>NC_025995.2:28305932-28411421 GCF_000442705.2 Elaeis guineensis | reverse complement strand
TTTTTGTTTCACAAAATTCATCTCTTCTTAAGGATGGCGTCCCATGAAAGATAAGGATAAGAATAAGGTAGTTTTGGTTCAAGTTCAAATGTTGGTTGATCCTTATCACCAATTCAAATCAAATTTGAATTAAACTTTGAACCAAATTTTATCTTCATATTATAAACTCAAATAGTGGGTGATCAACATTAGAATGGCATAAAAAAATTTATGCAAAAATACTTTGTCCATGGAGAAAGATGGTGGCGTGAAGAGAAGAGTCCAACTCAATTTGGACTTTAGATTTTCATTCAAATTCAAACCTACTTGGACTCAAATTTAAATCAACTAATTCTTAATCCAAAAAGAGATCAGATGTGGGTGTGGAACTACTTCTGGGCATAAGAAAAAATCCACACCAAAAATTTCTCGCGTGAAGAAATAGAGGATGCAGAGAAAGGAGGTGCAAGGGACTTGATAATGTTTAAATTCGAAACTGATTTCTCATCCAATTAGGTTCTTAACCCAACTGAATTAGGTTAGACCCAATTAAATTACTAAACCTAATCTAATTAGATAGTAAATAGCTTCAATTAAATCTTAATCAAATCAAAAATTAATCAAGCTTAAATTTTGATCAAATCATGAATCGAACATCTTTAGCGATTATGTCATCTCATAAGCTAATCGAATCAAACCAAATTGAATCTAATTCAATTAGATTTGATCTAAATCTTAATGCTCAATTAAATTGAGCTAATCAGCAATCCAATCATAATCAATCCTCTTACAATTCATCAATAATTAGTGAATTAATTTATTATAATTTTTGCACAAGGTTAATCATTAATCGAATTGACTGTTTTATCCTAGAATGATTCTTAATCGTCGATCAGCCATATGATCAGTCAAAAATTTTTTTTGAGTGTGACCCCATAGGTTCAAACTTAAATCGATAGTATAGAAATAATCTTTCTATACCAATTAAAATGATCATCTAGCAATAATACCTGACATCTGAATAGGTCGAAAGATTACAAAGCATCATTTAAGAATCTATTGGCATATAGTTACCGTATAATTCATCTCTTTGATCTAAATGCTCAAGGTGACCTAGGGTTTAACTGTCAACCCTAATATGGTCATTCACATTATATTTTAAATTTTTAAATCTATCACATAGATTACCCCAGTCGAGATTTTACTGAATTGAAATATACTGATGCATTAACTCCTACTTATTCAGAGAGGTCAATTCTATCTTGACTCACACACCGACTTCACAAGTACTTGACTGTATCCAAAAATCTTTCATCACTGAATTAAAAATTCAAATAGTCTGACACCAAAGTACAGTGAGTTGCTTGTAAATCATCGTGGTAATCTCAGATCAAAGAGACACTTATACCCATATCCTTCACGAGCTATTTTTGATAGTAAAGTGCTCAGTAGTTGATCACGTTCAGTAAGATATACTCCTACATCTCACTGCATGTCATGCGAGTGTCTCCACACTCTTTGGTTAAGAAGATAACCAACGTACATGATACACAACGACCTATATTGATATAGCTATCATCTTCATAATAGTATATCATTTGATCGTGAACTTAAGATTTAAGGACTAAACAATATATCCTCCTATATTGAATCAAATAGTCCTAAGGACTTCATCATATAATAGGAGTTCAAAATAAAATGTACATAATGAAGAAAAAATTAAATAATATTTATTAATTTAATAATTTATAGATAATTATAATGATAAGCTCAACCATCAATAGGCTGATGATTGACTTTGAGACACAATTCTCAACAATTGAGGCCTCTCATCATGATGAACAAGTCTTTCCAAATTAGATCTGTGTCCATCACTAGAGCTATCGCTTTTAGACTCCAACACATGATTTAGTTTATTTTCAACCTCCCTAACATGATCATATTCACTCCCATCTTTATGATTATAGTTATTATTTATTTGAATAACCAAACAAGTAAGTTGCTAGACTTAATCTTGTAGTGCTTCAAACATCTCAATAATAACATATCTATCCCAATGACCACAATTTTCTCTTCCACCTCTTGTGACCATCATTCTCACAGTCCAAATACTTAATTAACCCAAGAACAAACAACCATAAGGAAAGAACTTGCTTTGATATCAATTTGATGCAAATAGTAATAGAAAATAGAGTAAATAAACAAGAAACAAGTGCTGAAAGTTTTCAGAACAATAAACGCATGCCAAATCTTCTACAAACAACTACTAGTAGTAGTAGATCAAATAGAACATTAAGTATTCATCCAAAATTAAGAGAAATATCTAAAAGCCGAATACTTTTAAATCAGGATAACAGAGAAAATTAGTGACTTTTGTTAGCCTCACATGCGTACCACAGCGATAAAGGGATTGGGAGGCACCATGGGGTCGACTCCTCAAAACCCAAGCCTCCTAATACTTCAAAATCTTAGCCAATTTGGAGCTGTAGCTTTCTACAAAATTTCTCTCTTAAAAAAAATGATTAAAAGTTGATGGAGTAGGCTAGAAGCTTCAAACTTATATCTACCCTAAGGCTTTTTGAGGAAGCCAACATCTATTACATAAGAAATCCCCCAAAATACCACATAACCTCCAATACCCCAAGAACATTATTTTTAATATAACAAATATCCCAAAGGCCCACATAAGAATTGCTATCCTTGACCAAAGCCCAAAATATGAAATGATGATATTACCCCTACACCTAATTTATAAGAAGATAACTAGAATACTACTACACATATTACTTTATATACATATGTACATATTTGCATCAGTCTAGAAGGTTCAAGTCAGTGAGTATCAGAGACCATACTTGTCGAGAGAAGGAGCACTCTAAAAAGAGATGGTCATTGGTCTCAACATTGATGTCACAAGAGTACAACTGGTCCGGCCCTTTCATCCCTTCTTAGCTAGTAGGAACTTTGTTTGGACTTTGTCATGGAAGCTTAACCATACAAATATCTAGATTTTTTCTAGGACCCCTAGCTTCCAAATGATGGTGCTTATGCATGGTTTTATGCCCCCATTAAGTAGGAATTGATAGCATCATTTTGCTAAAAATTTGTTTGCTTTTAACCACTTCCATTCGATCTGGTCCCTGCTGTCTGTCAGTCTGACCGTGTTGATTTGCCATTTGAGTTTCTCATTTTTTTCTTGCAGGTTTTCAATAAGGGGAAGTCTGAACAGCCTACCTCTTCTGAACTTCTCTATCCCTCTTGATATCAAACTTTGTGGCTCCAAGCTTAAAGTGAATAATTGTGGCAAAAGATTACGCAGTGAGTGGTAGCTCAGCTAGCAGTCCAACCAAAATCTGGCACTTTATCCATTGCCAACTTGGAACTTGGATAGCTACTGGAACAGCTAGTGTACTACTAGTAGGTGGTGAAATTGCTTTGCATGTTTGCTTGACTTGCAGGGAGCCTTGTGTTTTGAAATGGATTGCCCATATTAATTTGCACCAAAGCCTTTCTGATTCTGAGTAAATTTCCAACCACCATTTGCATAGTAGACTGGAGTTGAAGGTGCAAAGGTTGAGCACTCCCAAACCTCTAAATTTTCTAGGTCTGTAAACACTAGACCACTTCATCTTGCAATGACCAGCTGCACAATTTTCTTCTCCTCTCCAAAGAAATGGATCTTCGAATTTTGTCTATTTTCCTAATGACAAATTGAGGTAGAAGGAATGCTTGCATCCACTAGAGAGGTATTGTAGTAAGCACTGAGTTCACAAGGGCTGATCTTCCTGCAATAGTTAATAATTTTTATTTTCATCTCGCTATTTTTTTCTGAACTTTTTCTACCAATGGGTTCCAATCACTCCTTTTTAGTCTCTTGCGGTGGAGTGGTAGTCCCAAATAGACGATAGGGAAAGCACCCATCTTGCTGCCTAGTATGTTGGCAACTTGGCCCGTTTGCCGAGTGACAGTCCAATCACTTGGGACTTTTCAAAGTGAGATACCTTTTTAAACCCTCTTAATCTATAACAAAAATCTTCTTAAACTGAAAGAGATTCTTTAACTAGAAAGAATTCAATTCAGACATAAAATATCTATCCAAAATATCCCAACTCAATCATGTATGATAGAATCATTAGAAATACTCATTTCCTTTTCAAACCTATGAAAGTATGTTAGAAATATGTCTTCAAAAATAATATTCAAAAGTCACATCCATTGTATCATATTCTGTTCTACAATATTTGAGAATCATCATCAATACCTCAACATAGATCTGGGACTATATATGTGATGGGCCAGTCTATTGGACCAACCCATCACCAAATTGGCCCATATTCCACCCAAAGAAAAAAAATATTTGAAGAGGACTCCCGTGAAAGAATAGTACCCTACAGGCCAATCGAATGGACGATGCGAAGGAACTTTTCTGTGATATCTTCCTACTCATTTGCATGACATTAGTTATTTTATTTATGAGGTATTATGTTTTATCATTTGCTGCATCATATTTTTATGATTATGATAAACCCCATAGATTAGGGCAATGATATTAGAGCTATGATGAAATCATGCCAATGAGATCTAAAATCTTGATTGCCCCAATCTAAAATATTTTCAGTCATTGGATCATCGAGTCGGAGATTGATAATACCGATAAGATTGGTACATCATATGTATGCTTGATGGAGAAGATGGTTGATCTCACAATCACATGTGTGGTGACAATAATACAAGAATGTAGGTGCTCATTAGAGAATGAGTTCACTGAACTGACCCACAAAAAGAATATCTGATGGAGCCTTACAACATCTCGACAGATGATTCTCCGATGGGAGTAGTGTATGTGATCTTTGAAGGAAAAAATCACTTTTTCCTTGTAGGATCTTCAAGATCTAATAAGATCTGGGACGGAATATTTCCAAAAAATTATCCTACGATATTTCAAATCTAAGATCTATTAGATCTAATTTCTATTATCTGATATTAAATCTAAAATTAAATCTAAAACTTGAAGATTAGAAAAATACCTCTAGGTTAACTAGATTATCCTGTAGATGATCACAGCAATGTCCGAGGTTCAAAAATAGCCACACAGTCACCTGGCCTCTACTGGTATCCACTTGAGTAGGATCTGGATCATCTTCTCCTCGCAAATCTTTGCTCCAAAAATCAGATCTGGATCTGATCTGGAAGATCTTCAAAAGATCTTCTGAAGCTGGAGCAGCAGCTTCTCGATAAATCCCTGCAGTCTTCTGATCAGAGAGCCACCATGCCTTGGACAAGCACCAGATGGATGCCCAACCTTTTGGACGTGAAGAGGGGAGAGAGAGGAGTAGAGGGGACATGGAGAAGTGAAGGGATATCAGGCTTTTGCTAGGTATTGAGCAGATTTTCTCCCCTAGGTGCAGACAGGGTTTAAATAGACCCTGCTGCGCCATGCAGTGCCACATCATAAGATCAATCAAAAAATTTTAATTAATTCTGAAAAAATTTTAATTGATGGAGTGATGTCATCTGATCATATCAGATAAAAACTCCACCAAACCCTCCTACTGTTGGCGCCAACACTGGATAAATACAGTGACATTGGCGCCCAACAGTTTGAGTCGATCAAGGCATAGAGTCCTCATCTCATGGGACTCTATCCTTATCCACTTGGGGCACACGCCATATCTGATTATGGTGCCTACTTTGAGGGTACAATTAGCAGATAGATACTCCATAAAAATTCTCCAATGACCTCTTACCAAGTGGCCTTCAGTCCAAGGTCCATGGGTCAACGTTTGACCGATGTCCTAAAATGAAAATGGCAGATGACAGGAATTAGCAGGTGTTGTCTTAAATTCATCTCATGAATTAAGATAAGATTTTTTTAAGCTAGACTGGCTCCAGTCAGACTGAGAGAAATCTTCTCAAGGTTCTCTGGGTGAGTCAAATCACATTTGGCTCAGTCGAGATAAAAAAAATTGCACGAGGAGAAAGTTAGGCTCAATCGTGTGCTAGCACGATTTTCTTGAACCTAATTGGATCTAATCCAAATCAATCGAACTGGACTAGCTCAATTGATGACATCCAGATCCTAACTCTTGTTTGTGTGATCCAGTTAGGTTCATTTTCGTATGGTAATGAGACATGTCGTGATCTCATCATCGACATCATCGAAACTCCTTTCGATGGACCAGAACTCTTCTGATTCAGACAATTAGAATGATCGATCATCAAGATCATTCTAATTGCTCCCAAAATCCACCAGTGACACCTAGCAGTATATGGTGATAACCCATCAGAAATAAAGACGAACCTCTCGGTGCAGCTACCTATGTGATTGAGTTTCTCTATCATGAGTCCCGACTGAATTAGGGTTAAGGTGAACTCATCAAACTCAACATCAGTAATATGAATCAATCGATCGATCCAAGTCCGATGTGAAACCTTAATGAAAAACTTTTTTCCATTATTTTACTCTACCATGGCCATGGGCTTAAGGACTCAATCTTTCGATCATCATAGGACTACTCCTCTCATCTATCGAGATCGATAGATCCCATCTTGATGCAATCTAATTCCTACAATGAATATGCTACAGCCAACATACACCTCAGGGTTCCGAATGGCTAGGAGACCGAGTTATAGTGCAATCAAACTATAACACACTCAAGGTGACCTGTCGATACACCTCAGGTCAAAAAATTAGACATACAGCTCCAGCATCGAGCTAGTCATCGACAGCTGCAGCATCGAGCTAGTCATCGATGAGAAGGTAGATTTCTTTATGACTGCTCGAGGTGGTCACGCTCAGTACTCTCATTCTCAATGAATACCTGTACTCTCTCTCCGATGTCTATACATCGTAGACTCAAAATACATTTACCCTAAGGAAGAGATCGTACACCAACCTTCTGGATCGATCACCATCCTCGTGATGATCCTATGGTTAGGAGCTGTTTATGAGTTAGTTATGTAAATTCATGCCTTAAATTTTCAACTTTTGAAAATATGAATTAACATTCCTACTAACTCAAAGGATGTATCACAGACATAATGTACACAATGTGATAGTAGAATAATCTTTTTATTCATTTATAGTCAAAATTATAAATTTGCCCTTACATTTGTATAGGAATGTGTCAGCCAATCTAGCATCTAGGGCACACATCTAACAAACTCTC
The DNA here is from genome assembly GCF_000442705.2 of Elaeis guineensis. Taxonomy (NCBI): domain Eukaryota; kingdom Viridiplantae; phylum Streptophyta; class Magnoliopsida; order Arecales; family Arecaceae; genus Elaeis; species Elaeis guineensis. Next base: position 28,404,273 of record NC_025995.2, on the reverse strand, counting down.
ACTTGACCTAATACAAATTGGCTGTATATCTAAGTCTCATCTTCTCAAGGTGGGCTTCGATCTTCTGCTGGCCTAATGGCTTTGTCAACGGGTCTGCCACATTGTCTGTGGAGTTGACTCTCTTAACCTCGACATAATTCTTTTTGAGGTAATCACGGATCAGATGGAATCGCCGCTCGATATGCTTGGACTTCTGGTGAGACCTTGGCACCTTAGCTAGGGCTATGGCGCCATTATTATCGCAGTAAAGAGGGATGGCATCTGATGACATCACTTCAAGCTCTGCGACAAACTTTTTGTACCAGAATGCCTCCTTCACAGCTTTCGATGCAGCAATATACTCTGTCTCTATGGTAGAATCAGCAGTTACCGTCTGCTTGAAACTCTTTCAGCTGATTGCACCACCATTGCAAATGAACAGACTTTTAAATGTCGACTTTCGATCATCTATATCAGACAAAGTTTGAGTCTGTAAATCCTTGAACTTGGAGTTCTCCATTCCCAAAGACTAGAAACATATCCTTAGTCCTTCTCAAGTACTTAAGGATACATTTCATAGAAGTCCAGTGCTCTTCACCTGGATTTGACTGATATCTATTTGTGACACTCACAGCATGGGCTATATCAGGTCGTGTACATAGCATGGCATACATGAGGCTCCCTATTGCGGAAGCATAAGGGATCTTGTTCATGCGTTCAAACTCCTCAGGTGTACTAGGGCACATCTTCTTGGAGAGATGAATGCCATGTCTAAAAGGTACTAAACCTCTTTTGGAGTTTTTCATGCTAAACCTTTTTAGCACCTCCTCTATGTACATCTTCTGTGAAAGTCCCAGCATCCTATTTGGTCTATCTCTATAGACCTTAATACCCAGTATAAAGGATGCCTCTACTGTTGGAGCACGATCTTGACTCCTCCCATGGACCTTGGGTGCAGCGGAACCAGCAACAAACAGATCTAGAGACTTCTGGACACGATCCAAGGCCCTTGACGAAATCAGCCTAGTTGCTGTCTTCTTCGTCAGCCTTTTGTTCCAGATGAAGAATGCCTCTGATCTCACCTCTAAAAAATCCAAGATCTGGTACCCAACCAGATCAGACCTGGACCGAGGTCCTCCAATTCATAGATCTCAAATCGGGGTGTTCTAGATGGGGAAGAAGATAGATGGAGACAGACCTCGCAGATCTGTCCTGCTGCAGCCTTTCTTGTAGATCTGTTGATGGAGATCTCACCCGCACCTCAAACGACCTCAGATCAACTCCAGATCTGAGAGGAACTTGTACCAACCTATTCTCAAGAGATTTCAGGTCTTGGACCTGGTGTTTGGACACCTGCAAGAGGGGGGAGAGCAGATCTGGTAGGCGGCTGCAAGGGGGAAGGGGCTAGCGCCTCCCCTTCTTCTCTTTCCTTTTATGGACTGGCGGCAAGAAACCCTAGGGTTTCTTGCTCCTGGGGTATGGAGACTGGCTGGAGAGAGAGGGAGAAGAGAGAGAGAGACTTGGGAGAAAGAGTCTTGTATTTTCTTTTGCTTAATCAAACCTATACAAGTACATGTATATATAAACATCGGGTCAAGTGACCCAAAACTCCCTTGACCAACTCTATGGGAGATTAGGTTAACCTAAGTCCATGTACACCCATGACTCGACCTAATCTCACCTATCCTGGGTCCAGACCTGACCCATAAAGAGTTGGTCCCTTGAGGCCCACATAACCTAGATCTCAAGAACCCGAAAGGCCCACAGCCTTTCAACCTTGGGCCCAACTAGCCCTAGAGCCTCCATGAAGCCCTCATGAATGATGGACCTTGGCCTTAGCCTTGGTCCCCTGGGCCTTGGGCACACCACCTGGATCATAACAATCTCCATCTTGATGTCTCAAGGCCTCAACTAGCTCCACTCTGTCCATCAGCCGAATCAGCTCAACACATCTCTGAAAGCTGTCCCGTGGAAGTACCTTCGTAAGTGCATCAGCTAGGTTCTCCTTGGTGTGTACCTTTACCAGCTCCACCTCACCATCCTCCACAAGCTCCCTGATCCGATGATACCGAATGTCGATGTGCTTTGTCCTTGCATGATAGACTAAGTTCTGTGCTAATAGAAGTGCACTCTAGCTGTCACAGTGCACTCTAATGGCTTCCTGAGTAAGGCCCATCTTCGTCAACAAACCTTTCAGCCAAATTGCCTCCTTAGCTGCTTCTGTCAGCCCGATGTACTCCGCCTCTGTAGTGGATAGGGCCGTGATAGGCTGCAGAATCGATCTCTAAGAAATAGGACCTCCATACAGGCTAAAGATGAAGCATGTCGTAGACCTCCGGGTATCCACATCTCCACCGAAGTCTGCATCTACATAACCGCCAATCAGCCCCTGAACCTCCCTGAACATGTCAGAGTATCCCACTGCACCTCCTCGCTGTCCGTAGCAGATGCCAACTCCAATTGTACCCACCAGGTATCTGAATATCCACTTCAGAGCTCTCCAGTGCTCCCTGCCAGGCTGCGCCATGAACCTGCTAATCTGACTCACTGCATGAGCGATGTCTGGCCTACAACAGACCATCGCATACATCAAGCTCCCAACTCCTAAAGCATAAGGGACTGCCTCCATCTCCTGAGCCTCTACCTCAGTGTCACGCCCCCGACCCGAGATTGTGAATCGAGGGTCGCGGCAACCGCCGCATACTCATGAAGAACTCTCTCCATAAGCATGCAAGGCATCTCATCACGATATCAATGCATCACAGCGGAATAAATTCAAATAATTATTATTCAACTGTAATTCAAGTAATTAAATCAAATATCTTACATCTAATAAAATTTTACTAAAAATAATAAAATAATAGATCTAAGTTCAATGAAGTTGACAATGCTAAATCTCGCCTCTAAAAGCTCTGTCCCAATATTTCTTCCCACACTCGAAATTAATTGTCTGAATATGAAAAATAGAAAGAAAGGTAATGAGCTAGACAGCCCAGTAAGTAACAAGTATCTCTACCAGATATTTCAGATATTATATAATTTTCAAGAATAATGCTACAAATAAACATAAAAATATATTTCATGCTGATTTAATGCAAATTCAATAATTTTAAAATATTCACATATAATATAATTATAAATCCGATTCGATTCAAAACACTCGTAACTCAACAGCCTCGACTATGACCAACGTTTAACCCCCATTGGCGGGGTCCACAGAATACCAGCGCACAACCCCCACAGGCGGGGTCCATAAATACCAGCGCACAACCTTCACTGGCAGGGTCCACAAACACCAGCGCACAACCTCCACTGGCAGGGTCCACTGAGTACCAACGTATAATCCCCATTGACGGGGCCCACTGAAACATAGTTAAGCTGAGAGCATAAATCCGATCTGTATCAAAATACTTTGTACCATAATATATCATAATTTTTCAATGAACATATGCATAAATCGACGTACCATAATATTTCAAAAGCACTTTTCTTTCAAAACATAATTTCATAAATCATGCATAATTTCAGAGAATAATTATTTATTTTCATAATAAATATGAAATATCTCGAGAAGATAATTCATTACTTACCTTTCATGGAGCACTGAATGAACAGATCGACTAACTTCTAGGAGATTCTTCCGTGCCTATTATCCAAAATTATATTTTTATATTAATTTTAATTCAAAATTAAATTTAACAAATCCCAAAATCAAAAATCTCACTTAAAATCAAACTTTTTCCTAAACTCGATCAAAATCATCAAATGAAGCCTTCCACTACGCTAATCCTAGAGGAATAACTTTAGAGAGAGAAATCCATCAAGAGAGAGAAACAACCTAGAGAGAGAAAATTCTAGAGAGAGAAAGTAGAGAGATAAAATCCAATTTCGGAGAGAGAAAGTCAGGATTCAGACTAAAAGAAGAGAGAGAAGAGAGAGAAACTCTCTCTCTCATCATTTTTTTTTATTTTTATTTATTTATTTATTTGTTTATATATATATATATAAATATATATATATATATATATATTTATTTATTTATTTTTTTCTTTTCTTTTCTTTTCTTTCCTTTTTCTCTTTTTTTCTTCTTTCTCTTTTCTTTTTCTTCTTCTTCTCTTTTTTTTTCTTCTTGGGCTTCTTCCAGGCCGAACAGGGGACGGTGGTTCTCCGACCTTGACCGACCGTTCGGGCCGCGGCCACCACGGCGGAGGCCGGCGGCAGGAGGGGGCCACTCCCCCGGTCACGGAGGAGCATGGCCGGCGATCGATTGCGATCGCCGGCGCCGAAAAATTCAAGGGAAAAGAGACCGAAACAGGGGTCTCTTTTTCGATCGAAAATCGGCGACACTCGTCGTCGGCCGCCTCAAGCAAAGGTATGGGAGGAAGGAGGAGAAAGAGGGGAAGAAGAAGGAGACTCACCTTGGCCTCTGGTGACCTCGTCGGCGGGCAATCACGACGGGAAAATGAATGGTGTCTGCGGCTTTGATCGAGAAAGACGGAGAGAAAGAGAGGGGAAAGAGGCCGATGTTCAGTCTCAAGGGAGAGGGGTTCTTTTTATAGGGGACCCTAGGACTCCGAGAGGTCCTAGGACTCCCGGTCTCGTCCGAATTTTGCCGGAGAAGAAGACTCCTATCGGGAGTCTTCTTCTCGGTTTGATTCCCCTTTTTTTTTTTTTTTTTTTTTTTTGGGCTTTGGTCTGCTGGGCTGGGCTTAGTTGGGCTGAGTTTTGGGCTATAACATTCTTCACCCCTAAAAAGAAATTTCGTCCTCAAAATTTTTCATACCTGTCACCATTGTATTGGAAGCCTGTGGATTCTGTTGAGAAAGCGCATAAACTCTTCTCTGATTTTTAGAAATCTGTCCACCACCCTTATGTTGTCCTTCATAAGTTCTTTGGCCAACTTGATTTTCAGTATTTAGCGGGCAGCTAGCAATTTTATGATCCATCTGACCACATTTGAAACAAGCACCTATAATCCAATAGCAATCCTTGTCTGCATGATTTTTGCCACATCTGGAGCATGGCTCACCATCAATCTGTTGAGTCTCATTATCTATTGCTCCCTTAGCTGATCTTTTGATGTTTTTATTATTCTGCCCTTGTGTATCATTTGATTTTGCTCTCTTTCTTTGCTTTCTTTCTCTTTCCATGCGTTCTTCATTGACTTCCCTTTCAATTATCAGTGCTTTGTTTACCACATCTGCATAAGTTGCCAATTCATATGGAACCACTTGTTTTCGAATTTCAGTTCTCAGTTCCATCTCGAACTTGTGAACACGTTCTTGCTCACCATCTACTAATCTCGGAGCAAATTTTGCTAACTCTGTAAATTTTGCTTCATATTCAGTCACACTCATACCCTTTTGCTTCAAATAAATAAACTCTTGCTCTTTCTAGATCCTTATACTCTGAGGAAAATACTGATCATAGAATGCAATCCGAAATCTTTTTCAGGTAAGTATTTCGCCATCTTGTTCATGCTTGCGCTGAAGTCGCTGACACCAGTTGTATACTTCTCCTTGTAGTAAATAAGCTGTATATCAAATCTTTTCTTCATCAAGACACTCTTGGACAGCGAATGCCTTCTCCATCTCCATTATCCAGTTATCAGCCTCCAAAGGTTCAGTAGTCCCCTTGGAAGCTGGAGGAGCAAGCTTTTTAAATTCTGAAATGTCGTTCCGTTGTACTGGTTGCTCTCCATATTGTGGTGGTGGATGCTGTTGTGCATCTCGTTGTATCTGCTGTTGTTCAAGCATTTGCTGCTGTATTTGTTGTTGTGCTTGTACCATTCTGATTAGCGTCTGCATTAACTGAGCCATATCTGGTTCTTGACGTACTCTCGAAGTACTCCCATTAGGATCTACAACTCCCTCCTCCTGAGGGGTGCCACTGATCAGATAGGGAGTGCTACCATCCCGTGGTTGTGATGTCTCTCTTGCAATTCCTTGAGTAGTTCTTGTCATTCTACGGGGAGGCATGGTAACCTTGTAGTAGTAAAACCTTATTAGATTTATTTATCTATTTGTTAGGATAGATTTATTATGATGCTCATACTTTAACGTCCCAATATTCCTAATGTTTACCCACCTACACTCATACTATGCCAAATTCTATGTGTCATAATTTATCCACTTATGCTCTGATATCATATTAATTTGTCACGCCCCCAACCCGAGATTGTGAATTGAGGATCGCGGCAACCGCCGCATACTCATGAAGAACTCTCTCCATAAGCATGCAAGGCATCTCATCACGATATCAATGCATCACAGCGGAATAAATTTAAATAATTATTATTCAACTGTAATTCAAGTAATTAAATCAAATGTCTTACATCTAATAAAATTTTACTAAAAATAATAAAACAATAGATCTAAGTTCAATGAAGTTGACAATGCTAAATCTTGCCTCTAAAAGCTCTGTCCCAATATTTCTTCCCACGCTCGAAATTAATTGTCTGAATCTGAAAAATAGAAAGAAAGGTAATGAGCTAGACAGCCCAGTAAGTAACAAGTATCTCTACCAGATATTTCAGATATTATATAATTTTCAAGAATAATGCTGCAAATAAACATAAAAATATATTTCATGCTGATTTAATGCAAATCCAATAATTTTAAAATATTCACATATAATATAATTATAAATTTGATTCGATTCAAAACACTCGTAACTCAACAGCCTCGACTATGACCAACGTTTAACCCCCATTGGCGGGGTCCACAGAATACCAGCGCACAACCCCCACTGGCAGGGTCCACAAATACCAACGCACAACCCCCACTGGCAGGGTCCACAAACACCAGCGCACAACCCCCACTGGCAGGATCCACTGAGTACCAACATATAATCCCCATTGGCGGGGCCCACTGAAACATAGTTAGGCTGAGAGCATAAATCCGATCTGTATCAAAACACTTTGTACCATAATATATCATAATTTTTCAATGAACATATGCACAAATCGACGTACCATAATATTTCAAAAGCACTTTTCTTTCAAAACATAATTTCATAAATCATGCATAATTTCAGAGAATAATTATTTATTTTCATAATAAATATAAAATATCTCGAGAAGATGATTCATTACTTACCTTTCACGGAGCACTGAATGAACAGATCGACTAACTTCTAGGACATTCTTTCATGCCTATTATCCAAAATTATATTTTTACATTAATTTTAATTCAAAATTAAATTTAACAAATTTCAAAATCAAAAATCTCACTTAAAATCAAACTTTTCTCTAAACTCGATCAAAATCATCAGATGAAGCCTTCCACTACGCTAATCCTAGAGGAATAACTTTAGAGAGAGAGAAATCCATCAAGAGAGAGAAATAATCTAGAGAGAGAAAATTCTAGAGAGAGAAAGTTCAATTTTGGGGAGAGAAAGTCAGGATTCAGACTGAAAGAAGAGAGAGAAGAGAGAGAAACTCTCTCTCTCATCATTTTTTTTATTTTTTTTTATTTATTTATTTGTTTATATATATATATAAATATATATATATATATTTATTTATTTATATTTATTCTTTTCTTTTCTTTTCTTTTCTTTTCTTTTCTTTTTCTCTTTTTTTCTTCTTTCTCTTTTCTTTTTCTTCTTCTTCTCTTTTTTTTTCTTCTTGGGCTTCCTCCAGGCCGAACAGGGGACGGTGGTTCTCCAGCCTTGACCGGCCGTTCGGGCCACGGCCGCCACAACGGAGGCCGACGGCAGAGGGGGGCCACTCCCCCGGTCATGGAGGAGCATGGCCGGCGATCGATTGCGATCGCCGGCATCGAAAAATTCAAGGAAAAAGAGACCGAAACAGGGGTCTCTTTTCCGATCGAAAATCGGCGACACTCATCGCCGGCCGCCTCAAGCAAAGGTATGGGAGGAAGGAGGAGAAAGAGGGGAAGAAGAAGGAGACTCACCTTGGCCTCTGGTGACCTCGTCGGCGGGCAATCACGACGGGAAAATGAATGGTGTCCGCGACTTTGATCGAGAAAGACGGAGAGAAAGAGAGGGGAAAGAGGTCGATGTTCAGTCTCAAGGGAGAGGGGGTCTTTTTATAGGGGATCCTAGGACTCCGAGAGGTCCTAGGACTCCGAGAGGTCCTAGGACTCCCGGTCTTTGAGAGTCTGAAGTGACCGGTAAGTGGCAACTCTGTCGGCTTTGCTCCCTTCATCCCGAACCTCTCTAAGACCTTCTGTATGTAGCCCTCCAGAGATAGATGCAGCACCCTTCTGGCTCGATCTCTGAAAATCTCCATGCCTAGGATCTTCCTTGCAGGGCCCAAATCCTTCATCTCAAACTCCCGAGATAAGGATGCCTTCAGATCCTGCACAACCTTCCTACTCTTGCATGCTATAAGCATGTCATCCACATACAAGAGTAGGAACACCCTAGAACCATCCTCAAGAGATTGAACATAAACACAGGGATCAAACTCGCACCTGAAAAGTCCAATGCTGCGCACATAAGAGTCGAACCGCTTGTACCATTGCCTCGACGACTGCTTCAGCCCGTACAGTGACTTCTGCAACAAACAAACCTTTCCCTCTGATCCTAGATCCCTGAAACCGAGTGGCTGCTCCATGTAAATCCTCTCCTCCAAAGCCCATGGAGGAATGCCGTCTTGACATCCATCTGCTCCAGCTCTAAATCTTGAGCTACTACAATGCTCAGCAATATTCTGATGGAAGTATGTCTGATGATGGGAGAGAAGACCTCGCTGAAGTCGATGCCTTCCTTCTGGGAGTATCCCTTGGCCACTAACCTCGCCTTGAATCTGATACCTCCCTGCTCTGAAGGCCCTTCCTTGCGACTATAGACCCATTTGCAGCCAATGGGCCTCTTCCCCTGTGGCAACTGCACCAATCGCCACGTCTGGTTCTGATGGAGAGACTGCATCTCCTCGGACATCGCCTGGACCCACCGCTCTCTGTCCTGGCTCTCAATAGTCTCCTGATACGTATATGGGTCTCCATTCACTATCACCAGGGCATATGACAACGTCTCCTCGAAGCCATATCGGTCCGGTTGCCTGATGGTCCTCTTGGGCTTATGTAGGGCAACACCGATATCAATCCTCGATCTAGCTCGCTCCTGCTGGACCTCTCCACCTCGATCATCCGTCCGAGTCCTCTCCACCTGTGGAGACACCTTAGGTAGGTGCTCCACCTGAATGTCATGTCCTCCTGTAGTACCTGCAAGAGGCAAAATAAAAGAGGTTAGCTGTCCAGCAGTGCCCTGCTGGACCTACTCCTGCTGCTCCTCCATGCCTGCTCGCCTCCGTAGGACTGACTCCTTATCAAAAGTCACATCCTGACTAATGATGACCTTCTTTTTCAAGGGATCCCACAGCCTGTATCCCTTGACTCCTCGCGGATAGCCTAGAAACACCGCCTTGCGTGATCTGGCGTCTAGCTTGCTCCGCTCACCAGCCCCAATGTGCACATAGGCCGTGCACCCAAATACCCATAGATGGCCCAGCCCAACTGTCCTCCTAGACCACACCTCCTCTGGAAGCCTGCCATCCAACCTAGTGTGAGGTGACTGATTGACCAAGTAACCCGCTGTGTCAACTGTGTCAACCCAGAACTCCTTTGAAAGCCCTGCCTGCAGCCTCATGCATCATGCCTTTTCCAAAAGTGTTCTGTTCATCCTCTCGGCCACCCCATTCTGCTGCGGAGTTCCCCTAACTGAGAAGTATCTCCTGATCCCACACTCCTCACAGTAATCTTGAAACTCTTTGCTGGTGTACTCCCCGTCATTGTCTGACCTCAGACACTTCACGCTCCTTCCCTGCCCCTTCTCCACCTCCGCTCTCTAAATCTTGAACTTGGTGAAGACCTCTGACTTCTCTCTTATGAAGTAAATCCATAGTTTCTTTGAGAAATCATCAATCAGAGTCATGAAGTATCTGGCCCCATTCCTAGCTAAAACTGGGGCTGGTCCCCACACATCCGTGTGTACTAACTCCAGAGGGGCTGCACTGCGGGCTGTACTAATGGCGAACTGAACTCTCCTTTGCTTTCCCATCTGGCAAGGCTCACAGATCTCCCCTGTAGCACCATCCTTCAGATCAGAGATGAGTCCTCTCCTGCTCAACTTCCTCAGCCCTCTGTCACCCATGTGGCCTAGGCGGTAGTGCCACATCCTGTAAGCTCCCTGCTGGTCCTGTGCTGCAGCTGCTGCATCAGACTCTTCGGTCACCACAGATCCCTCCATACGATAGAGGTTATTGTCCAACCTCCTACCTCTCATCACTACCATAGCTCCATTGGAGATGTTCAGTACTCCACTTCTAGCCCTACTGCTCAAGCTGTATCTACTGCGCTCCAAGTAGCCTAGTGACACCAGATTCTTTTCTAGCTCCGGGATGTGCTTTACATTTGTCAATATCCTCACAATCCCATCAAACATCCTCACCCTGACTGTCTCTATCCCAGCCACCTTGCAAGGATGATTGTCGCCTAGAGTCACTGATCCCTCATCTGTCTTGGTGTATGTCGCAAACCAAGACCTGTGTGGTGTGTAGTGATGTGAGCACGCAGAGTCCAGTGTCCACTCCTCTGTGTAATGCCTGTGACCATCTGATACCACAAGTAGATCATCCTCCACCTGCTGTCTAGCAACTCCACTCACTGATTCTGAGCCACTTTTTTCTCCCTTCTTGCTCTTCCGTAGTGGACATTCTCGCTTGAAGTGCCCAAACTCTTTGCACTTGAATCATTTCACCTCTCTCTTTCCCTTCCTGGACTTGGACCACCCCCTGGACTTGCTTCTGCCTCTGCCTCTATCTGTCCTCTCCCCTACTTCCAAACCCTCCTGGGGAGCCCGATCTCTGGTCAACTTTTTCCTCTGCTCATTAGACCTCAGCACCGAGACCATGTCCTCATATTTCAGAGTCTCCTTGCCGTAGAGCAGTGTAGTCACCAAAGAATCATATGATCCGGGCAGCGAACATAGAAGCAACAGGGACTTGTCCTCCTCATCCAGCTTCACCCCGATATTCATCAACTCCGTGCACAACTGGTCGAACCTCTGAATGTGGCCAATCACATCAGATCCCTCCTGCATCCGAAGACTGTACAACTTCTTCATCAGCATCAGCTTGTTGCACATATTCTTCCCCATATACATGGTGTGCAACTTCGACCAAAGACCCTTCGGGGTCTTTTCTTCCAGCATCGAATACAATGCCACATCCGTCAAACATCCTCTGATCATCGAGCATGCTTTCTTCTCCAACGATGCCCACTGTCTATCTGTCATTCCCTCAGGCTTCTTATCCAAAGCCTGATCCAGATCTGCTTGCACCAAAAGATCCTCCATCCAAATTTTCCATATGAAAAAATCTCTTCCCATCAAACTTCTCGAACTCGACCTTCATATTACCACCCATGACTGGATCCAAGCCAAACAAGCAATACAAAATCAAGAAGTGTAGAATATACCTTGATGGTACCTTGCTAAAAATTTTCAGCACTTGGGATCCTCAACTTCTCATTCTTGGAACCGCTTCCTCACCACCGTGGCTCTGATACCAACTATTGGAGCATGATCCCAGCTCCTCCCACAGACCTTGTGTGCAGCAGAACCAGCAACGAATAGATCTGGAGACTTCTGGACACGATCCAAGGCCCTTGACGAAATCAACCTGGTTGCTGTCTTCTTCGTCAGCCTTTCGTTCCAGATGAAGAATGCCTCTGATCTCACCTCTAAAAAATCCAAGATCTGGTACCCAACCAGATCAGACCCGGACCGAGGTCCTCCAATTCATAGATCTTGAATTAGGATGTTCTAGATGGAGAAGAAGATAGATGGAGACAAACTTTGCAGATCTATCCTGCTGTAGCCTTTCTTGTAGATCTGTTGATGGAGATCTCACCCGTGCCTCAAACGACCTCAGATCAACTCCAGATCTGAGAGAGACTTGTACCAACCTCTTCTCAAAAGATTTCAAGTCCTGGACCTAGTGTTTGGGTGCCTGCAAGAGGGGGGAGAGTAGATCTGGTAGGCGGCTGCAAGGGGGAAGGGGCTAGCGCCTCCCCTTCTCTTTTTTTTTATGGACTGGCGGCAAGAAACCCTAGGGTTTCTTGCTCCTGGGGCATGGAGAGTGGCTGGAGAGAGAGGGATAAGAGAGAGAGAGACTTGAGAGAAAGAATCTTGTATTTTCTTTTGCTTAATCAAACCTATACAAGTACATGTATATATAAACACCGGGTCAAGTGACCCAAAACCCAAAACTCCCTTGACCAACTCTATGGGAGATTAGGTTAACCCAAGCCCATGTACACCCATGACTCGACCTAATCTCACCTATCCTAAGCCCAGACCTGGCCCATAAAGAGTTGGTCCCTTGAGGCCCACATAACCTAGACCTCAAGAACCCGAAAGGCCCACAGCCTTTCAACCTAGGGCCCAACTAGCCCTAGAGCCTCCATGAAGCCCTCATGAATGATGGACCTTGGCCTTAGCCTTGGTCCCCTGGACCTTGGGCACACCACTTGGATCATAACATCTACTAGATCTTTCATAGAGAACTCTTTAGACAACCATATTTTGACTGAGGTCAACATGAAAATATCATTCTCAATTAGGAGGATGTCATTTACGTACAGTACGAGGAAGACAACTGCGCTCCCACTGACCTTCTTGAACACACATGGTTCCTCCTCATTCTTGATGAAACCAAATATTTTGATCACATCATTGAAACGAGTATTCCAGCTCCGAGATGCTTGCTTAAGTCCATAAATGGACCTTTGTAGCTTGCAGACCTTGTGATCATCATCACTGGATGTGAAACCAAGCGGCTGTTCCATATAGATATCTTCCTCAAGATATCCATTTAAGAACATCGTTTTCATGTCCATCTACCATATTTCATAATCGAAATAGGCTACAACAGCAAGCAATGTGCGGATGGATTTTAGCATGTCTACGGACGAGAAGGTATCTTGATAGTCAATGCCTTCGCGCTGACTATAACCTTTCGCTACGAGCCTAGCCTTGAATGTCTTCACATTCTTATCTGCACCTATCTTTCTCTTGAAGATCCATTTACACCTAATAGGTACAATATCTTCAAGTGGATCTACCAAGGTCCAAACATGGTTGGAGTGCATCGAGTCAATTTCTGATCTCATTGCCTCTAACCATTTCTCGGAGTCGATATCTGATATCGCCTCATCATAGGTCTTGAGGTCATCACCATGAGCCCCATTTCTCGTGAGGAACATTTCCTCTACATCCTCTTGTATGGTTACTAAGTACCTTTCAGGAGGATAAAAAATCCTATTCGATCTACGAGGTGAAAGAGGTTGTGTTAGGACTGGTTCTAATTGATTGGGTTCCTCAGGTTCTTTAGCTTGTTGCTCTTGGGAGACATTCTCCTTGAGCTTAATTATTCTTTCAATGCCACCATCTTGAATAAACTATTTTTCAAAAAAAATAGTATGTCGATTCACAATCACATTGTGGTCTTTCAGAATATAAAAATAGTATCCTAATGACTCTTTAGGATATCCTATGAATCGAGCTCTAAAAGATCTGAACTCTAACCTGTCCGCCTGCTGTCTCTTGATATGAGCCGGACAACTCCAAATTCTGAGATGACTCAGACTTGACTTCTTACCATGCCATATCTCATACGGTGTGGTAGGAACGGTTTTAGAGAGAACCCTATTCAATACATATATTGCTATCATGAGATAATATCCTCAAAGAAACTCAGGGAGGTCCGTGAAGCTCATCATAGAACGGACCATATCTAATAGGGTCCGATTTCTCCGTTCTGAAATCCCGTTGAGTTGTGATGTTCCAGGTAGAGTCCATTGAGAGACTATGCCCTTGTCCTTAAGATAGTCTAGGAACTCCCGACTAAGGTATTCACCTCCTCGATCTGATCGAAGAACCTTAATGGGTTTTCTTGTTTGTTTTTCTACCTCATATTTGAATTTTTTGAACTTTTCAAAGGCTTCAGACTTGTGTTTCATTAGAAACACATATCCGTACCTAGACATATCATCGGTAAAGGCAATAAAGTAGACATAGTTGCCTCTAGCCGGCACATCAAATGGGCCGCACACATCTGTATGTACTAAGGCAAGTAGGTCTGCGGCCCTTTCCCCATGTCCCACAAAAAGGAGCTTGGTCATTTTGCCTTGAAGGCATGATTCACAAACTGGATATGACTCAAAAGTCAACGGACTCAATAGCCCAAATTTCTCCAATTTGTTAACCCTGTCTTCCGATATATGACCTAGCCTTAGGTGCCACGGATACCTATCATTTAGACTATCTCTAGGCTTTTTAATTCCTATGGCATTCATATTTTGCTCGATATTAAATACAGATACATCAATATATAGCTGATAGAGACCATTAATAAGAAAATCATTTGTAACTTTATTATTTTTATAAAATTTGTTACAATAGTTCTTATGAAAGCTAATCACATAGCCTTCTTGTGCTAAACATGAAACAGAAATCAAATTCTTGCTTGCTGCAGGCACATAATAACAGTCTCTAAGAACTAAATCTAATTCTAACGGTAATCAGAGAGGGTAGGTTCCCACGGCCACAGTAGCAACTCTTGCTTCATTCTCGATGTGTAGGATCATATCCCCATCCCTCAGCCTTCTGCTCTCCTCAAGATCCTGCATAGAAGTGCACAAATGAGCACTAGAACCAGAGTCAAGTATCCAACTGGATGTAGAGAAAATCGTAAGATTAGATTCTATAATGAGCATACCTCTAGAAGGACCATCCTTCTTGTTCTTTAGGATGGCCAGGTACTGAGGACAGTTTCATTTCCAATGGCCATCTGAATTACAGTGGAAATATTTTTTCTTTTCAGCAGCCTTCTTCTTCAGTTCCGTCTTCTTTCTTTTTCCATACACCTTCTGCTTTTTCACAGACTTCTTCTTTCCAAAAAAATTTCTCTTGGAAGAAGTCCACTCCATAGTAAAGACTGAGCCTTTTGAACTCTTCAAAGAAAGCTCAGCCGTAACCAACATGTTCATTAACTCAGTCAAGGTACACTGCATCTTATGCATATGGAAGTTCATGATGAACTGACCATATGCATCGGATAAGGACTGAAGGATCATATCAATCTGAAAATCCTTGTCTAAGATGATACTGAGCTTCTCAAGCTCCTCAAGATCCTTGATCATTGTCAAATAATGATCTTGGACTGACTGCCCATCACGCATTTTAGCCTTAAAAAGCCTTTGGCAGACTTGATTCTTGGCTGCGCGACTTTGTTCACTAAACAACTCTTATAGGTGAGCCAACATTTGGCAGGTAGTCATAATATTCTCATGCTGGTGCTGCAAGTCATCAAACATGGCACCCAACATGTAGTACCTAGCTTTGTTATCTTCATCCATCTATTTTTTCAGAGATGCTCTCTGTTCAGCAGTCGGACGTGCTGGCATGGCAGGTGGATCCTGATCCAAGACATGAGTCAGTTTCTCGAAACCCAAAATAATTCTGTAGTTTCTCAATCAGTCCTTGAAATTAGGTCCAGTCAATCTGTGGGTGTCTAGTATTTAGGTCAGGGGGTTGAACGCAAACATATTTCCTGTAGAGAGTCAAAAGTTTCTAGTTAGATTTTGTAATCAGACTTAACCAATTTGTTTAGAGATTTTATTTTTAAACAAATTAGGCTCTCATTATTTTCTCAGATCCCTACACTCCCTAGGTAGAGATGTGAAAATCTCCATGATTAGTGATTTCTAGTGGGTGGTGCGGTCTCACCGACTGGCTCACCACCTCACCTAATAGTTATTGGTGATGGGTCAACCGATGAGTGGACAACTCTTATCCAATAATTCTCTAATCATGATGCACCCAAAACTTGATCTCTAATTCATGAAGCTCACCGTATCCAAAATATTGCTCCAATCCTTAGTTAAGTCAGACCCACCATTTGCATGAATTAGATTTCTGATTGAGTCCCTCATCGTATCCAGAATATTGAGCACAACCTATCCTCTAATCTGTAGCATCCAATGCCTAATGGACATGGTTGCATCTTTTCGATGTAACTGAATCACTGTAACCAGCCGAGAATAATCAACCCCGAGAAGGGTCCGCACATCCACAATGATAGAAGACCTTAGACTTAATATTTTCTTAGAGAGATTTAATTTAGGTCTCATTAAACTTGACTTGACATAGTTATAACAATTATAACTAACCTAGTGGCATGGGTTAGCTCGAATTGTTAGTCACCTCAAATCAGAACTGGGTCGACACATATGGCCAAGTAAGTGAGACCGATGGAAGGGATATGCCATTAACTCGACAAGAATGTATTCGAGTCAAGTAGCTCCTAATTAAAAACCATTCAGTCGCATCTGCCCAACTTACCTTAGACACCAAATTGTCGAACCAAAACCAATTGAGTTAGTCTACAATCCAGGCTCTAACCACTGAGCCAAATTAGGTCTTAACTTGATCGAGTCACATCTAAATGTGATTTGACCTTGACCTAGACTTAATCCTATTAGACTGGTCAATTATTAGCTTTCATGATCCCCCTTAACCAACTTTTGATTCGGTTTGATCAACCGCTAGACCTAATTGAGCTACCCAAGTCCAAAACCAATTTTATGAAAATGACTTAGATCTGAAATTCTTAATTTTAGACCTAATTTAATTTCATAAGCTTAATTCATTAATTAAGTCTTGGGTTCATAAATAAAATATGTAAATAAATCTTAAGGTTTCAGGATCTAAGATTTTGCAGAAAAGTAAATTTTAATTTCTGATTAAGGATAAACGAGCAGCACCTCTACACACCATAAGAACACCTCATTGAATGGGAGGAGAGGATCTTAAATCCTACTTTGTTCTTATGACCGGACGGTCATGAGGAACACCTTAATCAGAAATATTGATTTAACTATAAAACTAGTTAGATCTAAGTTACATATCATATATATAATTTCAGATCTAACTTATGCATGCTTTGCATACATCTCATGTATTAAAATCTAATCTAATTAGCATGCTTTCAAATCTGATACATCACATGTAACATCTGAAAAATAAGATTTAAATTGAACTATTCAATATAAAATCTATTCTAGACAGTTACTAGAATAATTCTACAACTAGTCTAGGCATGCAGCAGATCAATCTTATGAATTAATTAAATTTTATTTTTTATTTTTTGATCTGAATATAATATTTATAATATCAAAAAATCAAAAAATAAATTAGATCTAATTTATATTTTAATCACATTAAAATATAAAACTTCAAGGCTATTCATAGTTTAAACTATTCCTAATCTAGTCATGCATCTCATACATGTTAGATCTACTTAGATTTAATTTTAAATTTTTTTGATTTCAGATCCAATCACATCTGATGTGATATCTAAAATCTATTAATATCAAATAAATAAAACTAAAAATTAGATCTGAAATAGAGTCATCAACCTGGCTCTGATACCAGTTGAAGGGAAAATCGCCTTTTTCCTTGTAGGATCTTCCAGATCTAATGAGATCTGGGGTGGAATATTTTTTTAAAAAAATATATCCTACAATATTTTAGATCTAAGATCTATTAGATCTAATTTTTATTATCTAATATTAAATTTAAAATTAAATCTAAAACTTGGAGATTAGAGAAATACCTCTAGGATAACTAGATTACCCTGTAGATGGTCGCAGCAATACCCGAGGTTCAAAAATAGCCACGCAGTCACCTGGCCTCTACTGGTATCCACTCAAGTAGGATCTAAATTGTCTTCTCCTCACAAATTTTTACTCCAAAAATCAGATTTTGATCTGATCTGAAAGATCTTCAAAAGATCTTCTGAAGCTGGAGCAGCAGCTTCTCGATAAATCCCTGCAGCCTTCTGATCAGGGAGCTACCACGCCTTGGACAAGCACCAGATGGATGCCCAACTTCTTGGACATGAAGAGGGGAGAGAGAGGACTAGAGGGGATATAAATAAGTAGAGAGATATCAGGCTTTTGCTAGGTATTGAGCAGATTTTCTCTCCTAGATGCAGACAGGGTTTAAATAGACCCTGCTGTGCCATGCAGTGCCACATCATTCGATCCATCAAAAAATTTTAATTAATTCTAAAAAAAATTTAATTAGTGGAGAAATGTCATCTGATCATATCAGATAAGAATCCCACCAAACCCTCCTACTGTAGGTGCCAACACTGGATAAACACAGTGAGATTGGCACCCAACAGTTTGAGTCAATCAAGGCATAGAGTCCTCATCTCATGGGACTCTATCCTTATCCACTTGGGGCGCATGCCATATCTGATTATGGTGCCCAATTTGAGGGTAAAATTAGCAGGTAGACACTCCACAAAAACTCTCCAATGACCTCTTGCCAAGGGGCCTTCAGTCCAAGGTCCATGGATCAATGTTTGACCGATGTCCTAAAATAAAAATGGCAGGTGACAGGAATTAGCAGGTGTTGTCTTAAATTCATCTCATGAATTAAGATAAAAATTTTTTGAGCTGGACTGGCTCCAGTCAGACTGAGAGAAACCTTCTCAAGGTTCTCTGGGTGAATCAAATCACATTTAGCCCAGTCGATATGAAAAAGATTATACGAGGAGAAAGTTAGGCTCAATCGTGTGCTAGCATGATTTTCTTGAACCTAATTAGATCTAATCCAAATCAATCGAACTGAGCTAGCTCAATTGATGACATCCAGATCCTAACTCTTGTTTGTGTGACCCAGTTAGGTTCATTTTTGTATAGTAATGAGACATGTCGTGATCTCATCATCGACATCATCGAAACTCCTTTCGATGGATCAGAACTCTTCTGATTCAAAAATTAGAATGATCGATCATCAAGATCATTCTAATTGCTCTCAAAATCCATCAGTGACACCTAGTAGTATATGGTGGCAACCCATCAAAAATAAAGATGAACCTCTCGATGCAGCTACCTGTGTGATTGAGTTCCTCTATCATGAGTCCCGACTGAATTAGGATTAAGGTGAACTCATCAAACCCAATATCAGTCATATGAATCAATCGATCGATCCAAGTCTGATGTGAAACCTTAATAGAAAATTTTTTTCCATTATTTCACTCTGCCATAGCCATGGGCTTAAGGACTTGATCTTTCAATCATCATAAGACTACTCCTCTCATCTACCGAGGTTGATAGATCCCATCTTGATGCCATCTGGTTCCTACAATGAATATGCTACAGCCAACATACACCTCAAGATTCTGAATGGCTAGGAGACTGAGTTATGGTGTAGTCAAACTATAACATACTCAAGGTGAACTGTCAATGCATCTCAGGTTAAAGAACTAGACACATAGCTGCAGCATCGAGCTAGTCATCGACAAGAAGGTAGACTTCCTTATGACTGCTCGAGGTGGTCACGCTCAGTACTCTCATTCTCAACGAATACCTATACTCTCGCTCCGGTATTTTTACACCATAGACTCAAGACACATCTATCCAAAGGAAGCGATCGTACACCAACCTTCCAGATCGATCACCATCCTCGTGATGATCCTATGGTCAGGAGCTGTTTATGAGTTAGTTATGTAAATTTATGCCTTAAATTTTCAACTCTTAAAAATATGAATTAACATTCTTACTAACTCAAAAGATGTATCACAGACATAATGTACACAATGTGATAGTAGAATAACCCTTTTATTATTTATAGTCAAAATTATAAATTTATCCTTATATTTGTACAGAAATGTGTCAGCCAATCTAGCATCTAGAGCACACATCTAACAATCTTTTGACCTGAGATCACTATGGTACCTTGTGTATATGGATCCTTATTTTAGTTTATTCCCTATCATGTCACTTTGAGATGTGTATAGGATATTCTAGATATAGTAAAGTATACATGAAGGTTGTGAGTGGTCAACAAGAAATCGATCACTCTTTGTAGGAGGAGAGAACATCTTATGTGATCTCATAGGATGATGACTCTGAGAGTCTCTGGCTAGAGTAGGGATGAACAGTAGAAAAGATTTCTACTGATTTAATAACTGAGTCATCATCATCAGATCGAGATACATATGGATAGGTATTTGAGCTTGATATGTTTCCATATCCATGGCTTGTCTGAGATGTTGTGTGATCGAAATATTGAATTACATGGTAACTCACCATGGAAGGATAACCTTATTATTTTCACCAAATTCTAAATCTTCTGGATAGTCATGATATATTGCTAGATATCAATCTTGACTTATGAACTCATCAAAATTAAAAGAGTTTAATTTAAAAATTAATTAGGAAGAATCTTAATTGATTAAAACTCTTGAGCTAACCTAATCTAATCATATTAGGATTACATCGAGAGTCTGGATCCACAGCTGGCTAGATTTAGAATCCAATGGATCACACACAATAAAAATTTGATCTTGATCTAATCTATTTGGATTTATTATAAATCTAATCGGTTAATTAAATTGCTAGCACATGAATTAGTCTAAGTTTCCAATTGGATTCAGGGCAAAGGTGTTTGTGCTAACCCTTGACTTGTTGCCTTGACCTAATGTGATTAAGTTTTAACCATCTAATTGTTAGGTGGCTGATCTAATTTTCATGAAAGAGTTTCATAAGAAATAACCTTCCTCCATGCCAAAATCACACACCAAATAAAAGCTCTGTCCCATTTAATTTAGTCATTAAGAAGAGGAGTCCTCTTTCACTCCTCTTAAATTTTTTACCATATTCCATGCGTCCTTTGTTTTTTGCACCATCAGATGGCACCTTGGGATATGTGGGCACAGAAGATAAGAAAGAGTCCTTCTCTAGGAAGGAACTTGAATGCCAAATTAATTGGGATGCCACTTGTTTTTGTGCGTTGAAATGGAAGAGTCCATTTCATATTGGACTCTTGAATTCTCACGCCATTCTCTTATCCCATGTGCCATCAGATGGTGCCTTATTTTTTATGGATAGAGGAGTCCTTCTGCTAGTTAATCACCTCTTATTCCATGCCATACCTCTTTGGATTAGATGCAAAAACTTAATTTTACCGTATAAGGGATTTGGGACGCCAAGAGTTGGCACCCCTTGGAAACTTATGTGGCGCCCCTTCATACCTTATATAAGGGGCACCCCATAAGGGATAAAACTAAAAAAAAAAGAGATTTTTTAGGTATGGGATTAGATGAGGAAAAGATAGAAAAAATTTGAAAAGAAAAAGGCAAAGAAAAGGGAGAGAAAAATAGAAAGAAAGAGAGAAGGAAAATGGAAAGCATGTGATGCTTGTACTAAAATCAGATTGTTCAAGTGTTGAACATTCAATTTGATTTTTATGTGATGAGATCATTTAAAAACTAATTTTTAGAATGATCCTAGTGAAGATCTCGAAGGCATACAAGTAGTGGTGCAATCCATTCTTACGAAGGACGATCGACAACGAACTTATGAAGAAGGCTGCAGCACTACGTTGAATTGGGAAGAGCCCTGATCAATCCCGTGTGAATCACCATTGGAGGGCTTCTACTTTGGAGTCTTATGGAGATTTCATAATTACCAAATCATCATCTGCATGTTGGTACATGACATCTGATCTCTTCTTGTTATGCATGCTTATATTATTTGATTATAATCATCAAAGTGTTTTAGAGCTTTTGTATTTCGGTAGTCTAGTTTAATGGTTAAACTTATTTTCAATTGTTGAATGCATGTATAAAATTTTAAAATTTATATTTCGCTACATCACTGAAATCCAACAGTGGTATCAGAGCCATCCTTGATTGATTCGATCAAATATCATATTATTATTGTGATATGGATTAAATCCAGTTCATATTATGTCAAAATCAAATTTTTTTGAATGATATTTAATTGATATTTTTGATATATTTTTGTTAATGATAAATGTTATCAATCCATGATCAAACTTGAATATAAAATTTTATGATCTTTAGACTTGTGAGATCAGTTTAAGTTAGATCCCATGATCTAATTTTTGATAGAATTGTAGTCTAGTGCATATGATGCACGAAGCCTTGAAATAATTCATTAGATGTACATTGTCAAGACTTAAGAATTTTTGCATTTGATGCATTTACCTAAAATCCAAGGGTCGACCACCATGTTATTGGGACTCACCATTGTGGGTCTTCTGTCTTGATTATTATCCAAGATGTGTGTGGAATCAGAAAAATTTGATCATAGGAAGGATGCATCAGATATGAATTAAGATTTTTTATCGATAAATTTGTTTAACTATAATTCATTGATCTAATATGATTAGAATTAATGATTATAAATTAAATCAAATTTATAGTTCTAATTTGATTAAAAATTATGTTTAATTTAGGTTGATCAAATTATCATTTACCTAATTCGAATAGTATTTGAGTCATGGTTGATCGAATCTATACGAACCTAATTGGATTAGGATTAATCTAAGAATTGATCAACCTAACTCAAAAAGGATGACAAATGATTGACTTAAAATTAAAAATTTGATCAAGTATTGAATCTAAATCAAAAATCCTAGATGGGCCTTATGCCCAAATATTTAAACATCTCCATTAACATGTTTATGAATAATATCACAATTTAAATAACATAAGTAGTTTGTTACCATATTTTATAATTATTATAAAATACATATTAAGTGGTTATGGACTATGGTACATCCATGTGATGGATGTATGAATGAATGCTTCTCTATTGGCTGATTATATAAATACATCTGTAAGAGTTGCAATAGGGACTGGGTACCCCTGATGTATTGTATTATCAGCTTTATCTTTCTTTTGTATGTACTCAACTGTTGATTGAAATTTTCACATATTGATGTAAAATTATAGAAAAAAAATTATTTAAAAATCGATAAAAATTATTTTTTTTATTTTCAGATAAAAATTGAGCATTCATGAAAGTCTTCATGGAGATGAAGACTCGACTACCAAGCATTTGGAGAGCAAAGGCACATTAACATTGACCATAAGATAGTTCAATCTAGGATGCACCTAGAGTTAGACCCATAAACCATCCTATGGCTCAGATGAGTTTTTAACAGTCCATAACCATTAGATTTTTTTTATATGCTCTTAGATGCTGGTAGTTGAAATTAAAGTTGTATATGATGCATTTTTATAAATATATTTTGGATGTACATAAGATTTAAGTCCCTTGTTAAATTATATTAAGTCATAATGGC
Organism: Elaeis guineensis; assembly: GCF_000442705.2. Lineage (NCBI taxonomy): Eukaryota > Viridiplantae > Streptophyta > Magnoliopsida > Arecales > Arecaceae > Elaeis > Elaeis guineensis. The sequence continues at coordinate 28,381,137 of NC_025995.2, read as the reverse complement.
GAAGTGTTAAAAATACTACCCATGCCTTCCTTCATGCTGAGCCAGTATTATGTCAAGAACCATAGTAGGCTTGTTGTGTTATCCACAAAGCTTACTGTGGAGACTGATTTGATACTATCTTGATGCATAATAAAGCTAATTATGTTTAGCTCATACTAAGTCAATAGAGTATGTCAAAAACAATAATAAGTTTATTGTGCTATCCACAAGGCTTGCTATAGGGATTGATAGGATGTTGAATAAGTGATGCTGATGGCATATTTTGGTAGTGTTGTCTTGTTGTGCTATTCACAAAGATAGTATTATTCAAATATGATCATATAAGATTGAAAGATATGACTTGATTAAGATACTATAGTTTGTTGTATTATCCGTAAGGCTATAAGTATTTTAGAAGTAAAAATTATGTTGAGAGTTGCATGAGATGTAATTGATAAAGAATACCTACCCTTGAACTCATAGAAGCTTATTGTACTATCCACAAGGGTTTTTATGAGGAATTGAGATCTCAACCCTATTAAGAAACTAGATGATAGGTTTTCTTATTTTTCATATTTGAGAGCTATAAAATTTGTTAAAATAGTGGGAGATACATTTAGATAAAAATCTCATCTAAGTTGTGCATGTCATCATGAGTAGTCTTTTTATGTTCTTATATATTTATCTGCATCTTCACTATCACTGTATGATATTTTTGATGTTTTTAAATTGATCGAACTTGATGGAATGGTTGAGGAACCTAAAAATAATTTTCACATAGGAGATAGTCTTCTATTCTTCTGATTTCGATTTGATCGAAGATGATACCATAAAGAAAAAAAAATCGCATATGCGATATAATGGGGATTGACAGTATGACTGTCAAATGTATCCTGATTCTTAATCATGTGACTAAGTCTTTATCATGGATGGTGAGTTAATTCAAGATTTGATTCTATTACTCTCCTGAATTTTTTCTTTAGTATCACCTAGGAGAAAAAGGTGAAGATTATCTTCAATATGGGTATCGATTTTTATTACAGTAATGATGAGCATTAAAAATTAATTACAAGAATTGTCTTGCAAATGTGAAGCAGAAGCAGGATGCAAAAATTGTATCTGCTAATGATTTGTATATGATACAAATTAATTTATCATTAAATATTTCAGCTTTAGAATTTTAAGTATGAGATACCTCATGTAGGTCTCATTTATGCAAAGTATTGTTGGACCTGTAAAGCTGAAGTGAGGTGACTACATGCTTTTTGGCACTGATGGATAGTCTATTCATACTAAGGCTGTAGGAACCTATATAACCTTCTAGTAAGATTTAGAAACTAATAGACCATTGTAATATGCCTAAATTTATCAAAAATATTATTTTAATTTCTTTGTTATTGTAATATGGTTTTGAAATTAATGTTAAGAGTAAAAGTTATTCTCCTTCTGATAAATTTATGGCTATAGATTTATGATAATGGTCTTATGTTTTTGTCACTCAATATTGTTCTTCATGTTGATGAGAATAAGAAATGAATATATGATGGTCACATATCTCTGACATTGCCAATTTGGCCATTTTTGTGAGTCAAAAATAAACAAGTAATACAAAAAAAAGTTCTTTGTCTGTATGATTTTATAAAACTTATAAATCTTGTCTCATGGATAAATTGACCAAGATCCCATTTATTGGACATAAAAAAAGAGCAAGCAAGGTATTAGGTCTTGAACATATGGATGTTTGAAGACTAATAATATCTTGACCCAGAGATGGACACTCTATATATGATATGATGTGTTCCTTCATATATTTTACAAATCTCATTCTGGGGATATGCCCTAGAAATTGCTGCATGTGTTTTGAATTAGATACTGTCAAAATCTGTTACTAGCACTTCATATGAGATATGGAAAGAGGCAGGTTGCCTAACTTATATGAAAAGAATTGATGTACATAAGTTTTATGCTAGAATAGGTTTATATAAGTTTATAGGTTATCCTAAGAGTAGTATGTGATACTATTTCTACCATCCTACTGGACAAAAACTGTTTTATCGATAGGTATACCACTTTTTGAAAAAAATATTTTTCTAAGAAGGGATCAATGGGAGGATAATTGAACTTGAGAAGTTCAAGACCTATGAACTACCCTATCATAACCTGTGGAGTGTCCACAAGTTGATCCTCGATCAAGTGTGCCCATTGATGAGGCATAATCATGAAACACACCTCCTCACCAAAGGTCAATCTGAGTATGTAATGTACCACTCAAATTAGATTTATCATTGAGAATGATGATATACGATACATCATTGAGAATGATATTTTCTTGACCTATTCAGAGATAGTCATGAGTAGAGACTCTGACAGAACCATGGAATCCAAAATGAACTCGCTATATATTAACCAAATATGGACTATGGCTGAAGCACCTATGGATATGACCCAACAAGCTGCTAACAAAAATGTCAATCCGAATTTTTGCTTGCTATTGCCAAACACCATCTAGAGAGTTTATCTTTAGTAGAAAGGCAAATCCATTTATGGATTATAGCAGGTATTGAGGAGTTGGTACTTCTATTTTTGATGAGATAGTCAAAATATTTGACTTTATCAAATATGGATGAACTGTGTATGTGCTAGAAGATAAGTGGGAGTCTCACTAACTTCTTTTGTATGAGGATGATATACAGCATAGTGGGAAGGTAGTCTCGATATTGCACTCGATCAATAACATGCTTATCACAAAAGTTTTCATGGAAAAGACTTGGATTAAGCATCCAATATACTAGGCATCTATAGAGATAGATGTAAGTGGATGTTAGGCTTGTTCCAGTCTAAGTACATGAATGTTATATTGAAGAGATTCAACATGAATAGGTGTAAAAGAGTTAATTATGTACATATTCAATGTTCCAAACCTAATATGGTTTATGCCTTATGCATGATCATTGATTTAGGCAGATCCATGATAGGATCTTTTGAAAATTATGAAAAGCATTCTCAAAGTTCTTGAGAAGTATTAGAGGAGCAGTGCATTGAAAGAGTTCCAGACAGCAAAACTGTGATTGACTCAATTAATTGATGTTAGTAAAGATTACTAAGAAAAGTCGCCTGATGAAAGGGTTCATCACTGAGTTGGGTGTGGTCTCACTAGGAACGCATGCACATCCAATGGCACTTTCACCTCATTCATGATTAGATCATAAAATGAGTTTATATAAAGAATAATATAATAGACTAGTTCACTAAGCCTTAACACAGCAGCAGTGTGTTCACTATCCTGATTGCATGGGCATCAGGTACAGGAGTGATTGGATTTAGTGTAAGTGGGAGATTGAAAGAATAGTGCCTTACAAGCCAATCGTATGGACAATGGAAAAAAAATTTTCTATGATATCTTCCTATTCATTTACATGACATTAGTTATTTTATTTATGAGGTATTGTATTTTATTATTTACTGCATCATATTTTTATGATTATGATAAATCGCATAGATTAGGTCAATGATTTTATGGCCATGATGAGATTATGTCAGTGAGATCTAAAATTTTGATAGTCTCAATCTAAAATATTTTCAGTCGTTAGATCATCGAGTTGGAAATCGATGATACTGATAAGACTGGTACATCATATGTATGCTCGATGGAGAGGATGGTTGATCTCACAATTACTTATGTGGTGACACTAATACAACGATATAGGTGCTCATTAGAGAATAAGTTTACTGAACTGACCCACAGAAAGAACATCTGATGAAGCCTTACAGTATGTCGACAGATAATTCTTCAGTGAGAGTAGTGCATGTGATCCTTTGATCTGAGATCATCATGGTACCTTGTATACATAGATCCTTACTTTGGTTTATTTCCTAGCATGTCATTTTGATATGTGTGTGGGATATTCTGAGTATGGTGAAGTATGCATAGAGGTTGTGAGTGGTCAACAAGAAATTGATCACTCCTTGTAGGAGGAGAGAACATCCTATGTGATCTCATAGGATCATGACTCTGAAAGTCTTTGGCCAGAGCAGGGATGAACAGTAGAAAAGATTTCTACTGGTTCATCAACTGAGTCATCATCATCAGATCGAGATACATATAGATAGGTATTTGGATTTGACGTGTTTTCATGCCCATGGCCTGTCTGGGATGTTGTGTGATCGAAAGATTGAATTGCACAGTAACTCACCATAGAAGGATAATTTTGATATTTTTATCAAATTTCAAATCTTTCGGATAGTCATGACACATTGCTAGACATCAATCTTGACTTGTGGACTCATCAAAATTAAAAAAAATTAATTCAATAATTAATTAGGAAGAGTCCTAGTTGATTGGGACTCTTGAGCTGACTTAATCTAATCAGATTAAGGTTACATTGAGAGTCTGGATCCACTGCTGGCTAGATTTAGAACTTAATGGATCATACACAATAGAAATTTGATCTTGATCCAATCTATTTGGATAAATTTAATGGGTTAATTAAATTGCTAGCACATGAATTAGTCCTAGTTCTCAATTGGGTTCAGTGCAAAGGTGTTTGTGCTAACCCTTGACTTGTTGCCTTGACCTAATATGATTGAGTTTTAACCATCTAATTGTTAAGTGGCTGATCTAATTTTTATGGAAGGGTTCCATAAGAAACAACCTTCCTCCACGCCAAAAAGACACACCAAATAAAAGCTTTGCCCCATTCAATTTAGGCATTAAGAAGAGGAGTCCTTCTCTTCCACTTCTCTTAAATTCCTTATCATATTCCATGCATCTTTTGTTTTTTGCACCATCAGATGGTGCCTTGGAACATGTGGGCATAGAAGAGAAGGAAGAATCCTTCTCTGGCAAGGAACTTGAACACCAAATTAATTGGGATGCCACCTATTTTTGTGTGTTGAAATGGAAGAGTCCATTTCATATTGGACTCTTGAATTCTTGCGCCATTCTCTTATCCCACACGCCATCAAATGGCATCTTGTTTTTTTGTGGATAAAGGAGGAGTCCTTCTGCTAGTTAATCACCTCTTATTCCATGCCATACCTCTTTGGATTACATGCAAAAAATTAATTTTACCATGTAAAGGATTTGGGACGCCAAGAGTTGGCGCCCCTTGGAAACTTATGTGGCGCCCCTTCATACCTTATATAAGGGGTGCTCCATAAGGGATAAAATCAGAGAAAAAGAGATTTTTTAGATGTGGGATCAGATGAGAAAAAGATAGAAAAAATTTGAAAAGAAAAAGACAAAGAAAAGGAAGAGAAAAATAGAAAGGAAGGGAGAAGCAAAATGGAAAGTATGTGATGCTTGTCCTAAAATCAAATTGTTCCAGTATTGAACATTCAATCTAATTTTTGTGTGGTGATATTATTTGAGAAATAATTTTTAGAGTAGTCCTAGTAGAGGTCTCGAAGGCATACAAGTGGTGGTGCAATCCGTTCTTGCGAAGGATGATCGGCAGCGAACTTATGAAGAAGACTGCAGCACTACATTGAATTGGGAAGGGCCCTGATTAGTCCCGTGCGAATTATCATTGGAGGGCTTCTACTTTAGAGTCTTGTGAAGATCTCATGATTACCAGATCATCGTCTTCATGTTGGTATATGACATCTGATCTCTTCTTGTTTTATATACTTATATTATTTGATTGTAATCATCAATTTGTTCTAGGGTTTTTGTGTTCCGATAGTCTAGTTTAATGGTTAAACTTATTTTTAATTGTTGAATGCATGTAAAAAATTTTAAAATTTATATTCTACTGCATCACTGGAACCCAACATCCTGATGGGAGTCTTTGTCCTCAAAGACTTTGAGTGAGAGTGAAAAAATGGTGGCTGCCCAAAGGACAAGAACCCTATGGCTGGCTATAAAAGGAACCCCCTTCACCCCTATAGTCCTCCATCCCAAGCATTCGGCCTTCTTCTCCCTTCTTTCTCCTAGATTACGTTGATTTTCCTAGCACTGTGTTTGCCAGAAGCCAAGGTTGGAGAGTCCACTGGAGCTAAGGTAAAGCCCCAACCTTCCTTCCTCTCTCTCTTTTCCTTCTTCCATTGGCCTTAGGCACCCCTGTCAGCCACCAAATTTGTCAAAAATCCATCATGAATAAATCTCCTATTTTTCTGGCCTTTCTTTCAATTTTTCTGGCTACTGCTGCTGCTACCCCTTAGGGCCCATTCTTTTGAGAATAAAAATTTATCCAAAAATCTATATTTTTTTGGATAAATATTTTTTAAATAATATTTAAATAAAAAATAATTTATCTATATTTTTTTATGTATTGAAAATTTTTTTAGGAATTCATTACCCATATTCTTTTACATTACTATTTTTCTAGATAAGTTGCTAAGATCTATCCATATTTTTCATAATATCTTTTATTATATAAATATTATTATATATAATAATATAATATGATATAATATATCATATAATATTATTATAATATATTAATATTTTATTTTATTTTATTATTATATATTATTATATTAATATTTTATATTAATATAATATTATTATATATATAATAATATAGTATAATATATTATATTAATATATAAGAATATATTATATTATTATATCATTATATATTATTATATTATTATTATATATAATAATATTATATTATATTATTATTATAAGATTAAGATCATATTAGGAATGAATTAAAAAGATTATTTTTTTGATTGATAGAAAAATGATTTGGTCATCTCCTAGGTAGATAAGATTTTTTGCCATTTAATGGATAAATGCTATCTATGAAAAAGTAACTTATCCATCTTGAAAAGTGTGAGAATATAGGTAAGTTTGGTCAATGAAAAAGTTGATCAATTTTTTCATAATATTTATCCATAGAAGAATAGGCCCTTAAAATTAAGCTTGTGGTTAGGTTGCTTGGACTCCTTACCACCCTTTCTAATGGATCCATGGCTACTGGTGATCGGCTAATAGCCAAAAATAAAGAAGAAACCCAATTCCCTTATTTCTCTTTTGATTCTTTTTTCTTTGATTCCTTGTCAACCTATCACTATCATCGACCGTCCACTGCTACCCACTGCTTCCAACCACTAGCCACCACCCCCCTTCTCCCCTATTTGGCCAAAGAAGGGAAGAAGAAAAGAAAAGAAGAAAGGAAAGAAAAGAAAAGAAAAAGGAGAGGGAGAAGACCACTCTCTTTCTCTCTCTATCTTTTTTCTCTCTCAAAGATGATCTATGGATCTAAGTTTAAAGTCTAATCTTCATGTCTTGTAGACCGATATCTCAATAAGGATGCCTTGAACTACCTTGGTGCCCAAGTAGCCTACCGGACTATCACCCCAGTCTTGATGAGTATTTTGAAAATTTATTATTGATGAATCCTGTTGATCAATCCTGATCTTTATTCAATTTGTGCTTCACATTCATCGAGTCATTTAGATTTGACCCATCCAATCTGTTGAACTAATTAGTTGGTCAACAATCTACTTTTTTTATTATCTAGTTTCATTGAACTCATCAAATAAAAAATAATTATATTTTAAATAGAATTGGCTGATCATTCTAACAAAATCTAAAGATATGGGATAAAGAGATAAACGGATCTTACACTCCTTGCTAATTTATAAACTGTAGTTGGATCATACAATTCTTATTTATTTTTAAATTATTATATTTTTCATGCATATGATCTACTATTGATAAAATTATATTGCTTATAAAATAAAAGATCAGCATATATGAAATAAATAAATATATTTTATTATGATAAATGATTCCATGATTGTATTTTATAAAAATAATATATTTATGAAGCATGAATCTTATCATATATTTTATTATTCTTCTCACCTATGTATGTATATATTTTAAAAATATATATAATATTTTAAAAGCTCTTAAATAGCTATAACAACCTCATAGAAGTGGGGTCGATTAGCAAACAACCTCTACCAATGGGTATAAAGTTGGTAATGAATACAAATTGTAAAACTTATCCATTATGATGACGACTCTGTTATAGGTATAAAGTGATTGTAGTATGAATATCTATAAGCAATACTTTGAAACATAAAATAAATATCTAACAAAAATGACTTATGAATTATATTTATGAAATATTTATAATTTATGCATGCATGATTAACTTTATAACTTATTTTATGATACTATTTTATGAAATACTTTATATTATAATATTTATTATTTTCATAATATTGTATTATCATAAAAAAATTTATGCTTGATCTAGTAAGAAAGTATATATTTTATTTACTAAGCTAGTATAGCTCATTTCTCTTTGATTTTCTTTTTTCAGAGGAATAAGACTACTAAGTATGATGGAGGATCCAAGCTTGGAGATCTTTACTAGCAAATTTAAAAATTTTATTACTGAATTTAGTTTATTGAATGATTATAGACTTGTAATCAACTATTTATAAATTTTGAGATAGATTTTGACTTCTTTGTTTGGATTTAGTCACTCTGAATCTGTATTTATTTAATTATTCAATGGATTATGATTGGATCTTTTATTTTATGTATGATTATATTGTTGGCTTTGCATTGTTGAGGGTGATACTCTCGATAGCATGGCTATGTTATATCTCAATTTTAGAGTATGACAATAAGATCGGATATTTTTGAGAGTAGTAGTAAGTTGAGGATCTCCCCTTTCTTTGGGGGAAAGCTAGTGGCCCTTCTAATTTGTATTTTACTAGTTATTGATACTGTTGAAAATATGCACAGATAGGATCTTCACTTAATGAGTCCTTTCATGATGAATTATTATCACCAATCCTACATTTTTTTCTCTATTTACCGAGGAGATAGGAGACTTAGTAGGGATTTCGAGCTAGGGATTGTAGAAAGACAATAAGGGCTACCTATTAAAATGCTTTAGCCTTTTGTCTTATGAACAGATGATCCACAATCTAGATCTCATGCATCAGGATTTGTGGCATGCAAGCCATGTTAAGATTATTTGCTTTGCATCAAAATAAACCATATACTCCACTTCTTGTGCAGGCCCCTATTAGTTCCTTTAAGTTTCATTCTTGTGAATGTATGCCTTAGGTGGTCCTTTACATTGATTAAAATATCTCCACTTCCTCTATTTTTTTCAGGATCTTGGAAGAGATGCAGCATTATGAGTCATTCGTAGAAGTGGTATACCATTAAGTTTAGTATGTGATGAAGCTACGACATGCCTAAATGCCAAGAATGGGATCAACTGATGCATATGCTACAATAAGAATTGTCCCTTTCACCTCTATGGAGACTATAATTTCCTACACTCTAAGGAGACCACTAGTCACCCATCCATCACATCATAGTCTCAAGGCAAGTCTTCATAAACCATGCCATGTGACATATGCATTTCACCATTGTGTTGCACTTATAGAGATTCAGGATGCTATGCTTTCAAGTGTCCTTGCCAATATCCTACTACCAAACTCCATCTTGCTTATGCAGATAATGAATAGGAAGGTGAGTATGAAGAGCATAACACGATCAATGAGAGTTTGCTAAATCTATCTTTGTCATGAACTAGGTGATTAATTCACCATCAATATTGAGGCATATCAACACCAAAACCTTATCTTTTGTCGAATGATGTATGCACCTAAAGCCGAAGAGAAGGATTGACTTTATACCAATATGTTTCAGACTCAATGCACCATTAGTGGATGTATCTATAATGTTATAGTGATAGTAGGTCATGTGAAATATTGTATCTCAAGAAGCCATTGACAAGCTAAATCTAAAGGTAAAGATACACTCTTGACACAAAAGTTTTTAGTTCAAAAGAAGCAATGATATAACCATCTCCAAACATTGTTTCATCAGTTTCTTTATTGGCAACACTTATGTTGCCAATGTGTTATGCTACATAACACCGATGGATTCTTGCCATATATTATCAAGTCATCCTCAGGAATATACAAAGGGATGATCGGTGATGGAAGATATAATATATACTCCTTCCATACATATGGAGCAAAAATTGTGCACCAATTCATAAAATAGATATCCCTACTACCAAAGAAGGAAGATTCAAGCCTCCTATAAATTCAATTCCCGATGATGTGAAACCCTTCTTAAGGATTTGATGATCTTTTGCCTGAAGAGCTCCCTACTGGTTTGCCCCTTATGCTTCACATCCAACATGTGATAGATCGCATATCCAGTGCAAGCTTACCAAATATGTCGAGTTGGATAACAACAATGTGGAGTTCCTTCCTCCTTCATTAAGTAAGATCTCATGGTGACACCAAGGTGTGCCATCATATTGAATAGTCAACACTAGTGCACCATCTCAAATGCACTATTAGGAGTAGAGATATGAATCATGTGTGTCAGCTTCCAAGTAGTCCCTTAACCTAAATGATACGATAAACCACTAGGTTCAAAGCCTTTAAGTTTCTTTTTATGGCCAAACCCATGTATCAACCATGATATCCTAGACTCTATCTCTGATAATGAGCATAGTGATTTATTAGATTCACATATGAGCGAACATCATGTTGTCCAATATGGTAACTATCATAATATCATAGTGTCCATATTAAAATAGAGACATTATCATGCATCTAAGTTCTACAGCCCATGCAGTATAACTAGAAAGGGTTTTAAAAATAATTATTTATAAATTATTATGATTAATAATTAATTATTTTTAAAAAGAAAGTTTCATGTGAACAATTTTCATTAAAGGATATTTTATATGATCTAGGATTCTACTGGGCTATGAAATTGTACGACTAAGGGTTTGATAGTGCTATACTCAATGGTTATATAAGGGCACTAAAATGATGGAGAGACTGAATTGTAGAATAGAATTTATATAGGAATAATGAGACTAACTAATTTCATCATACTAACCAAGAGGTTCAATAATATGATATGGACTCCATGCCCTCATATTGGACCATAAAGTTGATGTGTAACTAAGCAGACCTTAGGGGACAATCTTTGATAAGCAGAAACTTTAGTTGCTCTATTCCAATAATGGATCTAGCATGTGCCCTTTGTCTTCAGTTCAATTAGAATTAGATTCTAATCTAGGATTCTTTAATTAAGATACAAATTTGATTGAAGAAGAAATGGAACTAGTGTATTAATCCGAATATAGGGATCGAGGCAAGTTAGGTCAAGGAAGACCTAATCTAGGCTAATCAAAGTTAACTAGTTTGGACCCAAGTTCATACCGACCAAGTTGGGCTAACTTCCCCCTACTTAATGGGTTGCCTATAGCTAGGGTGCCATCTTCTAAAAAGGGGGAAGAGGGGGTGTGGCATTCTTATCAAGCTGCTACCCACACCTTTCCTCTCTCAAGTCTATGTCCTAGAAGGACTTAGAAAGGGAGCAGCCAAGATAAGGATGCCACTCTTTCCATCTCTATCTCCTCCTAGTTAGAATTCAATGAGGACATTGGGGAAGATGGGGTGAGCAACACCCTCTTCTATATGAGGGGGCATATCCCTCCTCTTTGGCATTCAAGAGTTCTCTCTTTATTCAAGGAATGTCACGCATACAATGAGAGAAAGAGAGATAGAGAAGAATAAGATAGGTTCCTCTCCAATAAAGAAGAGAGAGAGAAGGAAAGTTTGCTAGACAAGTTTTCTCGATATTGCATTCTCTTGATCTATGATTCCAAGAGATGGAGCTCAATAAAGCTCTAAAAGACAAACCAAGTTACCTAAATTAGCACAAATGGTAACTCTTAGGCGGTCATATACTTTTGCAACCTCAATAACTCTTAAGAATGTAAAGATCAATCTTAGAATCATCACAATAGTGAGGTATAATATGTTACAATCCTTACACATGTTTCTTTGTATAGTATTGTGGGTAAAGATTCTTATGTTCTATTGGACCTTAGCCCCTAACCAACTTTCAAAAGATAATTACCTAAGGAAAGATAGGGTTTATTAGTCTTTATTAACCATATAGAATTTTGCATCCTTCAGTTGATCCACATCAAGTTAGATCACCCTCATACAGCAGGCTAGGTGGCCAATTCTATTTAATCCTAACCAACCCACAAGATTTATTGCCATGTCATCAGCCACCCACCAACTATCATCAGCCACCCTCCAGCTAGCAACCCCTCTTTGGGTCCCATCGGGTGTATGCTGATATATGGCCAACAATCTCTCCCTCCAATGACACCCAGAAGGCCTGTCGGATTTTGAACGTGCAACCTCACTCTGATACCAATTGTTGGACCTTAGCCTCAAACCAACTTTTCAAAAAATAATTTCTTAAGAAAAAATAGAGTTTATTAGTCTTTATTAATTGCACAGAATCCCACATCCTTAAGTTGACTCGTGTCAAGCTAGATCACCCTCATGCGGCAAGCTGGGTGGTCAGTCCCATTTAATCACTACCAACCCATAAGATTTGTTATCACATCATCTACCACCCCCCGACTATCAGCCACCCTCCGACTAGCAACCCCTCCCTGGGTTCCATCGGATGTGTGCTGGCACATGACCGACAATTGGGCTCTCAAAAAAAATCTCAAGAAGACTCAGGCCTATCGAATCAGGATCCTCTGAAACCTCTGGATGCTTCCTAATACTCTGGCCGCTGCCTCTCTGCCTCTAGCTACTGCTATATTTATCTCTCAGGCCGTTAGGGCCTTTTTATAGGCATAAAATCCATTTCGTGTCGAAATTCTACCTTCAAAAGGACTCCAACAGCTTTTTCGACTATCCGATCTTCTCTGTAGACTTTTCTAGCCACCAGATCGTGCAAAATCACACTCCTGGCCACCCAATCATGCCTGGTAATGCTTGATCGCCGCTCGATTGTGATCACGAGCTCCCACAACCATTGGATCATGCAAAATGGCCTGTGAATCACCCATGGACTGTGTGAAACGCATGGGAAACCAGCATGGATCGTGAGAAATGGTCTGCGGCATTTTCTGCACATGGACCGCATGTGCACCATGCACCCCCGCACATGCACCGCATGTAGACTGCGCCAGCTTCCCACGATCCATCATGGATTGCATGGAATTTAAATTTTGGGCCGTGTGCATGTACGGCAGGCTTGGGCTACACATTCTGCAGGCTTGCACTCGCTTGCGGGCCATGCCATGCTGTAGACCTCTGCGTGCTAAGTCTTTGGGCTTCCATCACATCATGGTTTTTTCTGAGAGTTTCTTCATCTTGGATTTTTCTCTAATAGGTCAAATTTGAGACGTCAAAATCCCAACACGTTCTATTGCAAGTATTCTAATGATCCCCAAGAGTGCATCAATCCCCATGAGACTATTCTGATGATTCCAAGGAGTCCATTAATCCAAACAAGTCTTTTAGTCAAAATGAAAAATTAGAATTCTAATAACATTGTATGTTTGATTTCTCTACAATTTTTTTCAAAATGTTTCTTAAATTTTGGAGAGGAAAGAATTTTCTCTCTCCTATCCCTTTAAATACGTATGGAGGGTTGAAAACTTTCATAGTCCATTTTTCTTTTCCTTTTTTTAACTTTTGAAGATAGAATTATGAAGATATGTATCTAATGTATCATTTATGTGCATATATATACATGGAGAGGAATAAATATATAGTTTTTTGCATATTTACCCTCTAAAAATGAAATTTATATGAATATCCTTCCAAAATTGATATATATATATATATATATATATATATATATATATACATACACGACATCAAGGCCTTCGTAGGCTCTGATACCATGTGCATCGCGATATCAACTTGGACGTATCAAAGCATACACGAGTATCGTGGGTGCCCAAAGACCAACTCTGAGGGAGCTTCTTGGTTAAGGAAAGAACCGTAGTATTTCTAACCAATAGGATTTATATGATAAGATCTATGAGCAGGATCTTACTCACTTAAAAAGTGAGGCCTGCCAAGACACTACTAACAGATCACAAATCAAAACTATCCTATGGCTTGACTCCTAACCTAGGATTTATAAGACAAAATCTAAGAGTAGAATCTTACTCATAGAGTGAGGCCCGCCAAGACACAACTAATAGACTATACATTAAATCTTTCTAGGGTACTTATGTACCTATACTTGACTCTAAACCTAAGGTTTATGTGCTGGAATCTATAAATAATATCTTGCTTACTCTAAAATAATAGAGAGTAAGGCCTGCCAAGATATCACAAACAGATTACAGACTAATTATAAACTATAAACTAATACCATCAAAAACTATAGCTCAGGTGTGTGAACCTTCACAGCTAAAAATCTCCTATAATATAGATATAGTATACAGTTCAATGCAATCAAACTCTAAACCTAGACTCTAAGACTCTCTAAGACTAAACGACTCTAAAACTCACTATAAGGGTTAGTGGACTCTCTAGAACATACTAAGGGTTAGAACTGACTCTTTAAGATACTCTAAAGGTTAGTATTAGCCTAAAGGTCTTCTATACCAAGGGTAAGTGGATCCTAGACACTCTAGACTCTCCTAATGGTCAAGGTGGACACTCTACAGGATGGACACACTCTACAGGATGGACACACTACTGGGTGGACACAAGACAATGGATCTCCTAGTGGTGAACCTAAAGGTGGACTCTAAACTCAGAAACTATGGGCAACACCTATGGGTTGGACACTGGTTGGACAACACTAAGGTTGGACGCGTAAGGCTGGACATAGGTTGGACTCTAAGGTTGGTCTAGCTGGACACAGGGTGAACACTACTATGGGTTGAATAGGGTGAACACTCTACAGGTTGTCCTTAAGATTGCTAAAGGTCACACTATGATTTTTCTAAGGGTGACTTTAAGGTGACAACACTAAAGTTTCCTACAGGAACCTATGGGTTTTCTAGAGGTTTAACTATGGGTTAGACCTTTACGACCTTTACCTAAGGTTAGTTATTTTTTTGATTTTTAATTTTTAATTTTTTATACTTTTTAGTTGATTTTTTATTTTTTATATGGTTTTCAATTTTTTATTTTTTATGTGGTTTTTAGTTTTTTAATTTTTTATATATTTTTTAATATGAATATGCAAGTTACCTACTTACTTCATGCAAGTTACCTATTTACTATAATTTTTTTATGTTTCTATAATTTTTTATTTTTTATTATTTTTCTTTTTAAATAATATGCAAATAGTGATGTAATAGTTTTTAAAATAATATTTTTGAAATCATATAGATGCAGATGCAAGTGGATGATGGAACGTGGAAGGAAGGAGTATAAAAGAATATGCAAATAGTACTTCTACTATGTAAATAGTATTTTACAAAATAGTAATTTCATAAATAGTAATGAATAGTAACTATATGAATGCAGGATGCATGCAACGATGAAGAAGATGAAGGTAAACAGTATTTAAAACAACACAAAGTAAACACAAAGAAACAAAGAAATGAAGCAACTAAGACTTCATTAAAACAAACTTATGCATGGATATGTACAGATAGAAATACACAAACAAAAGGATGAATAGTATTTACACAGGTGGGAGATAGCTTACAAAAGCTTGCTTCTCTCCAACTACAGGACTCTGAAAGCACTCTTATGTACAGGACTCTTGAACACATAAGGATGGGACTGTAAAGGATTCAAGGGAAGGATATATACAAGGGTACAAGATAGGAGAAAGAAGAGAAACTATTTAGTGGAATACTCCCTTACTGATTTGTAACTTGTACCTGACATATGATCTTCAATAAGCTTTTCAAGGAAGCCACTGGCTTTTGGATTGCTCGTGAAGCACTACCAAAACTTATGTCAAGGCTTGTCAAGGCTTGTTCTCCAATGCTGGCATGGGGGGTCTTCTTATAGAAGCTAAAGATGAACATCTTGCTTAGCGGTGAAGCAACTTGGAGCTAAAGTAACTTGGTGACTAATCAACTTTATCGATAAAGTGACTTACAGATGAAGTAGTTTTGTCAGCGTGGAAGTAACTTGTAGGTGAGGTGGCATATCTTTGTGAAGTAAAGTGGCTTTGTTGATGAGATGGCAAATTGTCAATGAGATGGTCTTTTTGCTTAAAGGCAAAATAACTTGACGAAGGATTAACTTTACTAAAGTAACTTGATAATGAATCAACTTTGTCTGTGGCCTACTGATGAAGTAACTTGTTGATGAAGTATCTTTGCTGATGAGATGGCAATTTTGTCAGTGATGAGGTGACTTGTCAGTGAAGAAACAACTTTTGCTGGAAAAGCATCTGGCTAGAAAACAACTTTGTTGGGGGAGCATTTAGCTGGTGATTTATCATCCTGTCGGTGAAGCAACTTTACAACTTTGTTGGTAGGGCAGCACATGGTGAAGCATCTTGGTAAGGTGGCAACTTTGTTGGTGACTTGCTGACGAAGAGACTACTTTTACTAGTGTAGAATCAATTCTTGACTGGAAGGTCCTATGGTAATTTTGAAGGAATCTTCTCAAGGTTTTGATGAATGCTATTGTTGCTGGTGATGTGGATTGGTCATCAAGACTTGGATAGTTATTGAAGAGTAAAAATAGGGCCTTCGTTGATTTGGAGAGGTGACAAAGGTTACACCAAAGATGGTGATGATGGTGGCGATGAGGGTGGCACCTATGGTGGTGCCAGTTCTATGGGATGGCATTTGGAGGCAATTGTTTGGTGGAGGCTTAAGGAGTAAAGGAGAAAAAAATCATACCTGTATTTATAGGCCATCATTGGATTCTCTTTTGATTGAGTCATTTTTGAGTGCTCTTTGGATTCCTTAAATTGAATGATTTAAAATTTGAATATTTTGAGTGATTGATGGAGAATCAAATCACTGTCTTCTGGTGATGGTTGATTACAGCTGCTTGTTGATGCCTGAGTAGAATTTTTGGATGATTGATGGCAGGTCATGTCTTGCTCTTTTTGTTTGAATAGAATCATCTTGAAGAAGGATTAGCGTAGTCTTTTTTCCCTTCTTGTCTACTTGAAGAACTAGCATAGTCTTTTTTCCTTCTTCTCTTGTACTGGGTTTGGAATACACTCAAATGAAATTTTTCTCCTCTATTCCTCTACTCATTCAGGATAGGTGGAAAACAAACAAGGGAAAGGGATAGAGGATAAACTTATGCAATGCAAGTGAAAATTAAGTGCAGAAAATCACTTTTTATGGAAGTCAATTTTCATATATTCTACCACTTATGTAATGAATTTGAATAGGATATATTTATTTCAAAAATATTTTGCACTTTATTTTGAATTTGATTAGGATAATTTTTTGGATTTAAAAGGATATCCCAATTTCCTTCCTTTTCTGGTAGGATATTGGATTGGTTTGGTAAATCAGTTATAACCCATATTCTATCATCTGACCAATATCTATAATTTTGAGATGATCTTACAGCTTTACATCAATATAATTAACTAAGATATAATCTTCTATATCGAAGTCTTCTATAAGTTTATTTTTTAAGATGCCATCTTTATTGAGTATGCGTGAGGTAATAGTTTTCTTCAATTCCACTATAGATTATCATATCTATTTTTTTCTTATCATCCCTGAGTTCCTTTAAGATGGTAGAAATTAATTTTGGAAACATGTCTAAAGAGTAATTATAATCTACGGAGACTAGTCTAACCAATCCAAGGATCTGAAAGATTCACTTTTATATTTGGAATACTAGATGCTTTTAAGACTAGAGAAACAATGTTTGGAAATATTTTAGAGGAAATATTTCAAGATTGAGATTGATTTCTGGGATACAAGTATTTCTTTAAGTTTATTAGGTTGAAGGGTAGTATCTTTTGTATTTTATTCCAAAGTTTAATTCTTTGTTGCTTAATAAAAAGACCTAATCCTATTTTTTCTTTATTATAAGGAGGCTTAGGAAATTGATTTGCTAGGGGAAGTGATTGGTTAGAATCATTGCAAGTTAGAGAACATATGTTACTAGTATGAATTAATGTGTTTGATAGCTTAAGATTTGAAATATTTGTAGTTGCTAGAGCCTTTATGGGAATCAATTCTTTAAGGATAAAATTTGAATCTATCTCAAAATTAGTTAAAGTTAGGAAATTATTTGTTTGTAGAGTATTTTCTATTTCTCTAGAGAATTTTGGAGTTTCATTTATTAAAAGAATTTCTTTTTTTTTTCTTTTGAAGGGTAAAGGTCTACCTAGGGATTTAAAATTAATTTTTTCTAAGCATTTTCTTCTTTGTTTAAAATTTTGTTTGTGTTTTGATATCAAGGTATTTGGTTCCTATGGATAAGAGATTATAGGTATCTTGCAACTAGTTTTCTTTTGGAAAATATTAAAGGGGTTTAAACTAGGCCAAAGATTTTTATTTCTTACTCCTAAATTTTTTCTTTTAAGTTTCCAAGGATGTTTTATAATTAAAGATTGAAATTTGATTCCAAGCTTAATTTCTTCTTTTAATAAGAATTTTTGACTAAAATGATATTCAATAATCTTCTTATTATTTTCTTTAGATTAGAAGAGATTTAAAGGTTTGTTAAATTCTTTTATCTTATCATAGATATCATAAAAGATAAGTAAATTTTGGGATATAATAGGTTCTTGTAATTCTAACTTAGAGGTCTTTGGGTTCAGCGGTAATCTTATTAGGATTCCTTTGGTATTCCCCATGATAAGTATAGCCAGAATTTTTGTGGGGTTTTATTATAGATTTTAACTGGATATAATTCTATATTTTGACTTAAAAATTTTAATTTAGAAAAGTATTTATCTTGAATTTCTTGCTAAATTTTTGTCTCAGAACTAGCCTCTTCTAGAGAGTTGGTTCTTTATAGATGATCCTCTTTCTGACCTAAAAATTCTGAACCTGTTAAGGATTGTTGAACTTGAATGTTTTCAACTTCTTGAGGGTTATTTTTTAGTTCTGAATAAGTTAAGGTTTTATTATCTCCAAATATTTTTACTTGTTCTGATAAGTCTTTTATAGTTTTTTTGATTGGTTGGTCTATTACTGTCTTAAAGTCTATAAAGGTTGAAGGTTCTTCAAGTTCAGATTCTTTTTTATTAGTAGGTTGGTTCTTAGAATCTTGATTTGTCATGTCTTCTATTTTAGAAGAAAGATTCTTAAGTTGAGGATTTTCATCTTTTTGTGGGCATGGGCAAAGATATTCAATAACTCTTTTGTCTTTTTTCCAATGAATTAATATTTTCTTATTGATGCAAGTACATTTATTTTTGTTTATGACTATGTCAGAATTATATTTATTTTGAGGATTTAATCTTAGATTTGGCATATTTGTTTTAGATTGTGCTAAATCACATTTTTCAAACCAATCAAAGAATTTGATGGAAGTTTTGCTTAATCTTATAAAGATAAAATACCTAGATTGAATTTCTACTGTTTGGGTTATGTTGCAAGTCTTAAGAAATTGTTGTCTTTTATGTTCATTATGTTTAGCAAAAAAGTCTTCATTAAATAATTCTTTGTATCTAGAATCATCTTTATTAGAGTGGGATAAGGATTTATTCTTTAATGGATTGGGTTGAATTTTGGAGATTGGCATAGGGCTAATCTTAGATTCAGGATATGAGAATGACAGATGTTGAGAATAATAATCTTGGCTTTCATTCTCATTATCGGATTCAGAATAGAGAGATTGGGTGTCATTTTGATCATCATCTAAAATATCTTCTAGATACAAATCGGATACAAATCCATCTTTTATATGGAAAGTGATCAGAAGATTTGGGGTTAGGAAAGACTGAAGGAAAATGATTGGGAAATCTTTGTGGTTATTAGGAGAATGATCAAAGGGAGGATGATTAGGATTTTAAGGATTATCAGAATCTTCTTATGTAAAAAGATAACTAAGGAATAATTAGGAATTCTTATGCATTGCTATGGTATGTTAGCTTATTTTTATAAGAAATGATTAGATACCTAGCTACCTTAGTAGTCTAGATATGAAAGAATGAAAGAATAAAGAATATACTTAGGAATTTTCTAAGTAAAAGAATAAAAGAATGAGTTTCTAGTTGCTTACGCAACTACAAAGAATGGAAAGAATATATAAGGTTCCTAGTTGTTTACACAGCTAGGGACAAATAATAGGAAGAGTAAAGATTTCTAACTGCTTAAGCAGCTAGAGATTATTCAAAGAGTATAGAATAAAGAATGTATAAGAACAAGAAAATACTTAATGACTCTATATTAGATTGTAGACTCAAAATGTTATAAAGGAAAGAGTTAGTAAAAAACTCAAAAGAATACTCAAAAGACTTTTTACTAGATATTAGACTCTTTACAAGATCCTTGCTACCACTTTGTGATAACAATTTCAAGAGTGGAAAGAGTTAGTAAAGGAAGATCTTAAAAACTCATCTTAGGGTCCTTTACAATAGATAATTCTGATAACAATTCCAAGGGTAGAAAGACTTAGTAAAGGAGAACTCTTCTTAGGAACCTTAACAACAGGTCATTCTGGTAAGAGGTCCTTTTCTTAAGAGACTTAACACAGTAAGATCTGAAATAGTACCTATCTTAGGAGACTTAACACAGGAGGATCTAAAACGAAGATCTGAAATGGTTATCCAACTTAGGTGCCAAAGGTAATCTTCTCTGCGGTCTTTACTACCTGCGTCTGTAGTGGCTCTCTCTGACCTTCGTCGACAATGGTATGCTCTGAAATAATCCTACATCCGAAGGTACACTCGAGTTTTCATCAGTTATACAATCTGTCAGTTATACAACCCCTGTGTTCCTCAAATCAAGCTTAGGTAACTATCAGTCATACAATCATTGTGCTCCTCAGACCAAGCTAAAAGTTCTTACTAAACTTACTGCTACTTAGGCAAAAACTGAGTAACTATACCAAGATCTTTCACCCTGGACTTTTACCAAAATATCTATTGCTCAGGTACCAACTCTGAGTAACCATACCAAGATCTTTCTAAACTACTTCCTTCTCCCCGGGCTCTATTAACAACCTATGGTAGAAAAAGGATCTGACTCCAATAAAAAATTAAAACTTATGACTCATACTACATCTCCCTCCCCGAGCTCTGAATGAACCATTAGGGGAAAAGGATCTCCCTCCCCAGGCTCTGATACCATGCTACCGCACAATACCCTAAGGGGTCTGATACCACTTAGCACTACCAATCAACTCGTAGGCACATAAGTATCAAAGCATAGGCTATTAGACCATGCAACCAAATGAGTATCATGGGTGCCCAAGGACCAACTTTGACGGAGACTTTTCGGTTAAGGAAAGAACCGTAGTATTTCTAACCAATAAGATTTATTTGATAAGATCTATGAGCAGGATCTTGCTTACTCAGAGAGTGAGGTCCGTCAAGACACCACTAACAAATCATAAATTAGAGTTATCCTATGGCTTGACTCCTAACTTAGGATTTATAAAATAAAATCTAAGAGTAGAATCTTGCTCACAGAGTGAGGCCCGTCAAGATACTACTAATAGACTATAGATTAAACCTTCCTAGGGTGCTCAGACACCTAACTCTAGTCCTAAGGTTTATGTGCTAGAACCTATAAATAATATCCTGCTTACTCTAAGATAGCAAAGAGTAAGGCCCACCAAGATATCACAAACAGACTACAGACTAACTATAAACTATAAACTAATACCATCAAAGACTATAGCTTAGGTGTGTAAACCTTCACAGCTAGAATCTTCTATGATATGGCTATAGTACACAGTTCAGTGAAATCAAACTCTAGACCTAGACCCTAGACTAGACTCTAGATACTATATGACTCTTCTAATATACAACCTAGACTCTAAGACTCTTTAAGACTCGCTAAAGGTTAGTGGACTCTCTAAAACACAGACACTATGGGTGGATGGTGAAACCTAAGACTGATCTCTAAGGTCAGATACTATGGATGACACCTTTGCATTGGACACTGGTTGGACAACACTAAGGTTGGACACCTAAGGCTGGACACAGGATGGACACAACTATAAGGTGAACGGGGTGAACACTCTACAGGTTGTCCTTAAAGTTGCTTATGGGTTAAGGAACCTATGGTTTCATTGAGGGTGACTCTAAGGTTTCCTACGGGAATGGTTTCCTAAGGGAACCTATGGGTTTCCTAAAGGTCTGCTAAAGGTTAACCTATGGGTTAGACCTTACCTAAGGTTAGTTACTAGTTATCTATAGTGACTTACTAGTTAAGTTACCTATAGGTTGGTTATTTTTTTATTTTTAATTTTTTATTTTTTATCTACTTTTTAGTTGATTTTTTATTTTTTATATGATTTTTAATTTTTAATTTTTTATATATTTTTAATATGAATATGTAGGTTTTCTACTTACTACATGCAAGCTACCTTTTTACTATAATTTTTTATATTTTTATATTTTTTATTTTTTATTTTTTTTATTTTAAAATAGTATGAAAATAGTTTTTAAAAGAGTATTTTTGAAATCATGGAGATGCAGATACAAGTGAATGATGGAACATGGAAGGAAAGAGTATGAAGGAATATGCAAATAGTACTTCTACTATGCAAATAGTATTTTACGAAATAGTAATTTTGTAAATAGTAATGAATAGTAATAAATAGTAACTATATGAATGCAGGATGCATGCAACAATGAAGAAAATGAAGATAAATAGTATTTAAAATAACACAAAGTAAACACAAACAAACAAAGAAATGAAGTAACTAATACTTCATTAAAACAAACTAATACATGGATATGTACAGATGAAAACACACGAACATAAAGAACTTACAAGTTGAAGAAATAAAAGGACAAACAGTATTTACATAGGTGGGAGATAGCTTGCAGGAGCTTGCTTCTCTCCAACTACAGGGCTTTTGAACAAACTTCACACTTATGTACAAGACTCATGAATATACAGAACAAGAACAAGAAGGAAGAAGAGGGTTGTGCAGGACTCAAAGAAAGGATATATACAAGGGTACAAGATAAAAGAAAGAAGAGAAACTATTTAGTAAAATACTCCCTCACTAGCTTGTAACTTCTACCTGGCATATGATCTTCAATAAGCTTTCCAGGAAAGCCAATGACTTTTGGATTGCTCGTGAAGTGCTACCAAGACTTATGTCAAGGCTTGCCAAGGCTTGTTCTTCAATGCTGGCATCTGGGGTCTTCTTATAGAAGGTAAAGGTGAGCAACTTGCTTGATGGTGAAGTCATCTGGTTTAGGGATAAAGTAACTTGGAGCTAAAATAATGACTAATTTTTGTTGGAGAAGCATCTTGCTTGCTGGCGAAGTAAAGCAACTTTGTCGGTGGTGAAGCAACTTTGTTGGTGAAGCATCTGTCTGTTGTTGGTGAAGTATCTGTCTATTGTTGAAATGACTTGTTGATCGGGCATCTTTGCTGACAACTTTGTCGGTGGTGAGGTGACCTATTGGAGAACAATTTTTGCTGGAGAGGCATCTAGCTAGTTATCTTGTTGGCAAAGTATTTTGTCTGTGGAGCCTTTCTTGGTGGAGAACATTTCCTAGGCTAAAATTAACTTTTGATGAAGAAACATCTGCTATTTATTTAACTTGGAGAAGGATTAGCATAGTTTTGTTTCCCTTCTTAAGATCGAAAGAAGGATTAGCATAGTTTTCTTTCCCTTCTTCTTTGGTGCTATTTTATAGGATTTCTTCCTCAGTATTTGATTGTGGAGTTGAGCTATCAGAAGAAGATTCTTCTTCTTCAATTTGAGCAAGTGATTCAAGAAGGATTTTTTTATTCTCTGATTTGGATTTGGCTTCTGCAAGTTTAAAACTAGTGGAGGTTTTTTGTTGGATAAATTTTTCTGCAGAAGGTTCAGGGGAAATCTTAGAAATCCATTCAAGGACTTTGGATTTGGTAGCTTTCTCCGGGTTAAATTCTTGCCACCACTTTACTTTGAACTTTCTTCCAAGGGCATCAGGAAATGGAGGATTTTGGATAAAAGTATACTCCCAACAAGTAATCCATGATAAGGCAAACTGAGAAGAGTAATTAGGAAGGAATGAGAATTTTTGTTCTCTAGAGTTTGGTTGGTAATATTTGCAATAAATTTCAAAACCTTCTTGAATGGAGAATGGAAAGATTTCAATAGTAGGTCCAAAATATTCCCACCAATGGAAAAACTAGTAAGGAAATTGGTATGATATTTCAATCTTGAAATAAAAGAACCATGAATGTTTAAAATTGCTATTTTTGAAAAGGAAAGTAAAATACCATGCATTTTGATAATCCCAGTAGTTAAAAAATTGAGGATCAAATTTTTGAGAAAACCTTTAAAAATTACTGGGATTATCACTCCAATCTGTTGACGTTAAGACTTTAAGGATTTGTGCTGAAGAATGTGTAATTTCTGATGGGTTTACCTTATCTTTATGGTGTTTAAGAGCCATAGAATTTGTTTCTATTAAGATATACTCATAAAACTTTTGTGTTTTTAAAGGATCATATGGTTGAAAATGCCATCCACTTGGAAAAATCTTCTCTACTATTTGTTTAGGGGTGTTTTTATAATACTCATCTTTTATAATAAGGATTAATTGTTGTTGAGGTTTATCAATATACTTTAAAATGGAGATTATTCGAGGAAAACTTTGGAGTGGTGTGGGATCAGAAATTCCCACAATCGATTTTTGCTTTAAATCTAATTGTTGAAGAATTTTTTGAAAAATCTCTTCAACTATCTTTTGAAAATCTTCCATGCCCATTAAGGCTGGATTTGCCTGTATTATATTGACTACTTCATCTGTGGTTGGGTTTGGGTGACTCTCAACTAGAATTTTTTGTTCTTCTTCAAGTCTTGTACCAGTTTGATACCAAGATAAAGGTTTTGGAGATGGGATTTGTCCTAGAAAAACAAGACCTCTACTAGAAGTGGGTTTAGCAACTAGCTATTTTTGGGCTATAGATTTCTTAGGAGCCATTTTTTAATAGACTTTCTTGCAGGAATTCACGAGATAGGAAATCAGGCAAAGAGTTATTTTTTCCCTCTATAAACTTAATATCAAAATCGAAAATTGATAAAATAGCCTGCCATCTAGCAAATATCTGCTTGGATGCCAGGTTTTTCACATCTTTTTTCAAAACATATTTTGCAGATCGACAATCAACCCTTAATAAAAATTTTTGGATTAGTAAATCACTTTGAAACTTGAGAATGCATAAAACAATGGAAAGTATTTCTTTCTTTATGGTTGAGTAATTTTTTTGAGTAGTATTCCATAATCCTGAATGATATTGAACAAGTTGTTCTTGCTTATCTTATTTTTGTTTTAGAATGCCTCCATAACCAATATCAGAAGCATTAGTTTCAACTATTTTAAATAATTTAGGATCTGCTAAGTATAAACAAGGTAAGATTTTGATTTGTCCTTTTATCTTTCTAACTATTTGAGTATGGGTTGCATTCCAAGGTGGTGGAGATTTTTTAAGTCTTTCATAGAGAGGTTTTATGAGGGGTTTTAAATTCTTATAATAGTCTGAAACATAATTTAGACTTTCTAAGAATCTCTAGAGTTATTTTTTATCTAGAATTTCATTAGAAAACTTTTCTCCAAACTCTATAGATTTATGAATTGGTTTAGTAGTTCCATTATATATTTCATATCCTAAGAATCTTATTTTTGTCTTAAACAGTTCTATCTTTCTTTCTAAAATTACTAGTCCATTTTTAATAATAGTTGATTCAAAGATTTTCAATTGTTTTATATGTTGTTCAATTGATTTTGAGAAGATTAAAACATCATCTATATAATCTATTATAAATTCAGTAAAAGGATTGAAAATATCATTCACTATTTTTGAAATTCAAAAGGTATATTTTTAAGATCAAATGGCATAACATTCTATTTATACTGTCCGAATAGAGCTGTGAAAGCTGTCTTGTACCTATCTTTTTCATCTATTTGTATTTGCCAAAATTCTGACTTCAAATCAAACTTTGAAAATACTTTTGCTCCTACTATCCTACTTAGTAGGTCCTTTTTATTTGGTAAAAGATATCTAATCCATTGGAGGGCATTGTTTAAAGGCTTATAATTAATTACTAATCTAGGTACTCCTCTTTCTAGTTCTGCTCTCTTTTGGACACAAAAAGCTGCACAACTCTATGAAGATTTGCTTTCTCTAATTAGTTTTCTAGAGAGTAGAGTTTTTATTTCATTTTTACAAAAGCTCAAGGTTTCTCTATTCATTTGTATAGGTCTTGCTTTTGTTGGAATCTTTCTTTCATTGAAATCTTTTTCACAGGGTAGTTGGACTGTATGGTATTTTCTATTTCAAAAGGCATTAGGTAATTTAGAGGAGATTATTTTTTAGAGTTGTGATTTGATTTTGTCAATAATTTCTCTTATGCTACAGGTTTTTAATCTTTTTTCAATTCTTTATTGTTCTAATTCATCTTTTAAAAATTCTAATTGTTTTTGTTTTTGAGTTAGAGATTGGATTTTAAGACTATTCAATTCTTTTAGGTATGGGGGGTTAATAAATTGAAACTTAGTTTTTTACCCATTAAGGTTTGTTGAAATTCCATAGTCATTCATTGAGAATGGTCTAATAAGATTTAAAAAGGGTGTTCCTAGAATTATTGATTGATTTAAATTTTTGATTAGGATGAAGGAAGTTTTTAAACATATTTTATTATTACATATGTAGACATCTGATAATTTAAATTCTATTTTGAGGTTTGACCCATCTATAGTATTTAGTTTTTCTTTTATTTTTTCAAAGTATTTAGTAGGTATTAATCCTTCTTGTATGCAATTTAAGTCTGCTCCAGAATCTATAAGGGCTATAGTATCAAGTTTAAATTCTTCTTTTATTACTAATGTAATTTTAACATACCATTTTTGAATTGTTAATTTTGTAATTAGTCTTACAAAGTCTAAATTTTCTTCTTTCTCATTTGTTTGATTCTTTATATGGTTAATTTCTATTTTTAACTGGTTAATTTTTGTTTGAAAGTCTTGAACAGATAAGGACTTTTTTGGTTTATTTTTTCCTAGGAGTATTTGTAGTCTTAATAAATTTTCTTTCCTTTGGCTATTATCATCTATCTTACTAATAGATTCTAATAATGAATATTGTTCTTTAGGTATCATATTGATTTCTTTGCTATCTTCTTCTTGAATTTCGTAGTTTAATGGTTTTAGAGTTTTAATGTTTTCAGGGGTTTGAAGTATGTTTTCAGAATTAGATTCTTTTGAAGAACAAATTTCTTCAAGAGGATTCTTCTCCTGAATTAGATTTTCTTTCTATAGACACGGACAAAGGTATTTTATTACTCTGCCAATGCCTTGTTCCCAATGGATTTCTATCCTCTTATTTGGGCAATTACACTTATCTTTCTTAATAAATGCAGTTGAAGGTTTATTTTGAGGATTTGAGTTATATTTAGGGTTTATTCCAAGTTGACTTAAATATCTATCTGTTATGAGTTTTAACAGATTATATCTATTCATAGTTAAAGGGTTAGATACCTAGCTACCAAGTAGTCTAGATATGAAAGAATAAAGAATATATCTAACTATAAAGACAAAAGAAAATACTTATATATTAGATTCTACAAGACTCAAAATATAATAGAATGCCTAAAAAATAAAAAAATTAGTAAAGGACTCAATATCTAAAAGACTCTTTAAAGGATGTTAGTGATCCTTGCTACCACTTCGTGATAATAATTCTAAAGGTAGAAAGAGTTAGTAAAAAAAGATTAAGAAAAGATACTTATCTTAAGAGACTTAACAGTATAATTCTAGTAAGCAGTCAAGAAAAGATATCTATCTTAGGAGACTTAACACAAGAGGATCTAAAACTTCAAGTCTAAGATGGATACTCAATTTAGGTGTCAAAGATAGTCCTCTTTACAATCTTTACTGTCTACATCTATAGCGGCTCTCCCTGGCCTTCATCGACAATGGCATACCCTGAAGCAGTCCTACACCCGAGAATATATCCGAGTCTCCGTCATAAAACCATCCACCAGTTATACAATCCTTATGCTCCTCGGATCAAGCCTAGGTAATCTTGATTGATGTCCCTATTGCTCATCAATCCCTGTTCTTACCAAAATGCCTAGCTTCTCTCTCTGTAGACCAAGCCTAGATTTTCTGATACTACTTCTCAGACCAACCCTAAGTAATCTTGTTTGATGCCCCTACTGCTCATTAAATCTCGATCTTTCTAAACTACTTCTCACTCTTCGGGTTCTGTTATCAACCTATGGCAGAGAAAAAGATCTTACTTCAATAAAAAATTAAAAACTTATGACTCATACTACATCTCCCTCTCCGGGCTCTGAATGAACCGTTAGGGGAAAGGATCTCCCTCACTGGGCTCTGATACCAACTACCGCATGATACCCTAGGGGGTCTAATACCACTTAGTACTACCAATCAACTCGTAGGCATATAAGTATCAAAGCACAGGCTCTGATACCATGCAACCAAATGAGTATCATGGGTGCCCAAGGATCAAATTTGAGGGAGACTTTTCGGTTAAGAGAAGAACCGTAGTATTTCTAACCAATAGGATTTATATGATAAGATCTATGAGCAAGATCTTGCTCACTCAGAGAGTGAGGCCCGCCAAGACACAACTAATAGACCACAAATCAGAGTTATCCTATAGCTTGACTCCTAACCTAGAATTTATAAAATAAAATCTAAGAGTAGAATCTTGCTCACAAAGTGAGGCATGCCAAGACACTACCAATAGATTACAGGTTAAACCTTCCTAGGGTACCTATGTATCTATACTTGACTCTAAACCTAAGGTTTATGTGCTGGAACCTATAAGTAATATTTTGCTTACTCTAAGGTAACAGAGAGTAAGGCCCATCAAAATACCACTAACAGACTTACAGACTAACTATAAACTATAAACTAATACCATCAAAGACTATAGCTCAGGCGTGTGAACCTTCACAGCCACAATCTCCTATGATATGGCTATAGTACATAGTTCAGTGCAATCAAACTCTAGACCTATACTCTAGGACTCTAGACACTAGACGACTCTTCCAATATACAACCTAGACTCTAGGATGCTCTATTACTCACTAAGGGTTAGTGGACACTCTACTGGGTAGACACACAAGGTAGACGCTGGGTAAACACAAGACTCTGGGTCTCCTAAGGGTGAACCTAAAGGTGGACTCTAAACTCAGATACTATGGATGGATGGTGAAACCTAAGACCGGCTTCTAAGGTCAGACACTATGGATGACACCTTTGGGTTGGACACTGGTTGGACAATACTAAGGTTGCACACCTAAGGCTGGACACAGGATGGATACTACTATGGGGTAAACAGGGTGAACACTCTATAGGTTGTCTTTAAGGTTGCTTATGGGTTAAGAAACCTATGATTTTACTATGGGTTACCTGAGGGTGACTCTAAGGTTTCCTACGAGAATGGTTTTCTAAGGAAACCTATGGATTTCTTAAAGATCTACTAAAGGTTAACCTATGGGTTAGACCTTACCTAAGGTTAGTTACTAGTTACCTATGGTGACTTACTAGTTAAGTTACCTACAGGTTAGTTATTTTTTTGATTTTTAATTTTTAATTTTTTATATACTTATTGGTTTTTTACTTTTTATATGGTTTTTAATTTTTTAATTTTTTATATATTTTTTAATATGAAGATGCAGGTTTTCTACTTACTACATACAAGTTACCCATTTACTATAACTTTTTATATTTTTATATTTTTTATTTTTTATTATTTTTCTTTTTAAATAATATGCAAATAGTTTTTAAAAGAGTATTTTTGAAATCATGCAGATGCAGATGCAAGTGAATGATGGAACATGGAAGGGAGTATGAAGAAATATGTAAATAGTACTTCTACTATACAAATAATATTTTACGAAATAATAATTTCATAAATAGTTATGAATAGTAATGAATAGTAACTATATGAATGCAGGATGTATGCAACGATGAAGAAGATGAAGGTAAACAGTATTTAAAATAAAATAATACAAAGTAAACACAAACAAACAAAGGAATGAAGTAACTAATACTTCATTAAAACAAACTTATGCATGGACATGTATAGATGGAAACACACGAACATAAAAAACTTACAGGATTAAGAAACAAAAGGATGAATAGTATTTACACAGGTGGGAAATAGCTTATAGGAGCTTGCTTCTCTCCGACTACAGGACTCTGAAAGTACACTTATGTACAGGACTCAAGAACATACATAAGGATGGGACAGTACAAGGACTCAAGGATAGGATATATACAAAGGTACAAGACAGGAGAAAAAAAAAACTATTTAGTGGAACACTCCCTCACTGGCTTGTAACTTCTATCTGGTATATGATCTTCAATAAGCTTTTCAGGGAAGCCATTGGTTTCTGGATTGCTCATGAAGTGGTATCAAGATTTATGTCAAGGCTTGCCAAGGCTTGTTCTCCAATGATGGCATGGGGGTCTTCTTATAGAAGCTTTGGGCTCAAAGTAGCTTGGTACTGAAGTAACTTGGTATTGAAGTAAAGTCATCTTGCTTGCTGGTGAATCTATTTTATGCTAAAGTAACTTACTGGCTAAGTAGTTAAAAAGTAGCTAACTTTTTTGATGGTAAAGCAACTTTGTCGGTGATGAGGTGACTTGGAACAATTTTGTCGGGGAAGCATCTGGCTAGTCTTCTTATTGATGATCTTGCTAAAGTAACTTACTGGCTAAGTAGTTGAAAAGTAGCTAACTTTTTTGGTGGTAAAGCAACTTTGTCGGTGATGAGGTGACTTGGAATAATTTTATCGGGGAAGCATCGGCTAGTCTTCTTATTGATGATCTTGTTGGTGGAGCATTTTTATTTTTTAGGAGAAGTAACTAAGCTTGTCTTCATGCTAGAGAACTTTCATTTCCTTTTTGATTATCTATCAGCGGACGTCACTTGATGGTGGGGAGTAGGTAGCATCTGTCCATATGTGCTGTCTCTTGGAGACTGGAGTCTTTGGACTAGATGATGAATTGGTGCTAGATGATGAAGTATCGAGTTGCTTTAACTGCTGTAGCGGTGGTGTGCTTCTTCTACATCCTGGTCTACCTCTATACACATCTTCAAATCCGAGAGGAATTAGAGGAATGGATGGTGCTGGCTATTGATGAACTACTGAATACTGATTTTCTAGTGAATACTGTCGTTGCTGGTGAACAGGAGTGTTGGTTGCCGAATGTTGATCTTTTGGATGACTTGGCTGTCGAACTGGTGGTGGAGTTTGAGTAGGAAGAGGAGTATGTCTTTGCTCGTGTTTGAGGAGAGTTGCTTGATGAGGATAAGATATAAATGGTAAGGAAGTGGTGTGGGTTGGTCATCTGGATTTAGATAGTTATTGTAGAGTGGGAATGGGATCTTCTCTGATGATGGTAATATCGTCGAGAATGATGGTGGTGGAAATGAGGATGGTGCCTATGGGAATGTCTTTGGCAATTTCTTCAGGATGGCATTTGGAGATACCAGTTTGGTAGGATGCAAAAAATAGGAAGGGAATGAGGAATGGAAAGAAATTCATACCTGTATTTATAGAATATTTTTGGATTCTCTTTGGATCCTTTCATCTGGGCTTGAATGATTCAATGCTTGAATGTTCAACTTGATTGATGGGGAATCAAACCGTTGTCTCTTGTTGATGTTTGAGTGAGACTGATTGATGGGGAGTCATATCTTATTGTTTCTGCTTCTTTGGATTCCCTGATAGCAGAGAACCGTTGTCTAGGACTAAGTTTTGAATTAATCATCTTGGAAGAAGAATTAGCGTAATCTTTTTTTCCTCCTTTTTTGGTACTGTTTTGGTTTTGAATGGTGGCAGAAGGTCATTGTTTGATAGTGGATTAAATTTTTGTGGATGGGTTTGAGATACTCTCAATTAGAATCTTTTTCCTCTATTCTACTTATCCAGGATAGGTAAAGACCAGACTAATGAAGATGAACTTATGCAAATATATATCACCACTTATGTAATAAATTTGAATAAGGTATAGTTATTCCAAAAATATTTTGCACTTTATTTTGAATTTGATTGGGATAGTTTTTTGAGTTTAAAAGGATATCCTAATTTCTTTCTTTTTCTCATAAGATATTAGATTGTTTTGCTGAATCAGTAATAACCCATATTCTACCATCTGACCAACATTTATAATTTAGAGATGATCTTGCAGCTTTTCAGTAAACATCAATATAATTGACTAAAATATAATCTTCTATATCAAAGTCATCTATAGGTTTATCTTTTAGGATGCCATCTTTGTCTGAAAATTGAGTGTGCGTGAGATAATAAATTTGAAAAGGATAAATAATTTCAGTTAATTTTTTTCTTCAATTTCACTATAGATTATCATATCTATTTTTTTCTTATCATCTCTGAGTTCTTTTAGAATGGTAGAAATTAATTTTGAAAATATGTCTAAAGGGTAGTTGTAATCTATAGAGGCTAGTCTAACCAATCCTTTATACAAAGATCTAATTATAATGCTAGAAGGATTCACATTTATATTTAGAATACTCAACTTTGGCCAACACCAATCTATCGTAAGATATTCACTAAGATTTTCAAGTATTTTTCTAATTTCATCTGGTTGAAGAATTTTATCAAGAATAGTATTTTGAAGTTCAAAAGGTAATATTCTTTGCACTTTGTTCCAAGTTTCTAATCTTTGTTGTTTAACAAAATGACAAGTCATTTGTTTAAGATTACTATCATCTGGGGATTTAAAATTGGATAGGGCTAAAGATTTAAGGTTACTTGTGTGAGGATTGATTTTTATTTCTTTAAAGAAATTTGAAGTTTCTTTTTCTTGGATATTTTTTTTTTCTTATTCATATTTATATATGGTTTGTTTTCAGAAGGATTATGAAAGTAAAGATTCTTCTTTTTTTTTTTGAATTTCCAAGAGGGTCGCAACAGAAGTTTAACTAGAAGTCTAGATTTGATATCTTTTTTCTTTGGTGTAGAATCTTGTTTACATGCCAAAGTACGTGGATTTTGAGAATATGAGAGTATGGGTGTCTTATAGCTAGTTTTCTTTTGAAAAACATTAAGGGGATTTAAAATGAGCAAAAGACTTTTATACCTTACAAGCCAAAGATTCTTATGTCTTAATACTAAGTTTTCTCTTTTAGATTTTCTCAAAAATCTAGTTAATGATTGAGGTTTCCACAAAAATCTATTTAAAAATTGAATTCTGACTTCAAGCTTGACTCTTTCTTTTACCAAGGGGTTTTGGTTAGAATGGTAATTAGAAGTTTTCTTATAACTTTTTTTAAGTGAGAGAAATTTTAAAGATTTATTAGATTCTCTTTGTTACAGATATTGAAAAAAAGAGATATTTTAGAATGGAAGGTAAGCAGGTTTGAGATATAACAAGTTTATGTGATTCTGACTTGGAAGTTCTAAGATCCAAAGGTAGTTTTATTAAGATTTTTAAGTTTCTTGATATTTTTTATGGTAAGTTAGTCCAAAATTTTAGTGAATTTTTATTATATATCTTAATTGGATATAATTTTATATTTTGACTTAAAGATCCAGAAAGATGTTTGTCTTGATTATTTTCTGGTTCTGGTAAAGTTTTAAGGTTATTGCCTGAACCAGGTTTGGAATCTCTTTCTGGATTTTTATTTCAGGACTAATATCTTCTAGAGAATTGATTTTCTCTAGATGATCTTCTTCCTAGAATAATTTTGTTAAAAGCTCTGGGTCTTTTATGATTTGAATGTTTTTAACCTTTTGAGGATTATCTAAAGGTTTTGAATATGTTAAGATTTTCATGTTTTTAGGGTTATCTTTAAGCCTTAAGGTTGTATTTATGTCTTCAAGATGAATTTTATCTTTAGGTTTAGGGGTTTTAATATCTTCAGATATTTTTACTTATTTTGGTAAGTCTTTCACAGTTTCAATTAATTCTTCTTTAGTTAGTTGATCTGTTATTGTCTTGAAATTTAGATGAGTTGAGGATTCTTCAAGTTCAGATTTTTTTCATTAGTAGGTTGGTTTTTAAGATCTTGATGAGTTATATTTTTTATTTCTGAAGGGAAATCCTTAAGTTGGATATTTTCATTTTTATTATTATTCTGAAAGCATGAACAAAGATATTTAATAACTCCTTTGCCTTTCTCTAGATAGATTGTTATTTTCTTATTTATACAATTACAATTATTACCCCTTATAATGTCAGAGTTATGTTTGTTTTGAGAATTTGATCTTAAATTTGGCATATTTGTTTTGAAAATTGGTTTATCATTAATTCTAAGTTGACCTAAATCATATTTTTCCAACCAATTAAAGAATTTGATAGAAGTCTTATTTGTTTTTATAAAGATAAAATATCTAGATTGGATTTCTACAGTTTGGGTTATGTTGTAAGTCCTAAGAAACTATTGTCTTTTATATTCATTATGCCTAGCAAAAAAAATTTTATTAAATAATTCTTTGTATTTAGAATCATCTTTACTAGAATGGGATAAGAATTTGCTTTGGAAATTTGGCTTTAAATTTAATGGATTGAGTTGAATTTTGGAGATTGGCATAGGGCTTATCTTAGATTCAGGATATGAGAATGACAGATGTTGAGGATAATAATCTTGGTTTTCATTCTCATTATCAGATTCAGAATAGAGATTGGATATCATTTTGATCATTATTTTGATAGTCTAAAATATCATCTAGATACAAATCGGGAAATGAATCTATTTTTAATAGGGAAAGTGACCAGGAGATTTAGGAAAGACTTGGGAAATGGCTAGGAAGTCTAATATTTATAAGGAAGATAATTAATAGAATTCTCAGGAATGGTTAAGGTATGTTAGTTTATTTATTATCTTTACAAAGAATTATTATCTAAAGAAAGGTTAGATACCTAGCTATCTTGGTAATCTAGATATGAACGAATGAAAGAATATTGTATAATGAAAAAAAATACTTGTTGGGTATAAAATACCCACAGCCGAAATCCTCGACGGAATCGACTTCGAGTAGCCGGGCTCCTCCAACGACAGCAGAACGGCTCTGCCCGGACTCCTACGGGAGCCGGGCTCCACCGCCGACAGCAGCGCAGCTACGCCCGGACTCCTACGGGAGCCGGGCTCCACCGCCGACAGCAGCGCAGCTCCGCCCGGACTCCTACGGGAGCCGGGCTCCTCCGTCGACAGCAGCGTAGCTCCGCCCGGACTCCTACGGGAGCCAGGCTCCTCCATCGACAGCAGCGCAGCTCCGCCCGGACTCCTACGGGAGCCGGGCTCCTCCATCGACAGCAGCGCAGCTCCGCCCGGACTCCTACGGGAGCCGGGCTCCACCGCCGACAGCAGCGCAGATACGCCCGGACTCCTACGGGAGCCGGGCTCCACCGCCGACAGCAGCGCAGATACACCCGGACTCCTACGGGAGCCGGGCTCCACCGCCAACAGCAGCGCAGCTCTGCCCGGACTCCTTCGAGTAGCCGGGCTCCTCCATCGACAGCAGAACGGCTCCGCCCGAACTCCTACGGGAGCCGGGCTCCACCGCCAACAGCAGCGCAGCTCCGCCCGGACTCCTTCGAGTAGCCGGGCTCCTCCATCGACAGCAGAACGGCTCCGCCCGAACTCCTACGGGAGCCGGGCTCCACTGCCGACAGCAGCGCAGCTACGCCCGGACTCCTACGGGAGCCGGGCTCCACCGCCAACAGCAGCGCAGCTCCGCCCGGACTCCTACGGGAGCCGGACTCCTCCATCGACAGCAGAACGGCTCCGCCCGGACTCCTACGGAAGCCGGGCTCCACCGCCGACAGCAGCGCAGCTACGCCCGGACTCCTACGGGAGCCGGGCTCCACCGCCAACAGCAGCGCAGCTCCGCCCGGACTCCTACGGGAGTCGGGCTCCTCCGTCGACAGCAGCGTAGCTCCGCCCGGACTCCTATGGGAGCCGGGCTCCTCCATCGACAGCAGCGCAGCTCCGCCCGGACTTCTACGGGAGCCGGGCTCCTCCATCGACAGCAGCGCAGCTCCGCCCGGACTCCTACGGGAGCCGGGATCCTCCATCGACAGCAGCGTAGCTCCGCCCGGACTCTTACGGGAGCCGGGCTCCACCGCCGGCAGCAGCACAGCTCCGCCCGGACTCCTACGGGAGCCGGGCTCCGCTCTCAGTATCAACTGCTGGCAAGCTCCATCCAGACTCCTACGAGAGCCGGACCTCGCCTTAGCACAGCTCTGCCCGGACTCCTACGGGAGCCGGGCTCCGCTCTCAGTATCAACTGCTGGCAAGCTCCATCCGGACTCCTACGAGAGCCGGACCTCGCCTTTAAATTTAAATTACAGGAGGACCCCTCCCGAACTCCGACCACTGCCGAGCCTCGATCAGCAGATCCGCACCCCCTGGCAGATCACAATAACCACCGTGATCCTGTTTCACTTCCTGTAGCGGATTCCGCACGGCTCCATCACCCCCTGCGGCGGACCCATTACTCTCTGACAGGCTGTGTCTACGGCCACGATTCTGCTCTGCTCCCTGCGGCAGGTGCTGCACGATCCCACTACTCGCTGGCAACTAGCGGCAACGGATGCCGCTCCACTACCTGCAACAGGCCCTACGTGGCGGGCTATGACGATAGCCACGGGCCTATCCCACTATCTTTCGCAATCAATTCCCCTGACCATGGGCGGCCCACTACCAGACGGTTACAAACGTCGCCATCAATCCGTTGCCTCCTCCGCCTATAAAAGGGGACCCAGATACGTTATTCTTTAAGCTCATTTTTCTTATCTCAAAACTCTGCTAAATTTTCCGTTCGAGCACTCCATTCTTGTTGAGGCAGAGAACTGACTTGAGCGTCGGAGGGTCTTGCCGGAGCAACCCCACCTCCGGTTTAGACTTCCCTTGCAGGTCCCGACGGCGACCGCGGCTTCCCCGACTCCAGCTTCTCCGGCGCAAGCGGATTTTTGCACCAATAGGATTGGCGCTAGAGGAAGGGCTTGAACCTTCGCAGCACCCTTATTCTTGAAGGAGCGCTCAACGGACCCGCTTCCGGCCATCTTTTCCGGCACCCAATCCTCTTTTCCCCATCCGATGCCCTCTCGCGAGGTTTTTGCACAACTATCTCTGGCTATGGTCGCCGATAAAGGGTGGCCGGGTGACCAGTCTCCGCCGGATTCTGTCAACGTCATCTCGGGGGAATCCCGACAGGGGGCAATCGGCACATCAGCTGCATCCCTCAAGCGGCAAAAAGTTGAAGAACCCATAGCCTTCACTGAAGAAGATGCCCAGGGAGTCCAATTCCCTCATAACGACGCGGTCGTAGTTTCCTTGAACATAGCAAATTATGACGTCCGTCGCATTCTCGTTGACAATGGAAGTTCGGCCGACATCTTGTTCTACAATGCCTTTTCAAGAATGGCCACTCTTGGCGGTCATCTAAGGCCGATTTGCTCCCCCTTAATAGGGTTTACTGGTGACGCCGTTCCGACGGAAGGAATGATAGCTCTAACTGTGACCGCGGGTCAGCATCCAAAGCAGTCCAGAGCCCTGGTGAATTTCCTGGTGGTAAAGGCGCCATCTGCCTACAATGCAATTCTTGGCCGACCCGGCCTCAATGCCCTCAGAGCCGTTGTTTCGACCTACCATTTGAAATTAAAGTTCCCCACTAGCAAGGGGATTGGAGAAGTCCGGGGAGACCAAGCGCTGGCCAGGCACTGCTACAACATTGCCCTGCAAAGAAACGATCAAACGGACCTCTGCCCGGTCGACGGATTGGATGTGCGCGATGACCTCACTGAAGAGAGGGGCGGTCCAATCGAGGACCTAATACCAATTCCTTTGAATGATGGGAATGCGGAGCATGTGGTGTTAATTGGCTCCAACCTGGAGGAGGAGGTGCGGGCGCGTCTCATGGATTTCCTCCGAAGGAATGCGGACATTTTCGCATGGGTCCCGATGGATATGCCGGGGATCGACACAGAAGTCATGGAACATCATCTGGCGGTCGACCCTAAACATCGGCCGACAAAAGAAAAAATTCGGAGTCATGCCCCGGAGAGGCAGAAGGCAATAGCCGAGGAAGTGGATAAACTTCTCAAGGCCGGATTTATCAAGAAAGTCAATTATCCTGAGTGGATCTCCAATGTTGTTTTGGTCAAGAAAGCAAATGGCAAGTGGAGGATGTGTATCGACTTCAAAAAGCTGAATAAGGCTTGCCCAAAGGACAGCTACCCCCTTCCCAGGATCGACCAACTGATGGACGCTACCTCGGGCCATGAGCTTCTCACTTTTATGGACGTGTTCTCCGGCTATAACCAGATTAGAATGGCATTGGAAGATGAAGAAAAGACAGCTTTTATCACTAATCGCGGCCTTTACTGCTACAGGGTTATGCCGTTCGGCCTCAAGAACGCGGGCGCAACCTATCAGTGACTGGTGAACAAAATCTTCAAGGAGCAGATCGGCCGAAACATGGAGGTTTACGTGGATGATATGCTCGTGAAAAGCAGGTCTTCCGGAAATCATGTCGCCGACCTCGAAGAAACCTTTGGCGCTCTTCGAAAGTATAGAATGAAGCTGAACCCGACCAAATGCGCCTTTGGGGTAACCTCAGGAAAGTTCCTGGGCTTCATGGTATCGGGGCGCGGGATCGAGGCCAATCCGGAGAAAATTCGCGCCATCCAAAATATGACCCCCCCAAGGTCGATCAAGGAGGTTCAGTGCCTCACGGGAAGAATCGCGGCTCTTAATCGCTTTGTCGCGAGGTCGGCCGAACAATGTTTGCCCTTCTTTCAAAGAATTAAAAAGCTACCTTAGCTCGCCCCCACTGCTGCCGAAACCCGAGCCTAAGGAGGAACTATTTTTGTACCTGGCAGTCTCTCCCACAGCCCTTGCAGCTGTCCTTGTCAAAGAGGAAATGAAAGTCCAGCGACCAGTCTACTACATTAGTCGCGTGTTGAGGGACGCCGAGACCAGGTATACTAAATTAGAAAAACTGACCTACGCCTTGTTGATTGCAGCTCGGAGACTCCGGCCTTACTTTCAAGGGCACACGGTGATATTACTCACCGACCAACTGATCAAGGCAGTTTTGCACCGAGCTGATACCTCTGGGAGAATGGCGAAATGGACAATCGAGCTCACAGAATTCGACATCAACTACAAACCTAGACCGGCAATAAAGGCCCAAATATTGACGGATTTCATAGTAGAATGCACCATCCCCGAGGAAGCCGAACCCGAGCAAAGCAAAATTGACGACCTGAAGACTCAACCGAACTCCCCCGACGAAGAAGCCAGTTCCTCCGATCACTTTTGGACCCTCCATGTGGACGGATCTTCCAACATGGCGGGCGCAGGTGCAGGCCTGATCTTGACCAGCCCAGAGGGAGTCGTCGCGGAGTACGCTCTGCATTTCGAATTCCCCGCAACAAACAATGGAGCGGAATATGAAGCTCTGATCGCAGGATTGAGGATCGCCAGGGAGCTTGGAATAGGTCAACTCCGGGTGCACAGCGATTCCCAACTTGTGGTGGGGCAAGTCAGCGGGAGCTTTGAAGCGCGGGAGGACAGTATGGCCAAATATCTTGAGAAGGTGAAGGAGTTCACCCCTGCCTTTGAAAATTTCGACATCAAGCAAATTCCAAGGTCGGAGAATACCAGAGCCGATCTTCTCTCCAAACTGGCGACATCGGCTCCGGCCGAATTGCCCAGAGGCGTCCTCTTTGAAGTTTTAAAATATCCGAGTACGGAAGAACCGTGACTCGTAATGGAGATCGACCACGAGCCCAGCTGGGTTGACCCGCTGATAACCTATCTTAGAGATGGGATTCTCCCCCAGGACGCGAAGGAGGCCCAAAAACTCCGAAATCAAGCCTCCCGGTACATCCTTTATGAGGGCAAATTGTACAAAAGATCGTACTCCTTGCCCCTCTTGAGGTGCCTCCGGCCCTCAGAAGCTGACTACGCTTTATGGGAAGTACACGAGGGAGCTTGCGGAAGCCATTTGGGTGCCAGGTCTCTATCCCACAAGCTACTCCGCCAAGGGTATTACTGGCCAACAATGCATCATGATTCGATTGAGTATGTCAAAAAGTGTGATCGATGCCAGAGATACGCCAACGTCCAGAGACAACCTGCTACCGAGCTCACACCCTTGAGTGCCCCATGGCCTTTTGCACAATGGGGGATGGATATTCTTGGCCCCTTTCCTATGGTGTCCGGTCAAAGGAAATTCTTCCTTGTAGCAATCGACTACTTCACCAAATGGGTCGAGACCGAGCCACTAGCAAAAAGCACAGAAGCGAAAGTGCAAGATTTCATCTGGAAATCGATCGTGTGCAGGTTCGGTTTGCCTAGAACCCTAATCACTGATAATGGATGACAATTCGCGGGAGCCAGATTTGCTGAATTCTGTGAAGATCTAAATATCTCCCACAACTTCACATCAGTGGCCCATCCTCAGGCGAACGGCGAGGCTGAGGTAACTAACAGAATCCTTTTACAGGGGATTAAGACCAGGCTCGAAAAAGCAAAAAGAACCTGGGCGGACGAACTTTATCATGTGCTATGGGCGTATCGAACCACCCAGAGGTTGCCTACAGGGGAGACTCCCTTTGCTTTAGCCTTTGGTACGGAAGCCGTCATCCCGATCGAGCTTAAACTTCCGTCGGCACGGGTCGCGGCATTCGACGAACCCCAAAACGCACAAAGTCTCAGAGCCAACCTCGACCTGCTGGAAGAAAGGCGGGAGATTGCTCAGGTTCGGATGGCAGCCTACAGACAGAAAGTTGCCCGATATTACAACGCCCGAGTCAAGAACAAGGCATTTAAAGCAGGGGACCTGGTGCTCCGACGAGCTGCCGTCTCACAACCACGGGGCCAGGGGAAGCTTGCCCCAAACTGGGAGGGACCTTACGAGGTCGAAGAAGTAGTCCGGCCTGGAACTTATTATCTTAAGGAGCTCGGAGGAGCCGACCTCCCGCGACCATAGAGCTCAGAAAACTTACGGATGTACTACCAGTAATTTCGTCCTAATCAAAAAATGCGTGCCCATTTGTCTTGGGACAATTCAAGCAAACTGTATCAAAAACAAGAGGGCAACCTTATAAAAGTCGAAGGCCCGGTTCTTTTAGACCGGATGGGGGGAGAGGCCTCGCAACGCCCATATGTGCCCCCACAGCCCTGTTAGGGACAGGAGGAGAACCTCGCCCTAACTTGAGCAAAGTCGAAGGCCCGATTCTTTTAGACCGGATGGGGGGAGAGGCCTCGCAACATCCATATGTGCCCCCACAGCCCTGTTAGGGACAGGAGGAGAACCTCGCCCTAACTTGAGCAAAGTCGAAGGTCCGGTTCTTTTAGACCGGATGGGGGGAGAGGCCTCGCAACGCCCATATGTGCCCCCACAGCCCTGTTAGGGACAGGAGGAGAACCTCGCCCTAACTTGAGCAAAGTCGAAGGCCCGGTTTTTTTAGACCGGATGGGGAAAGAGGCCTCGCAACGCCCATATGTGCCCCCACAGCCCTGTTAGGGACAGGAGGAGAACCTCGCCCTAACTTGAGCAAAGTCGAAGGCC
Source organism: Elaeis guineensis (assembly GCF_000442705.2). NCBI lineage: Eukaryota > Viridiplantae > Streptophyta > Magnoliopsida > Arecales > Arecaceae > Elaeis > Elaeis guineensis. The sequence continues at coordinate 28,339,752 of NC_025995.2, read as the reverse complement.
CGGTTCTTTTAGACCGGATGGGGGGAGAGGCCTCGCAACGCCCATATGTGCCCCCACAGCCCTGTTAGGGACAGGAGGAGAACCTCGCCCTAACTTGAGCAAAGTCGAAGGCCCGGTTCTTTTAGACCGGATGGGGGGAGAGGCCTCGCAACGCCCATATGTGCCCCCACAGCCCTGTTAGGGACAGAAGAAAAACTTCGCCCTAACTTGAGCAAAGTCAAAAACCCGATTCTTTCAGACCGGATAGGGGGGGAGGCCTTACAATGCCCCAATGTACCCCCACGGCCGTGTCAGGAACACGAGGAGAACCTCACGCCGGCTCGAGCAAAATAAAAGGCCCGGACTCCTACGGGAGCCGGGTTCCAACAACAAAAAAGACTTCACCCGGACTCCTACGGGAGCCGGGCTCCATCGCCGACTTCAGATACAGGACAACCCGCCCGGACTTCTACGGAAGCCGGACTTTGCCTATGACTTTGATTGCAGAAAAACTTTGCCCTGACTCTTACGAGAGTCGGGCTACTCCAACTTCAGGAGGGCTTCTCTGTTCGGACTATCGAGGGGACCGAACTTAGCCCCGACTTCAGCGGAGAAAAATCCAAGCAAACCTGACAAGTGGGTATCTTCGAACGGCATAAAAGCCGAAAAGGAGCTCGGCGAATGACGACCCCACATGAACTGAAGAGGTCGCCGACGACCTTGGGACGACGTAACACAGACAAAGAGAAGGAAAATGAAGAAATTCGACAGACAACTATTTAACACAAGATGCAGACGAGGTACCAAAATCACTTTTTCATTTAACAGAAGTATACGTTACGGACCCGGTGGGTCAGGAAAAAAAGAAGAAGAAAAAGAAGATACACGTCATCGCAAGTCTCGCAAGCACGGTTCGGGCAGGACGAATCGGAGGCCGCTCCGAGCTACGAACTCCTCTCTCCGTCTCTATCCTTCTCAGTCGCGTTCTCCAGTGCGTGTAGCGAAGTGAGGGCAACGGCGGCAGTAGCGAAGACCTGTTTCAAGAAGAACCGTAGCCACTTCAGGAGCGGTGGCGACACCAGAGATGTGCCTCATCTCCGAATGCACCACGACGGCCTCCACCCAAGACGCTCCGGCAAGGTCGGCATGCGTTACTTCCACCGTCCCCGCAACAAGTTCTACTGCCCCACCGTCGACGCCGACCGCCTCTGGTCTCTCGGCCCCGACGGCGTCAAGGATCCCGTCATGGCTTATGACGACTGCTCTGCCTTCTTGACCGGTATCGCCCCGCCTTGCTACTCTGAAATTCGCGGGCAGAATAACTTCACCGACAGCCCCCGTTATTAAACCTCTGTTGTTGAAGGAATTCTTCCTTGGGCCCCCTTTAAAACGACGGAGATTCTCATCGGCCGCCATTCTCCTCCTCACCTTCCTCCAAGCCCTAAAAATTCCCTCAAGAACAGCCTCCCGAGTAGAGGACATGGTGCGAGGGAAGGAGACAAGGACTGGGGCGAGAGAAGCAAGACTCTCAGACGAAAGAAAAGTGCCAGGATGAAGCCACGAAGGGACTGAGGGATTTAAATAGCCGACGGATCCTGGCGCAGTTATGACGGCGGGTATTCCTGGGCCAGCTGGTGTGTGCCACGTGTCACGCTTATCCCCTTCATCGCCATCGAGGGTTGACCGCTCACAAATTCTCGCGACACGACGCTTGGGATCGCGTTTCAACGGGGGTTCCGAAAAGACTTTTCAGGTCACCTTCACCGAAAAACGGACTCTGGCGTGCACGCATTAAATGTCAAAATATCTGGGGGCGGCAGTGCGCAGGATTCGAAGGGGCGATTCCGGCTGTGCACATCTCTCTCTGTGTGTACTTCCTTCGCTTGAAATTCAAACTCGAAAGTAGGGGGACTGGTGTTGGGTATAAAATACCCACAGCCGAAATCCTCGACGGAATCGACTTCGAGTAGCCGGGCTCCTCCATCGACAGCAGAACGGCTCCGTCCGGACTCCTACGGGAGCCGGGCTCCACCGCCGACAGCAGTGCAGCTACGCCCGGACTCCTACGGGAGCCGGGCTCCACCGCCAACAGCAGCGCAGCTCCGCCCGGACTCCTACGGGAGCCGGGCTCCTCCGTCGACAGCAGCGTAGCTCCGCCCAGACTCCTACGGGAGCCGGGCTCCTCCATCGACAGTAGTGCAGCTCCGCCCGGACTCCTACGGGAGCCGGGCTCCTCCATCGACAGCAGCGCAGCTCCGTCCGGACTCCTACAGGAGCCGGGTTCCTCCATCGACAGCAGCGTAGCTCTGCCCGGACTCCTACGGGAGTCGGGCTCCATCGCCGACAGCAGCGCAGATACGCCCGGACTCCTACGGGAGCCGGGCTCCACCGCCAACAGCAGCGCAGCTCCGCCTGGACTCCTTCGAGTAGCCGGGCTCCTCCATCGACAGCAGAACGGCTCCGCCCGGACTCCTACGGGAGCCGGGCTCCACCGCCAACAGCAGCGCAGCTCCGCCCGGACTCCTTCGAGTAGCCGGGCTCCTCCATCGACAGCAGAACGGCTCCGCCCGGACTCCTACGGGAGCCGGGCTCCACCGCCGACAGCAGCGCAGCTACGCCCGGACTCCTACGGGAGCCGGGCTCCACTGCCAACAGCAGCGCAGCTCCGCCCGGACTCCTACGAGAGCCGGGCTCCTCCATCGACAGCAGAACGGCTCCGCCCGGACTCCTACGGGAGCCGGGCTCCACCGCCGACAGCAGCGCAGCTACGCCCGGACTCCTACGGGAGCCGGGCTCCACCGCCAACAGCAGCGCAGCTCCGCCCGGACTCCTACGGGAGCCGGGCTCCTCCGTCGACAGCAGCGTAGCTCCGCCCGGACTCCTACGGGAGCCGGGCTCCTCCATCGACAGCAGCGCAGCTCCGCCCGGACTCCTACGGGAGCCGGGCTCCTCCATCGACAGCAGCACAGCTCCGCCCGGACTCCTACGGGAGCCGGGCTCCACCGCCGGCAGCAGCACAGCTCCGCCCGGACTCCTACGGGAGCCGGGCTCCGCTCTCAGTATCAACTGCTGGCAAGCTCCATCCGGACTCCTACGAGAGCCGGACCTCGCCTTAGCACCACTCCGCCCGGACTCCTATGGGAGCCGGGCTCCGCTCTCAGTATCAACTGCTGGCAAGCTCCATCCGAACTCCTACGAGAGCCGGACCTCGCCTTTAATTTTAAATTGCAGGAGGACCCCTCCCGAACTCCGACCACTGTCGAGCCTCGATCAGCAGATCCGCGCCCCCTGGCAGATCACAATAACCACCGTGATCCTGTTCCACTTCCTGTAGCGGATTCCGCGCGGCTCCATCACCCCCTGCGGCGGACCCATTACTCTCTGACAGGCTGTGTCTACGGTCATGATTCTGCTCCGCTCCCTGCGGCAGGTGCTGCACGATCCCACTACTCGCTGGCAACTAGCGGCAACGGACGCCTCTCCACTACCTGCAACAGGCCCTACGTGGCGGGCTATGACGATAGCCACGGGCCTACCCCACTATCTTTCGCAATCAATTCCCCTGACCATGGGCGGCCCACTACCAGACGGTTACAAACGTCGCCATCAATCCGTTGCCTCCTCCGCCTATAAAAGGGGGACCCAGATACGTTATTCTTTAAGCTCATTTTTCTTATCTCAAAACTCTGCTAAATTCTCCGTTCGAGCACTCCATTCTTGTTGAGGCAGAGAACTGACTTGAGCGTCGGAGGGTCTTGCCGGAGCAACCCCACCTCCGGTTTAGACTTCCCTTGCAGGTCCCGGCGGCGACCGCGGCTTCCCCGACTCCAGCTTCTCCGGCGCAAGTGGATTTTTGCACCAACAATACTTATATGTTAGTATGGAAAAATACCTAAAAGACTCAAGTATAAGAGAGCGCCTAAAAAAGAAAAGAATTAGTAAAGAACTCAATATCTAAAAGACTCTTTAAAGGATATTAGTGACCCTTGCTAATGATTTATGATAACAATTTCAAAGGTGGAAAGAGTTAGTAAAAGAAGATCAAAAAAAGATACTTATCTTAGGAAACTTAACAATATGATTCCAGTAAGCAGTCAAGAAAAGATACCTATTTTAGGAGACTTAACACAAGATCTGAAACTTCAGGTCTGAGATGGATACCCAACTTAGGTGCCAAAGATAGTCCTCTCTGCGGTCTTTACTACCTGCGTTTGTAGCGGCTCTCCCTGGCCTTCGTCGACAACGGCATACCCTGAAGTAGTCCTCACCCGAGAATATATCCGAGTCTCCGTCATAAAACCATCCACCAGTTATACAACCCTTATGCTCTTCGGACCAAGCCTAAGTAATCTTGATTGATGCCCCTATTGCTCATCAATCCCTGTTCTTACCAAAATGCCTAGCTTCTTTCTCTCTAGACCAAGCTTAGATTTTCTGATACTGCTCCTCAGACCAAGCTTAAATAATCTTATTTGATGCCCCTACTGCTCATCAAACATCGATCTTTCTAAACTACTTCTTTCTCTCCGGGCTCTGTTATCAAACTATGACAGAGAAAAAAATCAGATTCCAATAAAAATTAAAAACTTATGACTCATACTATATCTCCCTCCTCGGATTCTGAATGAACCGTTAGGGGAAAAGAATCTCCCTCCCCGAACACTGATACCATGCACTGGGATATCAACTCGGAAGTATCAATGACCACACAAGTATCTTCATAAAATATATATCTTCATAAAATATATATATATATATATATATATATAGTGCCAAATGTTAATATATATATATATATCTTCATAAAATATTTGCTTTATAAATTTTAAAGGCACCATCAATCTCGGTGGCCTCCATATCAGTGATGATCATCTCGGGAAAATCTCCTTGGTGAGGCAGACAACAGTGATGATCATCTCGGAAAAATCTCCTTGGTGAGGCAGACAATTGCATCCTCTATTGAGTTCATATTGAGCACCTTCATCCCAGGGACCAAGTCAATCATCCCAATGTCCTTCAATCGCGTCATTCTAGTTGACTTGGCCCCCCGTCAAAATTTAGATGCATGCATGATTGAGTGGTTCAGCGACACCAAGGCCCACTTAGTCACCATGCTGGCAGCTCTCTTTCATGGTAAGGTCTTCCGCCACAATGTTCTCGAAAAGCATAACATTGGGAGGGTGGGGAGGTAACTCATCAGGGTGGAGGGTAAAGAGCACAGCGTTCTTGATGTTGATCAAACTATCTTGCTTGGTATAGGGAATGCTGAGCTCATCGAAAAAGAGAACGACATGGTGGAGAAGAGCTGGCCCATGAGCCAAGCACCACCGCTAGGGAAGACAGGGAGACAGAGTGCTCCACGACAGCGACACGGACAGAGGGGTCACCAGAGATCTTGTATGTGCAATATTTATGAGTGTTATAGTTCTATTACTATGGCTCTGTTAATTTTATGAGATAACATATAATAGTTTAGTAATATGTTATATCGTGTTATCATGCAATTAGTATTATCATCTTTACCAATATAGCATATATAATAATATAATGTGTAAACAATACATAGTATATCTTTTTGTTATTAATTATACTATTATATATAATAGATACTATTATGATATTATGGAATTGATGATATAGTACATTAGTATAATATAATGAAATGTTATAATGATATATAATTATGTATTATAATGATACTATCTTGTATATACTCTTTGATAAATGTTAATTAGCATATGCTATGTGCATAAAAATTGATGTATATTGTAACGACATAGTTATTCTATAGTAAATAAACTATTCGTCAACTATATTAAGTAAATAGTCCGATTATTTATAAGGGGGTAACTTAACTAAATCAGTTCCAGGCAACTGAAACCGCAATGGCACTTACAGTTTCCTTTATCTGCAATTACAGGCAAACCAAATAAATACCAGCAAAAAGAAATATGAGAGTTTCTCCCAGCAAATTCGGTTGTAAACAAGTGGAATCACAGACAACAAAATAACCTATAAACACAATGTGAAAGAGCTGATGCTTGACAAAGTGAATTATAAAATTGTTTAAATCTTAGCGATCCTCACATTACTTGCACTGTTTTGTTTTAGATAGGACTTCCCGACCGTTACCGCTATGCACAAACCATCATAAAACCATTCCACAAAATGACTGGATGGAGACATACTAATTGTTTAGTGCGTTGACAAGCAGGTTAGGATAACTAGCATGCAACTAGGAAACTTATCACTGCTTAATGTCGCATTCAAACCATTCGCGTCTCCCGATTAATAATTCAAACCTCGTGGTGTTGGATGTATTAAAAGATGCGAAATTCTTCGTGCACCGTGGACGGTGCAGCACTGTATGCACCCACGCATGAAGCCGACGAAAAAAAAAAAAAAATTTGCGCATCGCATCCAACCCCATTTGTGAACCAATCATCGTGAACAGTGCATGCAGTGCACAAAAATTTGTCAAGAGCCCGCTCAACCCAGCCAGTTAACCAGGCAACCCAAACTGGATCAACTGAGTTTACTAAAATAATATAAAAAAATGTTAATACTAGGATTTGAAGTTTAGTAAAATTATATCAAAAACAGAAAGATATTAATACCAGGTTTCAACAATTTACAGTTTAAACTAATTTAAAAAATCCATAAGTTCAGTGGTTCTTTACAGCGACCTAACTTTTTGACCAGGTTGTCTCCAATCCGTAACCTCCTACCTCCACATGAAGCCGGCCTCAGAGACCTCATTTCAACAGGCATCATTTCATATGAAGCAGCAACCATAGTCGGAATAACCAAGTCGTCATTTCATATGAAGGAATAAACGAGTACATAGCATACATCCTATAATTTTACGACAGAATTAAGTTTTTAAAATGCCCATCCATATTAGTTTTTCAATTAGCAAGATCCAGATAAATTTAATTAAAGATTATAAAATATTGATAAATTTTATTAAAGATTATAAAATATTTTAAATTATTAAAATGAAGGCGCCCACACTGATATATATCAGGAATTTGTTCCATCCATCAATCCATGCTCTCTTATTTACAAGTGTGCATTGATAAGCCAAGTAGCTCGCCTTTTAAATGATATGTAAAAGCCTGATCCCTTCCGAGAGAGAGAGAGCAGGTAAATTGGACAAAGATAATTAAAATAAGATGACAAAATAATCAGCATGGTTTCTTTTTTCTTTCGTTTTTTTCTTTCTTTCTTCCCTTTTTTTTTTTTTTTTGGAGGTTGGGGCGGGGGGGGGGGGGGGGTGGCCCTAAACAGCGTGGATTCTTTCATAATCATAAAGTTCAGTCCTCTGTCAAGTTCAAACTTAACCCTCGATGAAGTTCGTTGCAAACAGTCAGCATGGTTTCTTTAATAATCATAAATAGTGAACAGAGGATATCAGCTAAAAAAATGCAAAATATTTTCTTATGTCGAAATATAGATTGTCACTCCCCTGGATGAATTGTGCTTGCTCTGTCCCTTGTCTTACGAGCCAGCATTACCCTGCCCAATCATGTCCAAAAATAGAAAGTTCACCTAATTTTATCGGCCATTTAACTTAATTCAGTGAAGTGTAGGGAAGAGAGAAACCTTAGCTTTAGTCTTTTTAGATTTGGCTTCAGGGTTTTGCTTGAATGGGAGAAATTCGTGGCCACCCATGAAGGGTTGCAACACTTTTGGAATTTCAACTCCATCTTCCCGCTGATAGTTCTCGAGAATACAACAAATGGTCCTTTCTGTTGCTGTTAATGTAGAGTTCAGCATATGGACATACTGCTTTGCCTGTTCATCATTCTGCATAGGAAACAACAGGTAAGCTCGAATTACTTCACTATGTGATGAAACCCAAAATGAAAAGCCAAGGTTAGCTACCCGATGATCATTTATTTTACTCTGAATGCAGAATCAACATTTTTTGATAAAATCAAAAAGGCAGTAAAGGTTGAAATGCTTGCCTTTTTCTGGCCATATCCAATTCCTAATCTCCTTGACTGGAAATCCGTGCAATTTGAACAGGAGACTAGTTCTCTGTAGGTCTGTGATGCAGGAAACCATCCTTCCAAGTCATACTTCTTGGCTGCCGCATCATTTAAAGCACCAGAAACAATAGCCACGACTTGATAGGGAATGTTAAGCTGCAATACGTTAATTCCATAAATAAATTTATATGCCTAGCAGGCAAGAATAACAACGACAAGGTTTCCAAGTTCCAAGAGCGCACCTCCTTATGGAAGTCCTCCGAATTTTTTATCATTTCCTCATGCATCTCCCATGAGTCGTTGTCATTTGGACTGGTAATACAGAATTGCTCTACTTTTTCGAACTGATGGACTCTGAAAATGCCCAGTGTGTCTCGACCATGTGAACCAGCTTCTTTCCGGAAGCAGGTTGAGTATCCAGCATATCTAAAAGTACATACAAATGCAATACCAATCATAAAGTAAACCATGTACTTCTTTCTGGGTAATAGTATAGAACTCATAAATAAAATTACCAAAGAGAACAAAATAAAGGAAAAACCATACCGTATAGGTAGTTCAGAAGGATAGATTCGATCATTTAGATGATAAGCACACAATGGCTGTTCTGCGGTCGCAATCAGATATTTGTCATCCCCTTCACCTGTCACCTTTTAAAGATCAACTAATATCACAATTCTGGAAAACTAGAATTTAAAATTATTTAAGAGTTGTAATAAGCAATCACATCGGCAGCTGGTAAGTATGTGCAGAGCAAATTTGTCCCTCTACTATATATAACATGCATCATGGGGTTTCAGCTTTGAAACCCATGCACTTCACCACCTTTAGATATCATTTTAGAGACTGAAATCCCATCCATACCACTGCCTCTCAAATCATGGCCATCTGTTAGATACTCTTCCCTCTAGCACCAACCACATGCACTACATTCGCAGAGAAGCATCACATTCATTTACCGAATCACCACCAACCATCAAACATATTCCACTTTTAGTTGTGAATGCATGTATGCTGTAATTATTCAGCAGTTGAGAGGATCATCAACAATCCTCTGGAATTAGTCACTCGCATTACATACAAGTTAAGTCTCACTCATGTGGATGCTTTTGCGATCATTCTAAAGGATATTGTATGTTCTGTTCGACCTTCTTATTTTCTTGTAACATTCAACCATCACTTGGCTTTTCCCACCAGCCAGTTGATCACTTTAGCTGCTGCTTAAAAGATGATGCTTGACCACTTGAGCTGTATCTGGTTAAAAGTTGGCAAAAATTAAGTCTTTTTAACCATTTGTTATTGTTTTCTTAAAGGCTTCAAGTGACCGCATAAACTAGTTAAACAAATATGAGATATCTGGTTTGAAACAAATTGTGTATGCAATGTTAAATTTTTCATTATTGGTCTAGATCTTAATAGCTGGCATCTTCTACCTAGGTTAACAAACCCACTCCAAAATCTTCCCAAAATCTTGGACCTGCACCCACTTCATAGGAATTTAAGTGTTTCTAAAATATCCGATCCCCTGCATTTGCACCAGCTCCCACACCTGCTCCCAATTCTAGAAATTAACATTTAGAATAACAAAATATCCTATACAGTATCTAAATTAATATGACAATTATAATGCGCATACATCTCAAATGATGTTTTCTCTAAGTGTAACTTGCTATGTAACATGCATCATGCACTTGAAGCAAGCAATTATCTATTCTATGACTTTGAGCTTGAACGAACCTTATTTTGATAATCCTATCACTGAAGGAAGGTCCTCCTTTCCTCTCTTCATTTATCGATCTCTTTTACTTTTTGCCTTTTCAACTTTAGTTGTACAGTATTGTACTCTTTTGATACGTACCCTGATTCCCTCTGATTGATCTTCTGCTTCTAATATTATTGAACCTTGACACCTCCTAACAGCCATCTTCTCTGGTTTTATTCCTACAGTTTATACAGTCGTCCATAGTGATTAATAAACAAATTGTGAATCAGTTTTTATAATTATAACTAGAAGAGTTATTTTAAGTAAATTTAATGTGTTATATAATTTATTAGTCATTTAACTCTACGAAAGCCCATTTAAGCACATAACACAATGCCTAAAGTACTGCATATAATGTTTGTGCCAGTCAAGGACCAGCACAGCGCATGCATCATGTCATATCCATATCAACACTAGGCATGCAAGCAGAGATATGCAAGTTTGTAAAGGGATCCACAACCAACAAGCTAAGATACAGTACTTCATAATATAAAATAATATTTGTTTTTTCTGAAACACCAAAAATACCAAAAAAATGCTAACACAGCTAAACGATGGCCATGTTTAAGTGCCAGTTATATGGATGTGCAACATAATGAGGGGTCCCTTGGACCATTTACAATTAAATGTTATGCCAGATGTTGTGTTGAATATTGATGGTCACAACAAAAGCATTCTTCTTGTGTTCAAAGCTCTTCAAACATCCACTTGGCAGCAGCAAATTCCTTTCATTTATACAGTTTCACAGATTTCAGATCGGCTTTGAGATGGTGCCACCAATATCTCTTCCACTCTGCTAACTCCACACTGATATCATTTCCCAAATAAACCCCACCAATGAAATACTTCCGCCACAACCCAACCCCCCCCCCCCCCGGGTGCCTGCCTTGTTTCCCATAATAGATGGAGGGAGATAAACAAGTTTGAGTTGCTTAATCTGCTCATCGCTTACTCCTTTTGACTCTCCCCCCTAAACAACTCCCAGACCCCCCTGCCCCCACAAAAAAAAGAAAGAAAGAAAAGTAAAAAGGAAGAGACCTAAGCAACCTAAACGGCATTAGTCCAAGCATCTCTCTCGCCTCTGCTCTGATATTTGAGATCTCGTAGTTCCAACATAGCTAATAGTCATCCTTGAGTGGGTTAGACTCGGGAATTGGGACAAAAAGAAAGACAATCCAGAAGCTAGAAATATCATAGGAGGATTCTATATAAGAACATGGTGACCAAAGTGGAAGCTTAAGAGAAGAAACTAAAGAGAAGCCTTCGACCACGAAACCAAAATGGTTTTTGTCAGAAAGTTGTTAATACAATGCTAATTGTGGCTCTGAGCTTCAGTCCTAGCAAGGGACATAAAGGTCTTAACTTTGCAAATTTAAAATATTTTTGAAATTACAAATGCATGAAACGTTTTTTCTAACCTTGTTGAATTATACACTAATATTTTGCATATTTTAGCCAATGCATTGGTCTCACATTGTGTATACTTGCATATGAGTTGAACTAACTTTTAGAGGCATCATTAAAAAGCATGTAGAATATGATCAACTTTTAGCTTATCAGGTAGATGTTTTCCTATTCATTTGCTTGAACCGAGAACGTCTATGCTAGTCATTCCACAAAATACTCTTGAACATCTAAAATCTGTTTATGCTTGTTATATCTCCAATCACTTTCACTCCAACAACCATTCCCTAACCAAGTAATAAATTAAATGCAAAAAGCACCCACAAGATTTTAGTCCCCTGAAAAGTATAACTCAACCCAAGCCTTAATCCCAAACTAGTTGGGGATGGCTACATAAATCATTTTCGTCCATTCCCTTGGTTTATGTCATACTTTTTGAAAAATGTTGAGATATCAAATCCTTCCTTAGTACTCCATCTACGTGCTTTTCATTCCACCTCTACCCCTCTTTCCTTCTACATTTCTTAAATCACTTCTTGGTATTGGTGCATCCCCTGGCCTACATTATACATATCCAAACCATCTAAGTCGTCCTTCCCTCCATTTACCCCCAATTGATACTACGTCCACCTTCTTATTCTATTGTTTCTTGTATTACAACACATCCATCTCAACTTTCTCATTTCGACCAACTCATCTTACATACAAATTATTTTCTAGCCATCCAACGTTCTGTCCTATAGAGCATAGATGGTCATATGGATGTCCTGAAAATTTTTTTCTTCAACTTGGCAAGTGTCGTACAATCAAATAATATCCCAGTTGCAATTTTCTATTTCATCTAACTTGCTTTAATCCTATGGATAATATCCTCTTCAATCTCCCTTATGAATAATCGATCTTAAATATCAAAAATGATTACTCTTAAGAAATCCATGACCTCAATTTTGGCACCATCTTTATTTCTATTTCTAATTTTATTAAAATTGCATTTCATGTATTTCATCTTAGTTCTACTTAAAACACTTGTTCTCATACACTCCTCCATAATTCCAACTTATGATCAATTTCGTTTCATCCACTAAGACTATAACATTTGCAGTGCATGTACCAAGAAGTATCATTCTTAATATTCCTAGTAAGCATATCCATGACCAACAAAAAAATAAGGACTTATAATAGATCCTTGATGGAAACCTATTATAATTGAAAACCTATTGTGATGGGAAACTCACAAGTACTACCACCAATTGTTCTTACACTAGTAATTGATCCAATTTATATATTAATCACATTAGTATTTCTAATGGAATCTCCTCTTATAACACTTATCATAAGATTTCTCTAGAGACTCTATCTCATGCTCTCTAAGTCAATAAAAACCATATAAAGATCTTGTCTCCTTTCTTTATGCTTCTCCATTAACCTCCAAAGGAGAAAACTAGATTTCATAGTCAACCTTCTTAGCAATATAAGCAAATTAGTTCTTTGATATTTTTGTGTCCACCTCCATCTATGATCAATCACCCTCTCCCCAAATTACATAGTATAGCTTATATGTTTAACAACATGATAGTTAGAACAATTTTCAGTATCACCTTCATTCTTATAAATCAGTATTATAGTGCTCTTCCTCCAAACTTCAAGCATCTTCGTGGTCTTTAAAATCTTATTAAACATAGTCATCGACAAAGTTATTCCCACATCACCTAAACACTTCTAAACCTCAATAAGAATTTCATCAAGTCCAACAGATTTTCCTATTTAATCTATTTAATAGCCTCCTTTATTTCAGATACTCAAATTCTATATGCATTTATTTAACATTTGTATCCTCAATATAACTAGTAAGGCCTCCTAATTTTTCTATATAATTTCCATTGAATAGTTTATTAGAATAACTTCTCGATATCTCTTTGATCTCATTCACCTCAACCAAACTTTTTGATCTTCATCTCTGATGCATTTAGCCTAAGTCATCTCTAGTTTTCCTTTATTTTAGTTTTGCAATCTTATGGTATTTTTATCCCCCTTCTTAGTTTCTAACTTGCGATATAATTCATGTGATTTGAATCTAGCCTTTTGAACTGCCTTCTTCATTTCCAGGCCATCTTATAAATTTCATACACATCTAATCCGATATTTAGGTAGTCTTTGATAACACTCTTGTAACCTTAACCACCAACTAAACTTTCTCTTTCCCCTACCAAGTCTCCTTATTGGATGGCCTTTTCTCCTCTGATTCTCCTAATTACCTTGTAACCACTTTCTTAATAGTTTTAGCCATCTCTTTCCATATGGTTTTGATTTCCTTATCTAGACCCTCTTTTCCTTCCTACAACACTCTATCCTTAGAAGTTATTTGTTTATTTCTTGCAAATTTCACCACCTACCCCTCCGGTTCTTATTTTCATAAGTCCCTTTGTATTTCCTAATACGCAAATCAAAAGCCACCAATCTATGTTGGGTGGTTAAACTCTCACCCTATATAACCTTATAATCTTTACACAAAGCTCGATCAGCCTTTCTAGCAAGGAAGAAATCTATTTGACTAGTATCATATTCACTTTAGAAGTTATCAATTATGAGCCCTTTTTTCAAGCAGGTGTTAGCTAATATTAGGCCATATGTCATTATGAACTCCAAAACAGCATCCCCTTCCTCATTTATATCCTTGAAACTATAACTTTCATGCACCTTTTAAGACCTATACTATATTTTCCATATAACAATTCCAGTAATCCTATAGTAGATATCTTTTCTCCACTAAGAATCACTTGTATTAGTCCACTATATTATCCGAAGAGCATTGCTTTGTAGCATTATCCAATCTTACTAAGGAGCATAAGCACATTGACGATATTAATAAGCTCCTCTCCTAATATCAATTTTATCTAGGGGTGAAAGTGGTATGGATAATATCTGTCCGGATCCGTTTTCGTATCCGAATCACTCCGGATATGTATAGAAATTTGAAGATCAGACTAATATCCGTATCCATATCCATATCCATCAAAGAAAAATAGATATGGATATGGATAGACAACTATCTGATCCATATCCGAATATCCGAAACTACTTATAACCTTATATTATTTTATATAGCACTTATTAATTTTTAAGAAAAATATACAATCATATAAACATGCTATTGACTTGATTTTGTTAGTAACTAATGCAGAAATTAGTTTAGATTGTGTTTTTTTGTTAAAGTTATGTGTTTGTTATGTCAAGTTCAGTTTTTGATTGAGTCAAATTTTAGTTGTTAAGTGGAGTTCTGTTTTTATGGAGTTATAGGTAATTTGTTGAGTCATGCGTTAGTGGTCTAGTTGGTCTTAGTTTAAAGGAATTCAGTTATGATTTAGTGTGTATAAATTGCAGTCCTCAGTTCAATAAAATTTGAAGCTCTATTTTTTCTCCAGCAAGCATTGCATTCTGCATTTGAATATTAATGGAATGCTAATATTTTGAGAATCAGCATTTAGATTGAGTTTTTACATCTGGTATCAGAGCTTCATTTGAGGTAGATGGCAACCAACATTGGTGTGAATCCTTCGGTGTCAGAAATCCCATTGTTTCAAGGCAGTGGGTATGAAGTTTGGAGCACAAAGATGAAGACTTTGTTTATTTTCCAAGACTTGTGGGACTTGGTGGAGAACGGATACACAGAAATTGGTGTAGCACGAGATACACTTAGAGACATTCACAAAAAAGATGTTAAAGCCCTCTTCCTCATCCAGCAAGCTGTAGATGACATGATTTTTCCTCGCATTGAGGCAGCCACGAAGTCAAAAGATGCTTAGGATGCTCTGCAGAAAACCTACCAAGGTACTACTAAAGTATTGATGGTCAAACTTCAAACTCTTCATCGTAAATTTGAGAGCATGATATTCCATACCAGCCCAAACCGACCGGTTTGGTTCGGCCTTTTTTTTCAGAAAACCATGCGAACCGCACCAAACTGAGCGGTTCGGTATGGTTCATGCTCAAACTGCTCGAAACCGAGCAGGATTGCTCGGTTCGGCTCGACTCACGAGCAAACCGAGCCGTACCGACCATGTGGGGTGTGGGCACATTTGGGGGGGGGAGTGGGGGGTTGGGGGGGCCAGGAGGTGTTTGTGGTGGGACTGGGCTACCAATAACTGAGTAGCCTCAACCCCTTAGGCTGAGATTCGAGAGCAACTCTGAGTCTATGGCGTTCTGCTCTCAGGCTTCAACGATAGGTGCGAATGAAGCCCAAAAAAAGAATTTCAAAAAAAATTCCACAACTTCTTTGATGGGACAACATATTTCGACCAAAAGTAACATAATCCTTTATTCTGTCACTAAATATTTTATTTTTCATCTTTTTTTTTGGCCAAAAACCACTAAATAGTAGAAAAATAAAGAAAAATCATGCCAAAATTTATGATTTTCGTATGATTTCTTATATGTTGTGGATCATTAGACGATCTACATGATAACACTAAAATCATTAATTTTCGTTAATTATTTTTAAAATTTATTTATTTATTTATTGAATAAAAATTATTAAAAAATTAAATTCAAAAAATATATATAATCAAAATATTGTTTAGGATGATTCAAGCTACTTTCAGCATAAATTTTATATTTAATTGTATAGATTTTGATGCATGATATGCATAGTAGCTTAGGCTTAATTTCGAAAAAAATAAAAAGATAAATAGCATCTAATGCATGTTAATAGGCTTAGAAAAATATATATAGGATCCATAACATGTTTCTTGGATTTAACCTCAAATAATTTTTTTTAAATTTTTTAAATATAAAAATAATTTTTAGTTATTTAAAAAATAAAAAAATTCTAGAGAATAAAAAAATATGTAAAAGTGATAGTATATTTTAAATAATTTAGAAGTATTATTTGAAGCACAACATATGTTTCTAAATTGATGAGATTTAAAATTATTATTAAAAATTTAAAAATTTATATATAAATAAAAATTATGAAAAATTAGAATTATGAAACGTATTAATCAGAAGTATTTTATAAAGTTTAAAAATTAAATTTTTTATGATCAATAATTATAATAATTTTTTATAATTATTAAACTGTTGTATTTTGTTAAACTTGTAGAAATAAGGAGCCAAGCGTGACATTGGCTGGAAGCATGGTGAGATGCTCTCAGTTCGACACCATTGGAGATGCAAATGGTGCAGCACAGAGTTTCAGAAATAAGGAGTGACTAGGTTGAAGATGCATTTGGCTAATTTATCAAAATGTGATCATGTGTTGAAAATACCCATAGTAGGTTCAATAGCTTATGAAGTACTTCGCTGGTTCTAAAGCAGCGAAGAAGAAAGCAAAGCAAAAGAGGATAGAGATGGACCGTCAAGTTGGAGAGCCACCTTCCTATCATTCTAGAGAGTCAGAGAAGGCCTCTGCTTCAAATGATGAGGAGGCATAGATTAAGGCTACCATTCAGGCAAATCTGGATGATCAGTACAGGCTGGAGAAAATGGCCAGATATAGCAAGCGATTTGGACCAACATTATATGAATCGAGATCTAACTCTGCGACTGCTGGAAGAGAGTCCGAGTTCAGGAGGACCGCCTCTATCAGGGAGCCAGTCAGTAGAGGCAGGCATAGTATTTCATTGATGCTGGAGGCTTTTGGTAGTAGGAGGTCCGACAGAGATTCCAACAAGAGCCACCATTCATGATTTAGATCCACATACTTTTTCTAGCAAAGATTCAAAACAGCAAAGGATTGACACTATGCTGAAAAAGAATAAGAAGAAGGATATGTGACGAGCTATTGGATCATAGTTTCATTTTAGCCACATTCCAACAAATGCAGCGAGCAATATTACTATTGATCTACCATTTCAGCCATACAGACTGCCGACCCCGATGTAGATCCCTTAACACCCAGAGATATCTATGGTCAGCTTCTTAATAGTAATAAAGAAGATTTGGAAAGATGAATTTCTTCTTACAAGAATCAATGACGCATATACGGACTGAAGGTGATGTGTGATGGTTGGACCGATCCTACTAAACGGAGTATCATAAATCTCTTGACATATTATGATGAAAAAGTATTTTTTCATAAATCAATTAATGCTTCAAATAGGGTGCACGATGCCACATGCATCCTTGGACTAATGGAAGAGGTGATTGATTCAACTGAAGAGCAAAATGCCATGCAAATCATCACAGATAATGAGCCGCAATATAAGACCGCCAGTGAGTTGCTGATGGAGCAGTGATCGCATATTTACTGGACACCATGTGCTACACATTGTATTGATCTCATGTTGATGGATATTAAAAAGCTTCATAGAGTGCAGTAAGCAGTGGATATAGCCCAGTCCATTACTAAATTTATCTACAATCATACATGAATATTGTCATTGATATAGAAATATACTGGAGGAAGATCTTGAGATCAGATATCATACGATTTGCTATAAACTACAAAGTACTTCATAAACTTTTGCGGAAAAAAGCAACCTTGCGTCAGATATTTATCAGTGCCGAATAGCAGGAAAGCAGATATGCAAGGGCCGACACTGAGAAAAGTCATGTGAAGAACTTGATAATTAGTCAATTATTCTAGTAACCGACTGATAAGATAATATAAGTTATCAAGCCATTATATGAGATGCTTCGCACCGTCGACAGTGAGAGATACCCTTAGATAAACTTCTTATATCACATGATGGAGAGGATAAAGAAACAGATCAATGAGATAGATCTCAAACATACCTAGGAATACATCAACATCATTGAGCACCACTGTGACTATCAGATGGATAGGAATTTGCATCTAACCGATAAGCATGAATTCAAAAATCATCTGTAATTTTTTTTCTTGTACTAATATAAGTTTACTTAATCATTTATGAAATTTATTTTCAGCTTACTATTTAAATCCGAAATTTCAGTACACCATACCCAGAATAGATATGGATAATGAGCTTCTATCTACACTGAGTAATGTGATATGTAAGATGGTGCATGATCCTAAAATCGCATCTATATGTCTGCAAGAGGTATGTTAGGTCAATTAAGGTGCAAGCATTTAACTTAACATATTTACTAATAAAATAGATATATTTTTCACAGACGAAACAATTTAGAGATGGGACAGACAACTTTGAAGTCTCAATGACTGTCGTAAGCAAAAAGAAGCTACATCCAGATAAATTACATATCAACATGAGGACTTTCTTGATATTACATACCTACTAATATCATAAAATCTGATATGTAATTTTGTTTAATATTCTGACAGCTGAATGATGAA
This sequence comes from Elaeis guineensis, assembly GCF_000442705.2. Taxonomy (NCBI): domain Eukaryota; kingdom Viridiplantae; phylum Streptophyta; class Magnoliopsida; order Arecales; family Arecaceae; genus Elaeis; species Elaeis guineensis. Next base: position 28,321,340 of record NC_025995.2, on the reverse strand, counting down.
TTCATTTTGCACAGTCTGCACAAAATTTAAAAAATATGACCATCCGCATTCTTTTTCAGACGATCTCCTCTAAGGGGTGTGAGCGTAATTAATCGACTTTCGCCCTTATCCACAGCAAATAGAGAAACCATCTGACAGAAATACCACAACGATCTTATTTATGTGCACTATAATTTGAGATTGAGACTAAAATGTATCCAAGATAAAGTACAGCTGAAGTACATAGATCCGACGATAGATGATTATGCCATTGATGATAAGGATCCAATGATTGGATGACTTGTAGGCCAGCAGCAGGAGTCGAAACTTGATGAGTCGGAATCCCCTCCACGACCAGTCAGTAGGGGTGAGCAAAAACCAAACTTGAACCAATCAAACTGATGAAACCGAACCAAACCACAGGTTTGGTTTGGTGTGGTTTGGTTCAGTTTAAAATTTTATTCGATTTGGTTTAATTGGTTTTTAATACATATGAAATAGGTTTGGATTGGTTTAGGTTTGCCGGTAAATAAAACTGTTCTCAAACCGAACTGGACCGGCTTTAATAAAACGACGTCGTTTTGATTAGAATGTTGTTTATGTTGGAGTATTAATGTATTAAAAAATAATTCTGAACTTATGGTGTTGTTTATGAATTTGATTTTGTATTGATTAGCCTTAAACCCGAAATGACTTACTAAATTATTTATTTTTGTTGTAATATATTGGAGATTTTTATCTTAATCTTTAATGACGGTGTTTGTTTTAAAATTTCATTTTGAGTGACAATATCTTGTCAATTTAAATCATTTTACTTGATAAATTCTCTTGGTGGTACTTCTATGTAAAAAAGAAACAAGTCTTCACAAATCATAATATATATATATATAAACCGATAAACCAAACCAAGCCAAACCGTTTAAACCATGTTGGTTTGGTTTGGTTTCAATCATCTATTGGTCTAGTTTGGTTTTTAAAAATACCAAACCATTTAGTAAGACTAGTTTGGCTTAGATTTAAGCATGAAACCGATCTAAATCGGACCATGCTTATCCCTACCAGCCAGTGTGGTAACTAGAGAGATTAAGATGAATCCAGGATAGTGGACAAATACAAATATTTCACATAAAATTCCAGCTGATCAGCCACAACCTAAGAGATCACAAGGGAGTCGTTCATTACGTAACTCTATGTCCAAGACATCCATCCAGATGTTTGAGCGAGAAATACTGAGACGAGACCGGTCATCTCAAGCAAGAAAAAGACATCCATCCTCCCAGATACAGCAAAGTCAGTCACAGAGGGGCACCGAGGGAGCTTGAAAAGACAAAAAGAAAAGCCAGTTGCAACACCCTCGAGAGTGCAGGAGTCAATTGACTCAGATTCGAAGACCAACGGCAGTGAGAGTGATGATAGCATTCATGGATCTGATGATCAGAGAAGGATTGGAGAATACGAGATCACTATTCATGAGATGCAGCTGTAGGATGATATTCGATTCACCGATGAGTCCCAATTTACACATGCCACACAAGATAGGGACCACGGTGGACGAGCTGATAGACTCCGTGAGGAGACAATTTCATATAGACGACGGCCTTTCAAAAGTCGTCCAACACATGATACAGCTGCAGATGACCTCGTACGTGTAGGATCCATGGATGTATCTAAATCATCCTCGTATTATGAATTCTATCACCCACAGGCAGCTTATGATCCATATGATATAATGTATCCGAGACATCAACTTCTACGGCTACTATCCTATGCAGCCCAAAGTACCTTATTGATCGAATTTTGCTACTGACATATTTGGATGGGTCCCTCCAAAGCCATACCATCATCCGATGATATCTCTCAGAGTCAGAGTTTGAGCGAGAGATCTGAAATGTCTTACAATCTAGAGAGGATACCTCATGAGATGAATATTCAGAATTACAGTGCTACTTGGTTAGAGAGATGGACTGATATTCCTCCAGAGTATATGGATGATCCGAATATCTACGAGTGGCACAGACACTCGACGAGATATTAAATCAGCAGAGATCTTGAGATTAGCATATTATTCTTTATAATCTGTATGTTAGATATATTTAATGCATTATTTTAGTCTTTTAGACTTCTTTTATTTTTTTTGGATGGTAAAATTGTTATATAACATAAATAAATATTAATTTGGATATAAAGTAATTTAAAAATTAATAAAAAAATTTTGAAATCAAATTCAATTGAAAAAATTTAAAAAAATTTTATGGCATATCAATATTGAATCGATACGCTCTTAGTATAGTACAGTACCGTACCGTATCGAGCTGGAACCAATATGGGCCTCGGTACCGATTTCTAAAATCTTGTTTAAGAGTATGTATGAAAGATAGTGAGTCTTTACATGATTACTCTACTAATATGCTAGAGGTTGTGAATCAAATGAGAAAATATGGTGAGGACTTGTCTGAACAAAAGGTGGTTGAAAAAATTCTTAAGACTTTGCCTAAGAAATATGATCATGTGGTGGACGCAATTGAAGAGTCAAAGAATTTGGGAGAACTAACAGTTCCTGAATTGCTTGGTTATTTATATTCTCATGAAGATGGGATGAAATGATATGATAATAACTCGATGGAAAATGCTTTTCATAGCAAGTTGCAGTTGTCTAAGGCAATGTTATTAAGACGCTCGCCTAGGCGCACCTATGCACTCAAGCAAGGCGCCCTTGGATGAAAGCACTTCAGCCTCCTCCAAGCGAGGCGTCTTCAACCAAGTGAGCGCCTCTGCCGCCTACGCACTCACCTGGAGCAAGGCACAAGGCACTCACTTTTGGCATCCAATTAAAATTGGTTTTATTCTCCTGACTGTTCAGCTTCCAATTTAATAGCTATCATTCACTGCAATTTGAAATTACAGCTATGGGTGATAGACAAATCCTTTAAAAGAACAAAAAGAAAGGATACTTAAGTAATTTATTAAAAGAAATTAAGAGACAATTAATAGGTTTTATTGTTTTAGAAAGACATTAAAGAATTGCAACTACATGCACAAGCTGTACCCCTACAACTTCCTTGGATTTTGGATGGTTGGAGCAGTTCCCTTTCCTCTATTGAAGTTGACAGCACCTAAGCAAAAAAAAAAAGTATGAATTTTGTTCCCTTTTTCACCCTCTTTTCACAATTTACTCTCTTCTCCTTCTCTTAATCTCCTCTCCTTCTCCTTCTGTGTTCGTCTCTGTTTTTTATTCAATAAAACAGAGCATGTTTGTATCTGTCTTCAATAAAACGGTTCACAAAGCAGGTCAACAGTGCACTGATTTTACAATGGTACTATTTATTCTCTATTCTCCTCTTAATTTCCTTCTCCTCCTTCCCTCTTCGTGACTGTTTTTTATTTAATAAAACAGAGCATGTGTGTATTTTTTTTTCAATAAAATAGTTCTCTGTTCATCCCTGACTCTGCTTTGTGCAGTCAACAGTGCACTGGTTTTACAATGGCAGCAGCAGAGGGTGCAACAGCCAATGCTAGCAGTAAAAAGGATCTCAGCTGGAACTATAATTTCTTAAAAGATCCTAAAGATCCCAATTCTGTTACGTGTATGTTCTGTTCTAAGGTGACAAAAGGTGGGATATATAGGGCAAAAAAACATCAAATCGGAAAGTTTAAAAATGCCAAAGCATGTCTCAAATGCCTGAGAATGTGAGAGAAGAGCTGCTGAATTACATGACCGACAGAAAGAACCACAAAGAGAATTATGATAAGATGCCAGACTTGGATGATTTTGACAACATGATTGAGATTGAAGATGATGACAATGAAGCTGAAAACCAAACTTCCAGAAAAAGGTTAGCATCTGGTTCAGCCACGAATAAAGGAATGGATAATGTCAAGAAGCCACGGCATAAAGGTCCAATGGATTCCTTTGTGTATCAGAAGCTAGAGAAAGTGGTTCAACTTCGAAAGCAAGGAAAATTGAAGCAAACAAACATTCAAGATGCATGTGACAAGAAGAAAAGAGAAGAAGCTTGTCAATATATTGCTCGCCTGTTCTACCAAGCCGGAATACCATTCAATGTTGCAAATTCAGATGCATTTAAATGTGCAATTGAAGCAATTGGGTAGTATGGTCCTAATTTAAAACCCCCAAGCTACCATGAGTTAAGAGTTTCACTGCTTAAGAAAGAATTGGCATACACAGATGATTTGTTCAAAAGTCATGAGGAAGCTTGGGTAAAACATGGATGTTCGGTGATGTCAGATGGATGGACTGATTAGAGGGGTCGAAGTTTAATGAATTTTCTTGTGAACTGCCCTTCTGGAACAATGTTCGTAAAATCTATTGATGCTTCATCATATATGAAAACTGGAGAGAAAATGTTTGAGTTGTTAAGACTCTTTTGTGGAACATGTGGGAGAGACGAATGTTGTCCAAGTAATTACCAATAATGCAACAAATTTCACCATGGCTGGTATGACTTGCTAATCCTGACTTTTAATGCCAATATTCTAGATTTCTAGTTGTATATTGTGATGTATAAGAGACTTTCTAATTCTGCATTGCAAATTGTTTTCGCATTTGTTTGAAATAGGAAAGCTTTTGCAAATAAAGAGGCCACATATTTATTGGACACCATGTGCAGCACATTGCATAGATCTAATGTTGTAAGATATTGGGGAGATTCCACAAGTTAAACGAACTATTGATAGAGGAGTTGCTCTTACCGTTTTTATTTACAACAATGTTGGTATTCTAAACATGATGAGAGAGTTCACAAAAAAAAGGGACTTACTTGGGGCTGAAAAAAACCAGATTTTGCACATCATATCTTACTTTGCAAAGCATTCATCACAAGCAAAAGGTTAACTTGAGAACAATGTTTACTTCTCAAGGATGGCTATCCAGCAAATGGGCAAAAGATCAGGAGGGTAAACAGATTTCTGAAACTGCTCTCTCCCCTACTTTTGAAATGGTGTGGTCTACACTCTTAAAGTTATGGGGCCTCTTGTATGAGTTTTGAGATTAGTTGATAATGGAAAAAAGCCAGCCAGGGGATACATCTATGAAGCCATGGATAGATCTAAAGAAGCCATTATGAAAGCATTCAATGGAAATGAAGAGAAGTACAAGGAAGTCTTCAAGATTATTGACAAAAGATGGGAATGCCAACTTCATCAGCCTCTTCATTCAGCTGGTTATTACTTGAATCCCGAGTTTTTCGATAATAACCCGAATGTAGAATTTGATGAGGAAGTGACTGCCGGGCTATATGCATGCATAACAAAATTGGTTCCAAGTCAAGAAGTGCAAGATCGTATCATATCTAAGTTTTATGTGTACAAAAAGGCAGAAAGCCTGTTTGGGATTCCATTGGCTATTAGATCAAGGACAACAAAGGCTCCAGGTAACTTAAATAACTTGCTTAGAATTTCAGAATTTATAACTTGTTCAGAATTTCAGATGTTCTTGTTCTAAACTCTTTACTTTTTCATTTATCTGCATCACAGCCTAATAGTGGAGTTTGTATGGAAGCTCAGCTCCAAATTTACAATAGCAATTAAAATTCTTCGTTTAACTTGCAGTGCATCTGGTTGTGAGCGTAATTGGAGTGTGTTTGAACAGGTTCATTGCTTACGTCATGTGCTGCACATGCAAATCTTATTAAATAATAGTAATATTATATTCCTAAATAAGTTTTGATAAATGATTGATTGGTGCTTGCAGATTCACACAGAGAAGGAATAGGCTAGAGCAAAAGAAGCTTAACGATTTAATGTACGTCAAGTACAATCAAAAGCTTAAAGAGAGATGATCGATGCAATGTTATTGATCCTCTTTCTTTGCAAGAATTGATGACTGTAATGAGTGGTTGATTGGAAAGTCTAGCATGCAAGGAGTCAATTCTATGGATGCCGAGGATGATTTGGTGTTTGGTGATGATGATGACTTGACATGGGGTACAATAGCTAGGATAGCAGGTGTTGGAGAAGGAAAAATACCAGCTTGCAAGCAAGATCAAGATCAACAGCAGCTTCAACTTCACATTCAGAGCCACCAAACTTAAATCATGAAGAGATTAGTTCTAGTTCAGAAGAAGAGATTGAGGAGCACGTAGAGAATGACCTATCTGATGACGGAGGAAATGATCATTATGACAACTTAGGCATAGAATCTGATGAAGACTTTTTATTTTAGACTTTTTGAATAGAGAAATAGGCTGCCCTGTATAAGTAATGGAGAAAATAGAAAACTCAAATAAGTTTGTCTTTTGGTGTGGTGTTTAGATAAAAAATTTGATGAAGACTTTTAGAATTGGATTAGATCAACAAAACAATAGGCTGTAATGAAAACTTTTAGTTTTAGAATAGACTATTTATTTCCTATTTGTCATATTTTTTTCCGAAAAAATGGTGCCTGACTTCAATAAGACGCTCGTTTTTTCGGTGCCTAGCGCCTCAAGCGCTAGACCCGCTAGACAGGGTCTAGCACGTTGAGGGCACCCGCCCTTAACAACCTTGGTCTAAGGTGAAAGATGGGAGAAGATTTGGTGAGTCAAGTAACAAAGGTGGCTTCAATAAAGGGCATGGAGGAAGATCCTTTCATGGTGGCAGAGGAGGCCATTTTGGTAACAACAATCAGCACCCAAATACCAGCAACAGAGGTGATAATCAGCCCCAAAAGCAATGCTTCTATTGTAAGAGGCATGGTCACATAGAAAGGTTTTGTAGGCTTAAAAAAAAACAGGCCCAAATTGCTCTAGAAAATGAAAAACAGATTACTCAAGAAAATGAAACAAATGAGATTGAAAGTTTGTTTCTAGCATGTTTTTCAGTTAAACAATATGCACCAGATGTTTGGTACATAGATAGTAGTTGCAGTAATCATATGACAGGAAAACTCGATCGATTCATCAACTTGGACGAGTCTATGACTAGCCAGGTGACAATTGGTGATGGCACAGTTTGTGAGGCTCAAGGAAAAGCTACTGTTAAGATGAATTCAAGTGATATAAATTATATAGATGATGTTTTGTATGTCCCTCATTTGGATACAAATCTGTTGAGTGTTGGGCAAATTTTGCTGAAAGGATACTCAGTTGTTTTTGAATATGGGATTTGTTATGTCTTTAAAGACAAATCCAAGAATCAATTGTTGCTTTAGGTTCCAATGGCTGAAAATAAGATTTTTCCTTGGGATCCTAATTGTGTTGATAAGCATGCATTACAGGCTACTTTGCTTGATGAGAATTGGTTATGGCATCATCGATATGGGCATTTGAATTTCAGAAGTTTGGGCCTTTTGTCTAAGAAAAATTTGGTGAATGGTTTGCCCACAACTGAGCCTACTAATGGTGTGTGTGAGAGCTGCATAGTTGGAAAGCAACATCGAGATTCTTTTCCAAAAGGGAAGGCCAGGAGAGCAATGAAGCCTGCTGAGTTGATACATGCAGATGTTTGTGGGCCTATGCACACTCTTTCTCTCAATAACAACATGTATTTTATCGTCTTTGTTGATGATTGTAGTAGAATGACTTGGGTTTATTTTGCCAAGGAAAAGCCGGATGCATTGCCTATTTTCAAGAAGTTCAAGTCCTTTGTTGAAAAACAAAGTGGAGAGCCTGTGAAGATCCTACAGACAGATCGTGATGGCGAATTTCTATCTGCAGAATTTGATAGTTTTTGTGATGAGTTTGGAATCCCAAGGCAACTAACAGCAAGCTACACTCCTCAGTAGAATGGAGTAATTGAAAGAAAAAATCGAAGTTTGGTGGAGATGGCAAAGAGCATGCTTAAAGCCAAGAGCATTCCAAAGACATTTTAGGCAGAAGCAATTCATCCAGCAGCTTACATTCTCAACCAGAGTCCCACAAGTGCACTACATCAACAAACTCTTTTTGAAGCTTGGTTTGGATGGAAGCCGAAGGCAACTCACTTTAGAATCTTTGGTTGTGTTGCGTATGTTCATATTCCATGTTAAAGAAGAACAAAACTTGATGATAATAGTGTAAAGTGCATCTTGTGGGTTATAGTGCTGAAACTAAAGGTTATAGATTCTATAATCCTATCAATAAGAAGTTGCTAATCAGTTGTGATGTAGTATTTGATGAAAGAAGTGCTTGGGATTGGAGTAAGTTGCAGCCTTGTTCAGGATCTATCCAGGAAGATGATGAGCTAGTTAACACTCCAATGATTCAAGAAGATGAGAACAATTCTGATTCCAGCCCTTCCACACCAAGTGCCACCAGCCCTTCAAGTCCAGCATCATCAGCCTCTTCCTTTTCTGAAACACCACCAAGAAAATGGAGATCTATGAGGGAGATATATGAGCAAACCGAAAGATGTCAGATTGCGGAGGTTGAAAAACCAAGCTCATTTGAAGAAGCTGCGAGCAATGGCGAGATGCTATGGACGAAGAAATGAAGGCCTTAGAAGGAAACAAGACTCAGGAGCTTGTGGATTTGCCAGAGGACAAAGAAGTTGTTGGATTAAAATAGATCTACAAGATCAAATTTAGATCTGATGGCTCAATTCAAAAATATAAAGCATGGCTGGCTGCTAAAGGTTATATCCAGCGAGAAGGTATCGATTTTGATGAGACGTTTCCTCCAGTTGCAAGGTTTGACACTATCCGAACTGTTTTAGCTTTAGCTACTTATAATAAATGGAATGTCTATCAATTTGATGTAAAATCAGCCTTTCTTAATGGTATTCTAAATGAAGAAGTTTATGTGCAACAGCCCGAAGGCTATGAAGTTACAGGTCATAAAGGGAAGGTGTACCAGCTAAAAAAAGCACTTTATGGTTTGAAGCAAGCTCTACAGACCTGGTATGAGAAGATCAATAGCTATTTCAGCACTTGTGGATTTCAGAGAAGCACAAGTGAGGCAACATTGTATGTCAAGACTGGTAGAGGCGATGAGGTATTGATTGTATTTACGTGGCGATGATTTAATTTATACAGGTAGTAGTATTTCTTTGATGAATGAATTTAAGAAGTGTATGGTTCATGAATTTGAGATGACTGATTTGGGGCTGATGAGTTATTTTCTTGGGTTGGAAGTGAAGCAATGTAATGAACAAATTTTTCTTTCTCAAGAAAAGTATGTTAAAGATCTTCTTGAAAGATTGGGTATGAAGGACTGCAATCCAGTGAAGACTCCTATGATCACCAATCAAAAGTTTAAGTTGGATGACAATGAAGCAAAAGCTGATTCTTGTACCTGTAGGAGTTTGATTGGGAGCCTGTTATATCTTACAAACAGCAGGCCCAATATTTTGCAAGCTACCAGCCTCCTATCATGATTTATGCAAAGTCCAAGTAAGGTGCACATGGGGGCAGCTAGAAGAGTGCTGAGATATTTAAAGGGAACAAGTTTTTTTGTCATATGGTACACCAAAACTAACAATTTTCAATTATATGGTTTTTCTAACAGTGATTGGGCAGATTCAGCTGATGATCGGCAAAGCACAGCGGGATATGTTTTTTCAGTTGGTTCTGGTGCTGTCTCTTGGAGTTCAAAGAAGCAACCATTCATTGCATTATCTTCAACAGAGGCTGAATATATGGCTGTTACTGCAGCGGCTTGTCAGGCAATATGGCTGAGAAGAATTTTGGAAGATATGAAGCAAGTTTAAATGAAGGCAACAACAATTTATTGTGATAATCAGTCCACAATTGCAATGACTAAGAATCCAGTGTATCACAACCGTACAAGGCATGTTGAGACTTGGCATCACTTTATTAGAGAGTTGGCAGTAAAAGGAAGCATCAAGATGGCATACTGCAGCACAAATGATCAAATTGCTGATTTATTCACAAAACCACTTTCATTTGAGAAGTTTGCATACTTAAGAGAAATGCTAAGTGTTGTAAATTTCTGCATTAAGGGGCAGGGCCACTCCTGGCATTTTTTAGACCCGAGGCCAAATGAAAAAAAGGGACCTTACTCTATTAAAAATTAACATACTTTAAACATTAATTATCATTAAAAAATTAATCTACATGCATTTTGTGATGCAAAATTTTTTATAATTTCTTTGTAATCAATATTTGACAGTTGGTTTTTGTAAAAACAAAGTCAGTAGAGCCACACCAATTTTGGTGTTGTAATCTTCATTTCCGCAATGCATTGGTTTGACTTTTTGCAGCCCTCTCTTCTTTTTCTTTCTTTTTTTTCTTTTTGTTCTCTTTTACTTTCTTTCTTTTCTTTTCTTTTCTTTTTTCTTCTTCTTCTTCCACGGTAAAAGAGAGAACAAGCATCCTTTCTTTTCTTTAATGGAACAGGGGACTCTTTGTCCCCTTATTTCTGAGGCAAGGGATATTCCTCCTCTCTGGCCAACGCCACCCACAACTGAAAGGGCGATCCCCGACGATGACAACCACAGGCTTCGATGACCGCCGACGGCCCAACGGCGCCTGAAGGATCAAAAAAAAACCCAATATGGAAAAACAGGAGAACTTGCTCAACTGAGATTTCAAAGATTTTTCTGGCAGTAAATCGGCAAAAAGTCAAGCTTACAAATCTGTAGCAGATTGAAGGAGGATTGAAGAAATTTACCTAGCTTTTTGATGAATTTTGATCTGATTTTTGGTGCCCAAAGCAAAGAAGAACCATCGGTGAACAGGGAGAAATCAAGGGATTTTTTATGATGATTTTGTGAGAAAAAAATTAGAAGATCAAGGCCTTTAAATCGAGATGAGATCCAAAGCCTCCGACGTCATGGCACTGCAATCGCCACAGGAATTCGAAGGCTACGTCGAAAGCAAGCGAGAGAGAAGGTCGGGGGATCAGAAAGACGTTTCGGATCATTTATTCGGGAATTAGAAAGACGTTTGGCTCACCAAAAAAAAAGAAAAAAGATGTTTAGGATCATTTATTCGGGAATAAGAAAAATTGGGGCCTGAGGCGGTCGCCCAATTCGACCCGCCCTAGGGCCGGCCCCTGTTAAGGGGGAGTGTGTTAGTAACTAATGCAGAATTAGTTTAGATTGTGTTTGTTGAAGTTATGTGTTTGTTATGTCAAGTTCAATTTTTGATTGAGTCAAATTTTAGTTGTTAAGTGGAGTTCTGTTTTTATGGAGTTATGGGAAATTTGTTGCTGATTTGTTGAGTCATGTGTTCGCGGTATAGTTGGTCCTAGTTTAAAAGAATTCAGTTATGATTTAGCATGTATAAATTGCAGTCCTCAGTTCAATAAAATCTGAAGTTCTACTTTTCCTCCAACAAGCATTGCATTCTGTATTTGAATATTGATGGAATGCTAATATTTTGAGAATCAGCATTTAGATTGAGTTTTTACAGATTTATCATCTATTTAGTAATATCTTTGATTCTATAGTCATAAAATTTAATTATCTAACTTATATCCATGATTATATCCATACTTCCAATATTCGAATTGTATCCATATCTATTTAAAACAAATATGGATATGAATTTTTGCATCCAAATAATATCCATATCCATATTTGTATTTGCCAAACAAAACAAATATGGATATAGATATGCTGGTATCCGATCCAGTTTCAGTCCTAATTTTATCAAGATTATCCTATCTCCTACTCTCTTAATGTCTACAACCTCATCCTTTTAAACTCTTATCCACGACAATTCCTACTCCATTTTTATTCCTATCTTTTCCTATATTTCAACATATACAACATGTCTTGCCAGCTTTGCCTTTTTTCCTATCCACTTAATATCCTGTAGCATGCCATGTCAAACTCTCTTCCTAGCCATTGTATCTACCAGTTCCATCTATTTTCTTGTCAACGACCCTATATTCCAAGTTGCTAAATGTATCCTACTTTGCTATACTTTCTTTATCCACATCCATCCATTAAAATGTGAGAACCCTTGCCTACAACTCACCACATCCAGGAATTGATGTGGCATGTCGCTTCTATAGAATGCCACAATTAAACTTTGCTAAATGGGCCCTCTTAAAAATATAAAATCACCATAATTTTGGTTTATGGATTTCCGACCATGGAAGAGTTAGGAGAATACATCAAGGCAAGTGTCTCCAGCCTAATTCACCTACAACAACAAATATAATAAAATATAATTCAGCAAAATTGATGGATGTTGTAGACCCTAGATTGATTTTGATGATTCCAAAATTTTGAATAATTATGATTCTAATCATGTGTTTCAAAGATGAATATAGGAATTCTCAGATGATTAAATTGAAGAATTCATCCATAGAAAAGATTTCCTCAAAAGAAGCTAAGTAAGGCAATTCAAAAGAATTTTTCAAGTTTCAGATTAATGGAATCGACCCCAAAGAAGAGGAATCGACTCTGGCACATTGGAAGAAAACTGACACAGGCTCGAGTCGACTCATGAACAATACAAGCCGACTCTCTTAGAGAAGACGGAAGACTGCATTTTCAGGACTACAGCTCGGGTTGACCCATGAAGATCTAGAGTCGACCCTAGGACAACTAGAGTCGACCCCAAAAAAATTAGAGTCAACCCCAAGCATAAAACTGCAATAACGGTTAATTTTCTGTACTTTTCTAACGACTAGTTTTTAGGCCTAACGGCTACTCCAAGCTGTCCAATGGCCAAAACTTGTTCTCCAGCCAACTCCAAAACACTTAAAGGCTAGAGAACCAATTGAAAAGCAAAAAAAAGAATTGAAAAGAGAAATTAATCAATTTGTGAGAGCTACATTAAACATCTTTAAGAAGAGAAAAAGAGAGAATTTGTGCACAGATTTTAATGAGCTTTCAAGAGCAATCTTTTCCATCATCAACATCCTCTCAAGCATCAAAAAAAAGAAGTCGAGCATCAAAAAAGCAACTCTTCATCGACCTTCTCTGAGCCAAAAGAGTTTTCATTTTCTATTTTATTTGTACTAAAATTCTGCATTTTTGTATTTTATTTTTTTACAAGTTTCTTTAGAGAAAGAAACTTAGAATTTAGGTCTGTCCAAGCCCAGAATTGGAGGATAGGTTTTGATTGGTGAGCCCATAAAACCAACTAGGTTGATTGTGAACTCGAAAAACAATCGATGTATAGATTATGATTGGTGAACCCGTAAAACCAACTGGATTGATTGTAATCCCAAAAAATAATCGATACATAGGTTGTAGTTGGTGATCCCAAAAAATCAATTGGATTTGTTTGTGAGCGTAGATAAAACAAACATGCTGTAATTAGAGAGATTATAATGAAATTCCTAAAAAAAACTTGGAGAGTGGATGTAGGGGCGAGATTGCACTAAACCACTATAAATTTCTATCCTTGTATTGTGCCTTTCGCTCTTTTGCTTTACTTTATCTGTTTCAATTCTTGCATTGCTGTCTTTAATATTATAATTCCTCTGTAGCATATTACAATCACCTCACAGCTATCCAAGTTAGAATAATTTAAAGCACTTGTTTAAATTTTAGATTTAGTTAAAATTTTTAAAAAATCCAATTCACCCCCCTCTTGGATTGCTACCTTTCTGAACAACAAATGATATCAGAGCAGATGCTATAATATTATTTGTTGACCTAGTGGTCTTGAGCGAAAGATCAGGGCAATCCAACTTGAATCCATTTTTAATGAAGGTCATTCTATAGATCGACCCGTATTATTAAATGGATCAAATTACATACATTGAAAAACTAAGATAAAAATCTTTATACAAGCATATGATTATAATTTATGAAAAATTATAGTCAATTGTCCACACATAACGAATACATTAATTGAGCATGATAAAAAAATGGCCCAACTAAATGCTAAGGCCATGAATATGCTTTATTGTTCAATAGATATGAATGAATTTAATACAATTTCTTCATGTATTTCAGCTAAACAAGTATGGAATAAATTGAAAGCTACTTATGAGGAAGCAAATCAAAAAAAAATCAAACTTCCAAAATGATAAGGAAGCTCTCTCCAACATATGCCTCATGGCTCATGAGGATGAAAGGAAGAAAAAGAACAAAAACAGAGGAGAAAAAAAGCAATGATTAAGGGAGAGCAAGGCAAAGATAAGAAAAATGGAATATAGTGCCGCCAATCGTTAGCTAATGATTCACAATGATGAGGTAAATATAAAAAAAAAAATTTGAATTTATATTTGATGAGTTGTTTGAAGCCTTTCATAAATTAATGAGCGATTTTAAAAAGTTAAGACTGAAAAATAAAGAGCTTAAGAAATCAAATTTGATTTTAACTAAAAAAAGAATAAGCTCTTGATTGAAAAAGAAGATCTTCTGAAAAAAAAGAACCCTTTGGATAAGGTAAAAGAACATCTTTTGAAATCTGAAAAATCTTTTTATAGAAAAAAATACTGAACTAAGAAAAGAGATTGAAACATTGAAGCCTATACTTGAAAAGTTTGCATTTGATTCACAAAAGCTTCAATTAATCTTAAACAATCAAAAAACTGTTTTCAATAAATCTCGAATTGGTTTTAACTCTTTAAGAAAATAAAAATTAATCAAGATATATTTTCTAGAGCATCACATGAAAATCATTCTATAATTTGTTTTAAGTGTAATAAAATATGCAACAAAATTTCAGAATATAATATTAAAAAAAATGATCATATTTTGATTAAACAAATTTGGATTCCAAAGAGAACCATATGCACTAACTCCAATGGACCCAAAAAAGCTTGAATATCAAAAATTAAAAAATAATTTTGCAGATATGCCAAGCATCCAAGGGCATAAAAAGAGTAAATTCTTGAAAATGGATGCTTTGGACTTGAAATGGATGGATGATAATATTTGGTAAAAGCTAAATCTTTCACACATCATACCATTATTGTTTGCTCAAGTTATTTTCCATTATTGATTGATTTTGATGATTTTTCAGTGTTTGCTATAATTCCTTGACTTGAGTGTTTAATATATTGATCTTTATGCTCTCATAAGTCCTTATGTCATTTTGATTGCTATGAGCATAAGTTTTACCTTAAATTCAGCTATTCTTTTAATTCCTTATATTTTGCTAAACATTCGAAGAACTTAATTAAAATAAGCTTGTTTGCATCTAAAAATATTTGAGTGAAAATCTCACAAATCAACTTTCGACATTTTCATAAGATATGTAATTATTGAAATATCTCAAAAATTGCTTCACCTAAAAAACAAGATAATATATTCAGTCATAAAAGATCGTATGCTTGATGTTGTGGATTTGCATTGCATTGTAGCTTAATCCTTGAGGGTTTGAAAATCTCCTAATTGAACCTCACCCTTAGAGCCCTTATTTAATTCTCCATTGATTTGATCATGTTCAAGTTGATTACTTTTGATCCCCCAACATGATTCATTTATTCTGATTCAAATATCATTCTTGATCATTGACTTGATTTACCTTTGACTCCTATTCTATCTGAGCTAATTTTTTTCTTGAATTAAAAATTTTTTGAACTATTTTCTTCTTTGGGGAGTCGACTCTTGGACCTGGAATGTCGACTTATGATTCCAAAA
>NC_025995.2:28257729-28305832 GCF_000442705.2 Elaeis guineensis | reverse complement strand
CAAATTTATTGAAATTTTTTGATTGATCAAATGATGTGGCACTGCGCAGCGCAGCAGGGTCTATATAAACCCTGTCTGCGCCTAAGGTTTCTAATTATTGCACCAAACCCATCAAAGCTGCCACCCCCTTTCCTCTTCTCCATGTCCCATCTGTATCTCTCCCTCTCCTCTTCATGTCCCAGGAGTTGGACATCCATCTGGCAAAGGTCTAAGGCGTGGTGATGCCTTGAACAGGAAGGCTGCAGGATTTCTTCGACAGGCTATTGCTCCAACTTTAGGAAGACTTTTGAAGATCTTCCTTATCAGATTTAGTTTTGATTTTTGGAGCAAAGATTTGCAAGGAGAAGATGATCCAGATCCTGCCTGAGTGGATACTGGTAGAGGCCAAGCGATTGCATGGCTAAATCAGAACCTCAGACTTGCTGTGATCATCTACAGGGTAATCAGATTACCCTTGAGGTATTTCATGTTTCCTCATGCTTTTAGATTTATTTTGAATTAATATTAGATAATAAAAATAGATCTAGAGATTTAGATCTGAAATAAATGTAGGATAATTTTTTTTTAAAAATTATTTCATCTCAGATTTGATGAAATCTGAAAGATCCTACAAGGAAAAAGGCGGTTATTCCTTCAGAAGCATCAACCCAACTGCTTAGAAACATGAAAGACACTATTGAAAGGGTAATCCAAGTATGAGAGATGAAGACTAGAGTTGGTACATTCTTTTGATTCTTTATCAAATGGATAGGAGAGTCTAACCATGACAACTCATGCATAACTGAAGAGGAGTTTATGAAGGTGGATGCTGATAAATACAAGGCTACCAAGATGGCAACTCACATGAAGGTGAGTTCTTTCTGTCGAGTTTTGATCACATAGTAAAATTAAATTTAAAATTTTTAAAACAAACATATCAAGAGCTTTAAAAGCTAAAACTATCGAACCAAAATTCAAATCCTAGAATCACCTTGTAGACGTTGAACAAAAATAAAACAAGCATGCAAAGAGATAAAAGTTTATACTTCCTCCAACGAGTAGTATGGTAAGTAGGTGATCTCCATGAGACTCCAAAATAGAAGCCTCCAATGGTGATCTACACAAAAGTTGGCCAAGGTCCTTCATAACCGATGCACTATCGCAGTTTTTTCTTCACAAGAATACTGTTGGCTTCGAACTTGAAGTACGATTACACCAATGCCCAGTCATCTTTAATTTTATCTCCAAAATCATGCCAAGAGAATACTCTTTAGAAGTCTCACAATCTAAGATTTGATTTTGGGCTCCAACATATGAAAAATCAAATCCTAGGACAAACTAGCAACACTTGCTAATTCTCTCACCACCCTTCTTACAACTTTTTCTCTCAAATTTTTCTTTCTCTTTTTTTCAATTTTTTTTTTAGAATTTTTCTCCTCTACTATATGCCAATTGGCTCCAATTTTTATCAAAAATCTAGCACCCAGCCTATATGGGACGCCCCATATAAAGAGGCTAAGAGGGGACGTGAGGAAGGACCAACGGGTGCTAACTCTTGGCACTCTAAGTTCTCATGCGGAGAAATAAATCTCCATGATTTATTTTAGTACAGAAGAGCCTTCACACAGAAAGACTCCTCCTCTTCTACACCCCATAAATTTTTTACATAAATTTAGAGTGTAATAATTCAGGATTTGGATAGAAACGAAGAGATAGATAAGAGCCTTCATGAAGAAGGACTCCTCACTTCTCAATGCAATTAAGAGGGGGGGGGGGGGGGCAGCAATTTATTTTTAGCATGAGACCTTGTGGGTGCAGAGGACTCCTTCCACACTTAAAATACTTTCAAGTTGGATAAGAACCAAATTAAATTAGATTCAATCTCATTAGGTCAAAGGTAACTGGTTTAGTTTAGCTCAAATACTTTGAACTCAACCTATTTAGGAACCTAGGTTAATACAATGTGCTAGCATATCAAATTAACCCCCAAAATTTATATTAAATCCTAATTAAATCAGATTAAGATCAAATCTCAAAGTGTATGATTTGTTGGATTTTGAAATCTAGCCAGCAGTGGACACAGACTCATGATATATTCCTAATCCGATTAGACTAGCTCAGCTCAAGAGTCCCAATCAACTAGGACTCTTTCTAATTGATTCTAGAATTAAATTCTTTTAATTTTGACGAGTCCATAAGTCAAGATTGATGTCTAGCAATGACTACCTGAAAGAATTAAAATTTTGATGAAAATTATTGGATTCTAGCCACACAGTGGAAAGTAATTTTTAAAATTTTTTAAAAATAAACAAGTCAATAATTTTAACAATTAAAACTATCTAGCCAAATCCAAACTCAAGAATCACCTTGCTGATATCGATAAAACAAAACAAACATACAAAAAGGAATAAAATTTTTACTTTCACCAAAAAGGACAAAGTGGCATGTTGGTGTTCTTTATGAGACTTCAAAGTAGAAGCTCTCCAATGGTGATCCACACAAAAGTTAGCCAAGGTCCTTCCTAACCGATGCGCTGCCACAGTCTTTTCTTTTAAAGAATACTGCCGGCTTCGAACTCTAGGAATGAATGTGCCAAAGCCCAGTTGCTTCCAATCTTGCCATCAAAATGATATCAAAAAGATACTCTTCAAATATCTCACAATCTAAGATTTGGTTTTTGGCTCCAACATATAAAAAAACTAAACCCTAGGGCACACTAGCAACACTTGCAAAAAATCTTACCACCCTTCTTGCAACTTTTGCCACTCAATTTTTCCTTGCCTTTTTCTTAGATTTTTTTCAAAATTTTTTCTATGATTCTCACATCCCTTATCTCTAGTTTCAACCAAGAAACATAGTAGCAAAGCCATTTGGGATGTCCCTTTTGTAGGAACCAGATCTAAGATTTCAGGATTAGATCTTGAAATTTTTTCAAGATCATGCAGTGGAAGACTAAAATAAATCAAAATTTATTTTATAAAATCAAAAAATCTCTAGATCTAAGATCTTATGACATGATTATTATGTGATATTAAATTAAAAATTAAAATATATAGAGAATAAACTACATGTTTATCATATCGACATGTTTCTATGCTACATCTAATGTATGTAATAAACAATAGATCAGATCTATTACCTTACAAGTTAGACATTCTAACCTTGCTGATCCAGGCTTGAGGATGATGTTGTGAGCCGCATACACACCCAGCCTCTAGGAGTCACCCACACGAGCCCATGAATCTCGATCAGAAGTCCTGCTCCAGAAAATCAGTACAATATGCTAGTATTGCGCTGATCCTTCTTTGATGGTTGATCAGGTACCTCCTTCTTCTTGATTTGGACTCTTCCAAGGATGAGACGTAGGAGGAGGAGTTTTAAATCTGAGATGCTCTCAGAAAACTCAAGATAGAGGAAGGAAAGAGATGAACACAACAACCCTAGAAGAAGACCCTCTTCTTCTTCTCTTTGCTCTCTCTAGACACCTTATCTTGTGTCTATTATATCTCTACGCCCCAACTTTCTTTCTCTTTAATTTTTGGATGCCCCAAAGTTCTCTCATTTTTCTATTTTCTATGAAAATTTCATGAAGAAATTTATTTTATATAGAGAGATATGAAAGAGTCCTTATCTAGGTCAAGTACCTAGTCAAGGTTTATCCAAACATGGCAAGATAAGGGGCACCCAACTCTTGGGTGCCCCCTCCTTCTTTTTATGCATGGACTAATAGAAAAGGGTGCCTATCTAGTGCCATAAAAGTCATAAAAATTTTTAAAAAAATTTGGATAAAATCGATGCAAAAAGGAAAGAGTTTTGGATTTCTAAAACTCTATCTCATAGAATTTGAAATCCAAAATTATTCCTACTTTGATTTGATCCACAACCATCTTCCATGTAAGAAAAAAGAGAGAAAACCTTTTGGGTGTGGTGAAGACCTGGGAGAGGATTTTTGTCACATAAAATAAGAGGGAATTGGCATGGAATAAGAGAGAGGGCGTGGGGGGCTTATGTGGCGCAAGGTAGAATCCTAGTCTTACTAGGATTCTATCTTATGACTTATTTTAATTTGGTTTCTCAAACCAAATTAAACCAAAATTAGATCAATCTAATTAAAATATATTTTAATCTAATTAAAAATATAATTTAATTAGATTAAATTATATTTAAATCTATTTTAATTTTTTAATCAAATTAGAAATTAGGTTGACCCAAGTCCTAATTGAACTAGGACTAGTTTTTTCTTGCACTTGGCTTATCCAATAAACCAATTGAACTTGATCCAATCAAGACCAAACTAAATCTAATTAAATTATATTTAATTAGACTTAATCTCAGTCCATTGGCTTAATCAAATTAAGCCAATTAGCAATCGAATTGCTAATCGATCCTCCTGCAACACTTACACTAGGTTAAATGTCAATCATATTGATTATTTAACCCTAGAACGATTCTTAATCGTTGATCAACCATCCGATCGGATCGTGAACTCTAATGTGTGTTACCTCATAGGTCCGAACGTAAGTCAGTAGTACATAAATAAATTTTTATACCAATCGAAGTGATCATCTAGTAATGGTACCTGACGGTTGGATAGGTCGAATATGTAGAACAACATCCTTAGAACCCATGCAGATATAGTTTTCATATAATTTATCTCCTTAACCAAAATGATCATAGGACACCTCAAAGTTCAACTGTTAACTCTGATCAGGTTGTCCATATTATATTTTAAAATATCAAATCTATCTGATGGATTAACCTGGCCAAGGTTTTGCTAAATTGAAATACAACGACTCATTCTTCTCCAACTCTTGGAGTGGTCAATCTCATCTCGATCACACTCTAACTTTACAAGTACTTGACTGTGTCCAAAAGTCTTTCATCATTGAATTAAAAATTCAGTTAGTCCAGTACCAAAGCATAGTGAGTTGCTTGCAAGTCACTGAGGCGATCTCAGATCTAAGGGACATTTATACCTATATCCCATCAGAGATATTTTCGACAGTAGAATGCTCTGGAGTTAGTCACGTTCAATGATGATGTACCTTTATATCTTACCTGTATGCCATACCATTATCTCTATACTCCTTGGTTAAGAGGACAACCAACCCATATGGCCTACAGCGATCTATGCTCGATAAAAGCTGTCATCCTTATTAATAGTCTATCATTTGGTCGTGAACAATTTTAAGGACTAATCGATAAATCTTCTCTTTATCGAACTTAAATAGTCCTAAGAACTTCATCATAACAACAGAGTTCATTAGAAGATGAAAATTTATGATAAAAATACCAAAAATATATTTTATTTATTAACAAATCAATTATAATACTTGGTTGCTCAACCATCAACAGCTTGACGATTGGTTTTTGGGACATATTTTCCAACAACTCCCACTTGTCCTAAAGTCACTCGGCATGGTATCTAATGCCTATCTTTGATTTGTGGTTGTCGAACTCCTTTTTAGCCAGAGCTTTAGTGAAGAGGTCGGCCAGGTTCTCCTTTTCGTCGATCTTCTGAAGGTCGATGTTACCTTGATCCACGATCTCTCAGACCAGATGGAAGCGGCGTAAAATGTGCTTCATCTGTTGATGTACTTTGGGTTCCTTTGCCTGAGCTATGGCACTAGTGCTGTCGTGGTAGAGTAGGACCGGACCATCGAGAGAGGGTGCTACTCCAAGCTCGATGATGAATTCTTTTTATGGCATCCGATGCTGCGATGTACTCTGCCTCACAAATAGAGTCTGCCACAGTATGCTGCTTGGAACTCTTCCAGTAGATGGCTCCATCATTCAAAGTAAAGATATAATCCGACACACTTTTGCTGTCATCATGGTCAGATTGAAAGCTGGAGTCTGTGAACCCCATAAGTTTCAGATCTGACTCACCATAAATCAACCATTGGTCCTTAGCATTTCTCAAATACTTAAGGATGGTTTTAAGCACTTTCCAGTGGTTTTCTCTAGGATCAGATTGGTATCTACTCACTACTCCTAGTAAGTATGCCACATCTGGCCTTGTACATGTCATGGCATACATGATAGATCCTACAGTCGAAGCATATGGGACTCTATTCATATGCTCTCTCTCTTCAGGAGTTGTCGGACAATCCTTCTTAGAGAGAGAAATTCCATGGTCTATCAGTAGATAGCCTT
Organism: Elaeis guineensis; assembly: GCF_000442705.2. Lineage (NCBI taxonomy): Eukaryota > Viridiplantae > Streptophyta > Magnoliopsida > Arecales > Arecaceae > Elaeis > Elaeis guineensis. The sequence continues at coordinate 28,299,697 of NC_025995.2, read as the reverse complement.
TTTTGAAATTCTCCATGCTGAACCTCTTCAGCACAGTGTCTATGTACGTGGATTGAGATAACCCAAGCATTCTTGTAGATCTATCCCTATAGATCTTCATCTCTAGGATGTAGGATGCTTCACCCAAGTCCTTCATGAAGAACTGCGATGACAACCAAATTTTATTCTCTGTAGTGCGGGTATGTCATTCCCGATTAAGAGAATGTCATCCACGTACAAGATAAGAAATACCACAACTGGACCATTTGTCCATTTATAGATGCAAGGCTCTTCTCCATTCTTAACAAAGCCATACATTTTGATCATCTTATCAAAATGCATGTTCCAACTCCGAGAAGCTTACTTCAATCCATAAATGGATCTCTGAAGCTTGCACACCTTGGACTCATCTATGGATGTAAACCCCTCAGGTTGTATCATATACACTTCTTCGGTCAGCTCTCCATTCAAAAAAGCTATCTTTACATTCATCTGCCAGATCTCATAATCCAGATGGGCAGCTATTGCAAGCATTATCTGAATGGATTTGAGCATTGTCATAGAAAAAAATATCTCGTCATAGTCAATACCATAATGTTGACGATATCCCTTGGCAACCAGACGGGCTTTATAGGTCTCCACCTTTCCGTCTGCACCCCTCTTCCTTTTGAAGACCCATTTACACCTAATGGGTTTAACCCCTTCAGGTGGGTCAACAATGTCCGTACATCGTTGACCTTCATGGACTCTATTTTAGATTTCATAGCTTCAAGTCATTTTTTGGAATCAGATCTCTCCATTGCATCCATATAGGTGATCGGATCTTCGTCATTCTCATCGAGTTCGATGGGATCACCATCCCGAATCAAGAAACTGTAGTATCTATCCGGCTGATGCGGTACTCTATCGGATCACCTTAATGGTGCAGGTACATTGGGCTCCGAATCTGATATAATCAAATCTGACTCAGGTTCACCTGTTGGTGTCGGTCTTTCTACCTGTTGAACTTCATCAAGTTCAACCTTAGAGGCAACGGTTCCTTCACCAAGAAACTCTTTTTCTAAAAAGATTGCCTTAAGACTGAAGAACACCTTTTGTTCATCAACATGGTAGAAAAAAAATCTTTTGGTCTCTTTGGGGTACCCTATGAATGTGTATTTGTCAGACCTAGGTCTGAGTTTACCTGTAACTAACCGTTTGACTAGGTCGGGCACCCCCAGACCCTAAGGTATGAAAGTACTGGCTTACGTCCTGTCCATATCTTATATGGAGTCTTAATTATAGACTTACTTGGAACCCTATCTAATAGATAACAGGCTGATTCGAGTGCATATCTCCAGAAAAATATCGACAAACTGGCAAAATCCATCATGGATCGGATCATGTCTAATAGAGTCCGATTTCTCCTTTCAGACATACCATTATGCTGTGGTATTCCTGGAGGAATCCATTGGGAGAGAATCTCATTCTCTCCTAGGTATGTGAGAAACTCACCAGAAAGGTATTCCCCTCCTCGGTCAGACCGATGAGTTTTAATACTCTTCTCAGTTTATTTTTCTAATTCACTTCGGAATCGTTTGAATATTTCAAATGAATCTGACTTATGTTTCATCAGATAGACATATCCATATCTAGATAGATCATTCGTGAAAGTGATGAAGTAGAAATATCCACCTCTAGCACTTGTGCTCATGGGCCCGCATACATCAGTATGTACTAGGCCCAAGAGCTCAATAGCTCTCTCACCTTTTTCAGTAAAAGATGACTTGGTCATTTTACCAAGAAGACAGGATTCACAAGTTGGAAGTGATTCACAATCACTGACTTCGAAGATTTCCTCCTGAGTCAACCTGTTTATCCTGTTCTTGTTTATATGACCTAGCCTACAGTGCCATAAGTAGATATCTGATACACTATCTAATCTAGGATGCTTGCCTATTATCAGACTTTATCCTTTTGGTCTGGCCCTGCATTGATGTCCTAGCCTGAACTTGCACCTTCTTCACTTTCTTCTTCTTGTTCTTCTTTCCTTTCTTAAAGAGTCGAGAACCAGAAGACGAACCTCCCACTAAATTCACCGACTCCTTGTGGAGTTGGTGATCCTTCTCAAAGTTCTGAAGCAACCCTAGTAACCCGTGGTAGCTTACTTCAAGCTTTGTCATTCTATAATGAGTGAGGAATGGGAGATAAGACTTGGGCAGCGAGTTCAGTATTGCATCTTTCCCAAGCTGCTCATGCAAGGAAAAGTCGAGCTTGCTCAAATGCTCCATCAGCTCGATCATGTACAATACATGATCAGTGACAGAGGCATCATCCCGTATTTTGGCGTTGAAGATGGCACAACTAGTCTTATGCCTCTCCACATCATCGGATGTGCAAAAGGCATCCTCTAACACTTGAAGCATGTCCTTTGGTTGAGTCATCTCAAATCTGCAACTGAACTCATCGCTCATGGCAGTCAGCATGATGCAGCGCACCGTGGTTCGATCACTGAGCCACTTCTGGTAAGTGTCTCTGACTGTTCCACGTGCATTGGCAGCTGGCTCCTCAGGTGTAGGATCTGTTATCACATATAGGATCTGTTCATACTCCAGTACTATCTTCAACTTTCGGTACTAGCTACCGAAGTTGGGTCCCACCAAATTATCATTGTCCAACAATGATCAGAGCGATAGGAAAGTGGCCATATTTGTATAAAGAAAAACCATAATCTAATTAGTAATTAATTCATTAAACCTAAAGATTTGAACTTTAATCAAAAGGTTTCTCCCACTATTTTATTCGAATTGGTAGCCTCTACCTCTAATTCGAAGAATTACCCTAATTTCTTAGTGGGTACTAGAATCCACTTAGACTGCACACAAGCCCAACTTTGGTTGGCTAACTCATGTACATCTAAGGGTAGGTTCATAACTAATTATTTTTCTAAATAATTTTTAGTAATTTTAATTTTGCCCCAGTCCCTAATCAGTAGGCTTTGGCCTCCACTGAAAAGGTCTGGTTAGGTCCAACCATTAACATGACCATAGTTGGCCCATCTAGCCAATGAATGATTAGACCCAACTTTGGCTGGCTAACTTAACCACCATTTAGAAAGATACAGTCAAGAAATCATATTATGAATGATAATTCCATCAGCCGATAAGCACTAGGCCTTTGGGCCTCCAATGATTATCCAACTGATGGATCCATTATCATCCACTTAATGGGAGGCTATGATCTAGTTATCACCATAACTATTTCATTTTAAGGACTGAATAATTTTAGAATATTTAATTGATTTAGAGAATGAGGTCAGATGAACTAGCTTATCATGATCCTCCCACTGGCTTCACCAAGTCAGCTTAAGGGAGACCATTAAAAGGGCTGGTCTAGGAGCACCTAAATCAGTCACAATGATTTACCTAGCTGACATGGGTCAGCTAGAATAGTCAAGTGATCCAATCAAAATATAATTTCACCAAGAGGCCAGGTAAGTTCGATCGGTGGGAGGGTCTGCCAAAGCTTGCCTTAGACACCATCAGAAATGGCCAGGTAAGCAGGCTCCTGATTAAAAACCACTGATCTGGTTTACCTTAGACATCAACTGGTTTAATTAGTTTTGATTGGATCAACCTAACAGTTTGTGCTAGATCGCTTAGTCAAGAATCAAGTCCAAGAATCAAGTCCATTTGGTTCTCATTAAAGTCATGGACTTGACCAACTATAACTATTGTAATTGATCTAGAGAATCCTTGACCTAATCTAAGATAATAATTGATTAGATTTAGTCAATTCTCTAATTAAGTCCATCTTTAATCTAACCTTAGGTCTAACCCAATTAATGGATCTAATTCCCACTAACCCATTAACCCAATGTGTTATGGTTTGTGTCTTAGGTTCTTCAATTCATAATCCTAGAATCTAATTAAAATAACTTCTTAATTCTCAATTAAGGTTTAAATTGAGAGTTGGGGTTCGATTTTTTGAAAATAATTTTCATATTTATAAAATAATTTTATAATATGGTTCCACCAACCAAGTTGCATGTTTGATTTATAATCAAGATGCAAATGAAATAAACAAGAAACTACTTTAGATCTAATCTAAACAGGTTCATGTAATTGAAATAATTTCAACTTTAAACTGCACAAATTTTTCAAACAAAAATATGATGGTTCTTTGCGCAGGTTATATTAACAAAGAGATTTTATTTTAGATTTAAATATCTTTTAAATCTAATAAATCATAAATTTAATTTAGATCATATCTAATAAATTTATAATTAAAGATAGATCTACACGAAGTAGGACAATCTTTGCACTGTAAGGGGTAAACCTTACAGCAGGACAACCTTGTAGTTCGTGATTGATCTAAAAATTTTAATTTTAGATTTAATAATCAGATTATAAATTAGATTTAATCTAAGAAATAATCTAAGCATGTATAAATAATCATGTAATAAATAATCTGGGCTCTGATACCAATTGTAGGAACCAGATCTAAGGTTTCAAGGTTAGATCTTGAAATTTTTTCAAGATCATGCAGTGGAAGACTAAAATAAATCAAAATTTATTTTATAAAATTAGAAAATTTTTAGATCTAAGATTCTATTATATGATATTAAATCAAAAATTAAAATATATAGAGAATGAACTACATGTTGATCATATCAACATGTTTCTATGCTACATCTAATGTATGTAATAAATAATAGATCAGATCTATTACCTTGCAAGTTAGACGTTCTAACCTTGCTGATCCAGGCTTGAGGATGATGTTGTGAGCCGCACACACATCCAGCTTCTAGGAGTCATCCACACGAGCCCACGAATCTCGATCAGAAGTCCTGCTCCAGAAAATCAGCACAGTATGCTAGTACTGCATTGATCCTTCTTCGATGGTTGATCAGGTACCTCCTTCTTCTTGATTTAGACTTTTCTAAGGATGAGAAGTAGGAGGAAGAGTTTCAGATCTGAGATACTCTCAGAAAACTCAAGATGGAGGAAGGGAAGAGATGAACACAACAACCCTAGAAGAAGACCCTCTTCTTCTTCTCTTTGCTCTCTCTAGACACCCTATATTGTGTCTATTATATCTCCATGTCCCAACCTTCTTTCTCTCTTATTTTTGGAAACCCCAAAGGTTTCTCATTTTTCTATTTTTTACAAAAATTTCATAAAAAAATTCATTTTATATAGTGAGATATGATAGAGTCCTTATCTAGGTCAAATACCTAGTCAAGGTTTACCCAAACATGGCAAGATAAGGGGTGCCCAACTCTTGGGTGTCCTCTCCTTCTTTTTATGCATGGACCAAAAGAAAAGGGTACCTATCAAGTGCCATAAAATCTATGAAAAGCTCAAAAAAAATTTGGATAAAATCGGTGCAAAAAGAAAAGAGTTTTGGATTTCTAAAACTCTATCTCATAGAATTTGAAATCCAAACTTATTCCTAATTTGATTTGATCCACAACCATCTTCCATGTAAGAAAAAAGAGAGAAAACCTTTTGGGCATGGTGAAGACCTGGGAGAGAATTTTTGTTGCACAAAATAGGAGGGAATTGGCATGGAATAAGAGAGAGGACGTGGGGGGCTTATGTGGTGCAAGGTAGAATCCTAGTCTTACTAGGATTCTATCTTATAACTTGTTTTAATTTAGTTTCTCAAACCAAATCAAATTAAAATTAGATCAATCTAATTAAAATAGATTTTAACTCAATTAAAAATCTAATTTAATCAGATTAAATTAGATTTAAATCTATTTTAATTTTTTAATCAAATTAGAAATTAGGTTGACCCAAGTCCTAATTGAACTAGGACTAGTTTTTTCTTGCACTTGGTTTATCCAATAAACTAATTAGACTTGATCCAATCAAGTCCAAACTAAATCTAATTAAATCATATTCAATTAGACTTAATCTTAGTTCATTGGCTTAATAAAATTAAGCCAATTAGCAATCGAATTCTAATCGATCCTCCTGCAACACTTGCACTAGGTTAAATGTCAATCATATTGATCGTTTAACCCTAGAATAATTCTTAATCATTATCAACTATTTGATCGAATTGTGAACTCTAATGTGTATGACCTCATAGGTCCGAACCTAAGTCGGTAGTACAGAAATAAATTTTTATATCAATCAAAGTGACTATCTAGCAATGGTACCCGACGGTCGAATAGGTCGAATGTGTAGAACAACATCCTTAGAACCCATACGGATATAGTTTTCATATAATTCATCCTCTTGACCAAAATGATCATAGGACACCTGAGAGTTCAACTGTCAACTCTGATCAGGTTGTCCACATTGTATTTCAAAATATCAAATCTATCTGATGATTATCCTGGCCAAGATTTTGCTAAATTGAAATACAGCGACTCATTCATCTCCAACTCTTGGAGTGGTCAATCTCATCTCGATCACACTTTGACTTCGCAAGTACTTGACTGTGCCCAGAAGCCTTCTGTCACTGAATTAAAAATTCAGTTAGTCCAGTACCAAAGCACAGTGAGTTGCTTGCAAGTCACTGAGGCGATCTTAGGTCTAAGGGATATTTATACCTATATCCCATCAGAGACATTCTCGACAGCAGAATGCTCTGGAGTTGGTCACGTTCAATGATGATGTACCTTTATATCTCACCTGTATGCCATACCAGTGTCTCCACACTCCTTGGTTAAGAGGATAACCAACCCATATGGCCTACAGTGACCTATGCTCGATAGAAGCTGTCATCCTTATTAACAGCCTATCATTTGGTCGTGAACAATTTTAAGGACTAATCGATAAATCCTCTCTTTATCAAACTTAAATAGTCCTAAGGACTTCATCATAACAACGGAGTTCGTTAGAAGATAAAAATTTATGATAAAAATACCAAAAATATATTTTATTTATTAATAAATTAATACAATACTTGATTTTTCAATCGTCAACAGCTTGACGATTGGCTTTTAGGACATATTTTCCAACACTTTTTAAATAAGGGACCAAGTGATGTGTCATAGGATCAAGGGGCGCCAACCTTTGGCACTCCACTTTCTTACATGGTGAATGAATTCATCATGTGGAATTATAGCACAAGAGAGCCTTCATACAGAAGAACTCACCCTCTTCTATGTGCCATAAAAATCTTAATTAATTTTGGCAATAAATCAAAAGAGATCAGGTTGAGAAGTAAAGGCAACGCATTAAGATAAGAGTTTTCATGAAGAAGGACTCTTCATCTTCACATGTTAAAATGAGTGGGGTGCCATTATTATTTTGGCATGACATCTGGTGGGCATAGAGGAGTCCTTCTCCACTTAAAACTATTCCAAGTTGGGTAGAAAACCAATTAAGATAGACCCAATCTCATTAGGTCAAAGATAACTGGTCTAGATTCGCTCAAACACTTTGATTTAAACTAATTTAGGAACTTGGGTTAATACAATGTGCTAGCATATCAAATTAACCCATATAATTTACATTAAACTCTAATTAAATTAGACCAAGAATAAATCTCAAAGTGTGTGACCCATTGGATTCCAAATCTAGCCAGCAGTGGACCAAGACTTTCGATGTAACCCTAATTCAATGTGATTAGGTCACCCGAAGAGTCCCAATCATTTAGGACTCTTTCTAATTGATTTTAGAATTAAATGAATTTAATTTTGATGAGTCTATAAGTCAAGATTGATATCTAGCAATGTGTCATGACTACCTAGAAGATTCAAAATTTTGATGAAAAATTATCAAAATATCCTTTAGTGGCAAGTTACCATATAATTCAATCCTTCAGTCAAACAACATCCCAGATGAATGTGAGCATGAAAATATATCAAATCCAATCACTTATCTTTATGTATCTCGATCTGAAGGTGATGATTCAGTTGATGATACATTAAAAATTTCTTTTTAATTATCATCCTGCTTTAACCAAAGACTTTCAGAATCACCGATCTATGAGATCACATAGGATGCTCGCTCCCCTTACTAGAAGTGACTGATCCCTTATTGATCTCTCACAATCTTCATGCACACTTCACCACATCCAGAATATCCCATACAAGGATCAAAGAACTAATTTAAGAAGTGAACCAAAATATGGATCCATGTACACAAGGTACTATGGTGATCTCAGGTCAAAGAATCACTTACACAACTCCCACTAAAGAATATCAGTTGACATGTAAATAAGACTCCATCTGATATTCTCTCATAGATTTATTCAGTGAACTCATTCTCTAATGAGCATCCATATCCTTGTATTAGTGTCACCACATAAGTGATTGTAAGATCAACCACCCTCATTTTTGAGCATACATAGGACATGCCAATCTTATCAGTATCATTGATCTTTGACTCAATAAACCAACGATTAGAAATATTTTAGGTCATGGCTATCAAGAATTTAGGTCTCACTGGCATAATCTCATCACGACCCTAAAACCATTGCCCATACCTATGGGGTTTCTTATAATCTTAAAAATAATAAGATGCAGTATATAATGAATCAAAAATATATATTTTATTAATAATATAAATATCAATTACACGAGTCTGAAAGATAAATTGTAATAAACACCCTATCGTATTCCATATACGATTGATTTATAGGACATTATTCTTTCAATCTTCTACTTGCACTAAAGCCAATCACTCCTATACTTGATACCCATGCTATCAAGGAGGCAGACAAACTACTGCATTGACAAGGCCTTGGTGAACAGATCCGCTATATTGTTCTTGGTGTCAACTCGCTCCATGATCACATCGTATCTTTCGACTATCTCCCAAATGAGGTGGAACCATCTTAGGATGTGCTTGGATTTATGATGAGACCTTAATTCTTTGGCTTAAGCAACTGTCCCAGTATTATCACAATAAAGGGGCACTGGTTGTTCAATTCCTAAAACTACACTCAATTCTGTGATAAATTTTTTCATCCAGATGGCCTCCTTAGCAGCCTCACTAGTAGCAATATACTCAACCTCTGAGCAACAGTTTGTTGTTTGAAACTTTTCTAACTTACTGCACCACCATACAGAGTGAATATATACTCAGATATAGATCTGCTATCATCCAGATCAAATTGAAAACTAGAATCAGTATACCCTTCTAGTTTTAGATCAGATCCACCATAGACTAGAAAAATATCTCTAGTCCTTTTCAAGTGCTTGAGTATGTTTTTCACAACTTTTCAATGATCCTTCTCAGGATCAGCCTGAAATCTGCTTACAATGCCCAAGACATAAGCTACATCAGGCCTGGTATATAACATAGCATACAAAATTGATCCTATAGCCAAAGCATAAAGAATAAAACTCATTCTATTTCTCTCTTCAGGTGTCTTAGGAGACATCTTCTTAGAGAGTTGTATGCCATGACCTATGGGCAAGTAACCTCTTTTACTTCCTTCTATGTTGAACCTCTTCAACACAAGGTCAATGTAGCTAGACTGGGACAAGCCTAGCATCCTTTTTGATCTATTCCTATAGATCTTTATACCAAGTATATAGGATGCTTCACCCAAGTCTTTCATGAAAAACTTTTGTGATAGCCAAGTCTTGATCGATTGCAACATTGAGACCTCATTCCCAATGAGCAGTATGTCGTCCACATATAAGATCAAGAAGATAATAGCACTCCCACTAATTTTCTTATATATACAAGATTCATCCACATTTTTGATGAAGCCAAACGATTTGACTATCTCATCAAAATGGATGTTCCAGCTCTTTGATGCTTGCTTTAATCCATAAATGAATCTATTCAGCTTGCATACCTGATTTGCTCTTCTACTAAAGATAAATCCCTCTGGCTGGTCATATAGACTTTTTTCTCAAGGTTTTCATTGAGGAAGGTAGTCTTGACATCTATCTGCTAGATCTCATAGTCATGGTATGCTACAATAGCAAGCATTATCTAAATAGACTTGAGCATGATTATCAACAAAAAAGTTTCTTCATAATCAACACTTTATTTTTATTTGAAACCTTTTGCCACCAGTCTGGCCTTATAGGTCTCTACCTAGCCATCTGCTCCAATCTTCTTTTTGAAGATCCATTTACAGCCTATTGGGGTCATACCCTTAGGCACATCAACCAAAGTCCAAACTTGATTGGTATATATGGAGTCCATTTCGAATTTCATGGTATTGAGACACTAATTAGAGTCACTACTCATGACAGCTTTCGAATAGGTCATGGGATCATCATTTTCAATGATGTGGGATGTATTTTCATTCTCAATGATAAATTCATACTTGAGTGGTACATTACGCACTCTACTTGACCTTCAGAGAGGAGGTGTGTGTAGTGGTTGTGTCTCAACTATGGGCACATCTGGTTGAGAAATAATTTATGAATTCTGGATGGATTGTAGGTTTTGAACTTCCTTAAGTTCAACAGATCTCCCACTACCACCTTCTTGGATAAACTCTTTCTCCAAAAAAATGACATGCCTACCAACAAACACCTTTTATTGAGTAGGATTATAGAAGTAGTATCCTATACTCTTCTTGAGATAACCTACAAATCTGTATTTTTCTGATCTAGCATTCAACTTATGTCCATCAATATTTTTTACATAAGTCGGGCAACCCCAAATCTTAAGATGCTTAAGATTGGGTCTTTTTCTTTTCCATGTTTCATATGGAGTGCTAGAAACAGATTTAGAAGGTACTTTATTTAGAACATACGCTACAGCCTCGAGAGCATATCTCCAGAAGGATATCGAAAGATCCGTGAAATACATCATGGACCGCACCATATCTAATAAGATGCGATTTCTTCTCTTCATAATTCTATTTAATTATGGAGTATAAAGAGGTGTTCACTGAGAGAGTATTTTATTTTATTTTAAATAATAGAGAAACTCACTGGACAAGTATTTTTCTCTTCGATTAGATCGAAGAGTTTTAATACTTCTACCAGTTTGTTTCTCAACCATTCTTTGATACTCTTTAAATTTGTAAAAGACTTTGAATTTGTATTTCATTAAATACATATATCCAAACCTAGACCTATCATCAGTAAATATGATAAAATAAGAGTATCCATCTTTGGCTTGAGTCGACATTGGACCATAAACATCAGTATGTATAAGGTCCAAAATGTCACTTGCCCTTTCTCCATGTCCAATAAATGAAGTCTTGATCATTTTTTCTATGAGGTAAGATTCACAAGTTTATATGATTTATAATCATAAGAATCAAAGAATTTATCTTTAAATAACTTGTTAATTCTTGATTCATTTATATGGTCAAGTCAGCAATGCCAGAGGTATGTGACATTCACATCCTCTCTCTTTTTTTTCTTCATATTATCAATATGAAATATATTATCATTAAGTGAAAGAAATAAAAGATCATTATCAATAAAAGTACTTTCATAATATTCATTAGAAAAATATATAGAACAATCATTATTTTTATATTTATTTCAAAATCTTTTTCCAATAACAATGGTATCGAAATAATATTTCTAATGGCATTTGGAATATAATAATGGGTCTTTAGTTCCAAAACTTTACCCAAAGACAACTTCAAAACTCTGGTTCCTACGGCTTCTACCTGAATAGACTCTTCACTAGCATCAAATAGCTCGAAGTCACCTTTATTCAGACTCTTTATTTTCTGTAGATCCTGTAATGATTTGCAAAGGTGTGAGCCACAGACAGTATCTAATACCCAAGAATCTGAATATAAAGTACTTAATGATAAGTTAGTTTGTATTATATACAAATCTTTGGTAATGTTTGCTAGTTTTATGATTGCAAGGTATTCCTTGCAATTCCTCTTCCGGTGGTCCTCCTTGCCATAGTGATAGCAAGTACCTTTGTCGGAGACCTTCTTCATCTTCTTCTTGGAGATGCCAGCCTTAGGGTTCATCTTTTTCTTAGAACCCTTCTTGTCTTTCTTCTTGTTGATCTTATCAATAAGAAGATCCAAAGTTTTTTCACCCTTGAAATGGCTCTCTGCTATTTTCAACATATTCAGCAGCTCAGGCAGACTAGTGTTCAATTTGTCTATATGGTAATTTATAACAAACTAAGAAAAGGAGTCAAGAAGAGACTACAGGATCAAATCCTGACTCAGTTCATCATCCATGGCAAAGCCCAGCTGTCCCAGATGAGTGATCAAATCAATCATCTTCAGGACATGCATTTGTATGGAGGTGCCTTCAGTCATGCGGGCATAGAACAACTACTTTGATATCTCATATCAAGCAGTTTGACTTTGTTCCCCATATAACTCCTTAAGATTAAGGAGTATAGAGAGAACATCTATATCCTAATGCTACCTCTGAAGCTCATTGCTCATGAAAACAAGCATGATGCACTTGACAGTCACACTGTCATCTTTCCATATCTTGTATGTGGCCCTTTCCTCCTTGAAAGCATCTTCTCCAAGAAAATCTGGTGCAGGTGTGTCCAAAATTTAGGAGACTTTCTCCTGAGCAAGAATAATTCTCAAGTTTCTTAACCAGTCTACGTAGTTAGGTTCGGTCAACTTGTTTGCATCTAGTATGCCTCTAAGTGATAGTGAGGATGCTATATGAGTAGTTAATCTACAATAACAAGAACATAATATAAGTAGACAACTCATGATGACATACACAACTAGATTAGGACTTTTGTCTAATTGTGTCTCACATTATTTTATTGAACTTCACAGCCCTCAAATATGAAAATCAAGAAACATACTAATATTTTTTAGTGGAGTTGAGATCTCTATTCCTCACAAATACCTTGTGGATAGTACAACAAGTATTCATGAGTTCAAGAGTAGGTAACTCTTTACCAATTGTACTTCTACAATTCTCAATATTTTTTTTCTAGCCTCTATATCATATATAGCCTTGTGGATAGCACAACAAACTATAGTGTTCTAGTTAAATTGATCCTTCAATCCCATATGGTCATACTTAAACAATGCTATCCTTATGAATAGCACAACAAAGCAACACTATTCAAAATATGCCATAAGCATCAATATGCACTTGATCAACATCATATCAATTTCTATAGTAAGCTTTGTGGATAGCACAACAAGCTTATTAAGATCTTGATATACTCTATCGACCAAATTTGAAGGAAGGCCCTTGTAGTGTCTACATTACTAATCAATCTGTCCAAAATTCAATAAGACCAAATTGGCTAGATCAGTAGGTGGGAGGCTCCCCATTGCTTTTCCTAAACACCAACATAGTTAGCCGACCAGCATACAGACCTAATTAGAAAACCACCTATCATACTTTTCTTGATACCAATTGATCTAAAGAATTCAACTTTTGAATTGAAAATGAATCCCAATATTACAACTTAATATAATTTTTAAGAAAAACTTTGAACTGGTCTCGGCACATCCTAACTACATCTACATAAAATATATACTGTACATATTATACAATATGGCATGTAATCACCAATTATACTAGCAATCATATAATCATGCCAAAAAATCAAATAAGGGTGCAATTGAAGTCATAACATATGACAAGCATATCCCAGAAATACAACTATCCCTAATCATATTAGGCATGCATAACATCCTTAACCATACATCGATTTAAGCATGAAGCTATCATGATAATATAAATTTTAAATTATTATAAATTCATAATTCTAATAATTAAAATTTAAAATCATGGTACATATAAAATCAAATATATTTTTTGAGATTAAAGATCAATGCTAAAAATCAATGCAACATTTTTGACAATGTATGATCAATAACAATTTTATGCAACTACATTTATTTATTTGATCGAATTAAACAAGGATGGGTTTGATACCACTATTAAATTCCAATCACATAGTAGAAAATAATTTTTAAAATTTTTTAAAATCAAATAAGTTAATAGTTTTAACAATTAAAACTATCGAGCCAAACCAAACCCAAAAAGGAACATAATTTTTACTTTCACCAAAAAGGATGAAGTGGCATATTGGTGTTCTTCATGAGACTCTAAAGTAAAAGCCCTCCAATGATGATCCACACAAAAGTTTGCCAAGGTCCTTTCTAACTGATGCACTGCCGTAGCCTTTTCTTCTCAAGAACACTACCGGCTTTGAACTTGAGGAACGAACGCGTCAAAGCCCAGTTGCTTCCGATCTTACCACCAAAATGACACCAAGAAGATACTCTTTAGATTTATTATAACCTAAGATTTGATTTTTGGCTCCAACACATGAAAAAATTAAATCCTAGGACACACTAGCAACACTTGCTAAAAATCTCACCACCCTTCTTGCAACTTTTGCCACTCAATTTTTTTTACCTTTTTCTCAAATTTTTCTAATTTTTTTTTTATGATTTTCATACCCTTATCTCTAGTTTCAACCAAAAAACATAGTATCAAATCCATGTAGGATGTCCCTTTTAAATAAGGGACCAAGGGATGTGTCATGGGACCTAGGGGGGCCAACCTTTGGCACTCCACTTTCTCATGCGGTGAATAAATTCATCATGTAGAATTATGATGCAAGAGAGCCTTCACATAGAAGGACTCTCCCTCTTCTATGTGTCATAAAAATCTTAATTAATTTTGGTGACAAATCAAAGGAGATTAGATTGAGAAATAAAAGCAATGCGTTAAGATAAGTGTCTCCATGAATGACTCTTCATCTTCACACATTAAAATGAGTAGGGCGGCATTATTATTTTGGTGTGGCATCTGATGGGCACAAAGGAGTTCTTCTCTACTTGAAACTATTTTAAGTAGGGAAGGAAACCAATTAAAATAGACCCAATCCCATTAGGTCAAAGACAACTCATCTAGGTTAGCTCAAACATTTTCATCTAAACCAATTTAGGAACTTAGGTTAATACAATATGCTAGCATATCAAATTAACCAATAGAATTTATATTAAACTATAATTAAATTAGATCAAGGCTAAATTCTAAAGTGTGTGATCCATTGGATTCCAAATCTAGCCAGCAGTGGATCAAGACTTTTGACGTAACCCTAATCCGATGAGATTAGGTCACCCGAAGAGTCCCAATCAATTAAGACTCTTCCTAATTAGTTTTAGAATTAAACTCTTTTAATTTTGATGAGTCTACAAGTTAAGATTGATGTCTAGCAATGTGTCATGACTATCCAAAAAATTTAAAATTTTGATAAAAAATTATCAAAATATCCTTTAGTGGCAAGTTACCATGTAATTCAATTCTTCAGTCAAACAACATCCTAGATGAGCTGTGGACATAAAAATATGTCAAATTCAATCACTTATCTTTATGTATCTCAATCTGAAGGTGATGATTTAATTGGTAATATATTAATAATATTTTTTTAATTATCATCCTGCTTTGGCGAAAGACTTTCAGAATCACCAACCTATGAGATCACATAGGATGTTCGCTGATAAATGGTATATTTTTATATTTATTGAAAGTATTTTTGATAATTTATGATGCTAACATCTTCTTAAAAATCTAATTTCATGAATAAATTAAATTTTTTATAAAAATAAATAATTTTAAAAAAATATAAAATTAGAGCATATTTATAAAAATAGATGTTAATTCAATTGAGCAATTTAAGCACCAAAATGATGAAAAATTTTGAAAAATTTAATGTATATATTTTTTTAAATTTTTTAATCAAAAATTGAAGCAAAAATTGAGCCAAAATATCCTAAAAAATAAAAAATATTACCTTCGATGCACGGTGGATTGATTGCTCGATCCATAGAGTCAATGGCGTGGTCCACCGGAAACGTTACGCGATCCACAGGCATGGCTTATGGCAGAAGGAAGGCTTTTTGCACGATCTAATGGCCCACATTCATCCCAACCCAGATCCAACGGTTCATATTTGTTGTCGATTGAAAGAAGGACTCCTGAGCATAATCCGACAGCCCAGATGCGATCCATCATGAAATCGGATGGTTGAGGATGCTCCTTACTGAGAATAAGAGATAAACAATACAATCTGATGGTCAGAAATTGATTAAAGATATGATCGGATGGCTGACAATTGATTCGACTTTGATAAGGAATATAACTCTATTTTTTTGGGCAGATCTGGGTGGTCTGAGCCCCATCCGATGGCCAGAAAAATTTCTAAGTGTTTAATACGTTTTCTAAGGGTTTTAAGACTTCTTTTTCTACCAAAAAAATATGAAAAATTCATCTATAAATAGGGGGTCCAGGAATAAGTCTTAAGAGTAGGAAAATTGAGTGGAAAGTTAGGAAAAAAAATAAAAAAAAAATTAGAGCTTTAGAGACCCAAGGAGAAGAAGGAGAAAGGTCAATTCGCTCTACGGAGTATGATGGAAGATGGAGAGATCATCAACCATCTTTTCGATGAGGATGAGCTGATCAACTTTAGATCCTTGTTATAATTTTATTTTTATTTTATTATTTTTTTAAATTCTTTGTAATTAAATTTCAATTCTAGTTAATGAAAAATTTATTTCCTTGCACTTTAAATTCCTATCTCTTATTTTTTTACAAGTAGATGCTAGGATCTAGTTAGTAGAGCTTAGTACCAATTTATTTTATGTACTTTAAATTTTTATTATTTATTTTTATTGTAAGTAGAATCTAGGATCTAAATAGTAGATCTTAGTATCAAATTTATTTTTTGCACTTTTAATTCATGTTTTCTGACTTAAATTGCTTTCTTCAAAATTTTATTTTCTTTTTGCAAAATCAAAGAATTCAAATCAAAATCCTACCTTTTCTATGGATTCAATCTGACTCACTACTTTCTATATATTTTTAATTTTTATTGAACTCAGAATTAGATTGATAATCACGGTGTCCTAACGATAACATCACGATCATATCAATTTTTGACGTCGTTGCCGGAGAAGGCACCAATTTTAATGTTTGATTTCTTTAATTTTTTTATAAATATAGTTTACTAACTTTTTTTATTTTTTTTACAAAAAAAAGAAAAAATAAAAAAAAGAGATAGAAAGATTTTACTTTTGCTTGGTGAGATCAATCCTAATCCTAACCCTAACTATTTTTTTAGTATTAATTATTATTTTTTTAAAATTAATCTAAAATTCACCACATAAACCTAATAAAAATCACATGACAAGAGAAGAAATTTAATTATTTAGAAGCATTCATCATCTTAGATTTACTTTTGATGATCGCTGGAGACAAGATAAGCTTTCAAGTTTAATTAATTTCATGTATCTAATTTAGTTGCATAGAATCCTTTGTTTGAAACTGATTGTGCATATTCATCTTAAATCAACTTAAGGGCAACACCCATAAACAAGATAAGGTGGGGATTTTATCACCCTTTCTTAGCCCATAAACAACCAACTAGCATCCCGCATTAATCCAAACCTAACTAAAATCAAGTAGACATTGGCCCCTAGGATCAATTGAGTTCAGTTTAAGTATTGTTGTGAAGTCAAGTGCAAAGTAAGTTTGGACTCACCCTTGCAACTGGTGTCTAAGGTAAGAGGTTATAAAGTTTTAGCTTAAGTAATTTGTGGTTATTTAATTGGTTCCATTAGCTTATCTGGCCAATCTAATTGATGTCTAAGGCAAGCAACGGGGGACCCCCACGACCCCACCTCTTATCTAGTTAGTTGAAGGAAGTGCGAACATACCCAATTTGTATTTAAGCTAAGCCACTCTATATCAAACTATTAGGTCTAAGAAATCCATAGGTGTCTAGGTTTAATATTTACTAACTTGATTGTAGTTAACACTTAACCACAACTAATTCTTCCCACTTTTCGTCTTTAGGTCTAGGGCTTTCTTAAGGATCTCACCTTTAGAACTTCTCTCTTTCTTTATCTTCTCTTTTTCTTTCTCCCTCTTCTTAAAAAATAAAATTTAAAAAAAGAAATCTGAACCACACATATTAGGGTTTGCACTGGTACATGCACGGTATAATTTTTTCTGACCTAGT
This sequence comes from Elaeis guineensis, assembly GCF_000442705.2. NCBI lineage: Eukaryota > Viridiplantae > Streptophyta > Magnoliopsida > Arecales > Arecaceae > Elaeis > Elaeis guineensis. The sequence continues at coordinate 28,281,860 of NC_025995.2, read as the reverse complement.
TGAACCTAATCTTGAAATTGAATGACTGATCCATGTTAAACATGATAATCAAATGGCTAGAAATTCTAAGAACCATCTAGACAGATGAAGGAATATTTTATTCCTTCCACCTATAACTCATCAATATTCCCATCATTTTATTCAGATTCTAATCTTGAGACTGATTTGAATCTATTAGCCCAAAAATTAGATAAAGTCGACCTTCTTATAAATAAATGCTTAGCCCTAGGATCACAATCTCCTGCGCAATACACACAATCTTTCAATTATCAAAGATTTGTTCTATTTGTGCTAGCCCAGCCCATCATGGGAGTGAATGTCCCATGGCTACATAGTTTTCACCTTTCATCCAAGAACAAGTTCAAACTACCCAAGGTTACTCCACTGTCAATGACCCATTCTTAAATGCATATAACCAAGATTAGAGGAACCACCCCAATTTTTCTTGGAGACCCCAACAGACTCAGGTCCATACCCAATTTTTTTTTGTGCAAAATTTTTAAAATAGATCTCAATACCAAAACTATGCCTATAATAGTGGTCAGCCTAGTCAGCCTACTCAACCATCCTATTACAATCAGCCGTCATACCCACCTCTTCAACAGACCAATCTAGCCGATGATAGATTCAACCAACTCCAACAAATGATTATGACCCAACAACGGTCCTCATCAGACTAGAAGTACAAATAAGTCAATTAGCTGAATCTTCTATGAGGAGAGAACTAGGTCAATTATCGAGCCAACAAATACTAAATTTTGAAAACAACCCAACCACCCACCAACCACCTGGACCTAGTCAACAATCCAATGTCTCACCTAAGAATCCTCAATTTGAAAATGACAAAGTAATTTATGAGCTTAAAAATAATAGGATTCTTAAGGACTCATACCAAGATTAGATGAAAGAGGCTAGTACTGATGCTAGCCAAAAAGAGAATTTAGAAGAAGAGATTAGTACTGAGACTAACCCGATAGAAGAACCTAAGTCCAAAATTGTTACTGATCTAAGTGATAAAGAGAAGAGAGCGGATGAGTTATTCGAGATATATTTATCAAAAATTTTATTTTCTTCTGCTCTAGAAGCCGGTTCTTCCACTTTAGAATCACCTCCTCCAGAACTAAAATTGTCCTTGATCACATCTGAGTACACATTTTTAAAATCAACTGACACCTTTTCAGTACCCATTACTTCAAACTCAACTCCTAACCTAAAAACTCAGTTCATGAGCATTTTAGAAGAACAAATAGGAGAAATTTTCAACAAATAAGGGTCTGTAAATGGGTTTGTGAATTATCTTACTACAATTAAGAATAGGGATGTGCAATATGTTCTGAAGATTGACAACAAAATACTATAATTTATTATAAACCATCTTCTTAAGATTGGCAATCTAAAACCATTGAAATTTGTCAATCCAATATTTGACACGGGATAGGTGAGAGAATCAGCATGGTCTAGCTAAAGATGGTAAACTTAGCACTTTCTGAGTGGCAACCCAATTTTTAATTTTTAATTTTATACTTTTTGCTATCTTTTGTATTTTGTTTAGGTCAATCAAATCTTACTTAGAGTCTTTTGTAGGGATCTAAAGACAATTTTGACCAAGTTGGGGGGGAGAATCAATTTTGAAAAAGATTTTTAGATCAAGTGACATCTCTCCTTTTTTTTTTTTGTATGCACCCTTCATTTTTTCTACTCCATTGAGAATAATATCAATTAAGTTTGGAGGGGAGAATAATAAAAATTTTTAAATTTTTAAAGTTCTCAAGTAAGTTAGTATTTAGTATTTAAGCACCTGATTACACTTAAGAATTGAGTTAAACCATATATTTTAAAAAAAAAAATTGATGCATAGATTAGTGAGTTTGTGAGATATTGAGGGATCAAGTATTAAGAAAACTCAATAAAGAGTTAAGTTTAGAACTTAAATAATTTTTTTTGAGTATTTCTAAATTTTTTTACTAGTATTAAAGAAGAGTTTACTTTCTATGAGCTTGTGTAGAGTAACTATATATTTCTTTATATATTTTTTTTAAAAAAAAAAGTTTTCAAGTACTTCATGCTGAGTAACTGGGCCTCTTTGCCTAAGCAAGTATTGAGTTTCACATCAAAAGATATGAAAGATAAAGAATCTTTGTTGTAAAGCTAGTTTTAACTCGTAGCCTGTTTGATTTGAGCAAGTAGGTCCGAGGAGTATTCTATACTTAGTGCTCTAAAGCCATCTAGTTTGGAAGTCATTAATTGAAAACTTGCTACATGGGTCAAATAAAAAGCTTAAAGGATTAAGATATTCAATAGCAGTACAATATTAAAAAAAAAAATCAATCAATAAATGAAGAATGGAAGTAACAATATACTTGTCCATATGAAGGTTAATGATTGGGAGATAAAGGTAGGAATAAATTTGAAAAAATTCAAAAAAAATTTAGTATTCTTATTTTAACTCTCATATTGATTAGTATTAATACTCCAATGGCATACCTCACTCACGCTCTACTGAACATCAATGGTCTTTTGAAAACTATTTGGTAAAATTTGAAACTTTAAGTTAAATGGTACTTAATTCTAAATTCTTTTTTTACTCAAGAACAAGCAAAGTTCAAGTTGGTGGGTGATCTCTTTTTTTTTTTTTTTTATAAAAAGATAAAAATAATATGATCGATATAATTGATATGATCATATTAATTGCAAAAAAGGATAATTTTTTTTTTCTACAAAGTTCAAAAATTGATATGATCGTAATATTGTCGTTAGGATACCGTGATTATCAATCTAATTTTGACTTCAATAAAAATCAAAAATATATAAAAAATAGTGAGTCCAGTTGAATCCACAGAGAAGGCAAGATTTTAATTTGAAATCTTTGATTTTACAAAAAGAAAATAAAATTTTGAAGAAAGCAATTTAAGTTAGAAAACATGAATTAAAAGTGTGAAAAATAAATCCGATACTAAGATCTACTATTTAGATCCTAGCTTCTACTTGCAATAAAAATAAATAATAAAAATTTAAAGTATATAAAATAAATTGATACTAAGATCTACTAACTAGATCCTAGCATCTACTTGTAAAAAAATAAAAGACAAAAATTTAAAGTGTAAGAAAATAAATTTTTTATTAACTAAAATTGAAATTCAATTATAAAAAATTTAAAAAGAATAATAAAATAAAAATAAAACTACAATAAGGATCTAAAGTTGATCAGCTCAGTCTTATCGGAAAGATGGTTGATGATCTCTCCATCTTCCGTCGTACTCCATAGAGCGAACCGATCTTTCTCCTTCTTCTCCTTGGGTCCCTAAAGCTCTAATATTTTTTTTCTATTTTTCTCTTAACTTTTCACTCAATTTTTTTGCTCCCAAGACTTATTCTTGGACTTCCTATTTATAGATGAATTTTTTATATTTTTTTGATAGAAAAAAGTCTTAAAACCCTTAGAAAACGTATTAAACATTTAAGAATTTTTTTGGCCATCGGATGGAGCTTAGACCACCCAGATCTGTCCAAAAAAATAGAGTTGTATTCCTTATCAAAGTTGAATCAATTGTCAGCCATTCAATCGCACCTTTAATCGATTTCTGACCATCAGATCATGCTGTTTATCTTTTATTCTTAGTTGGGAGCATCCTCAACCGTCCGATTTCATGATGGATTGCATCTGGGCCGTCAGATCATGCCCAAGAGTCCTTTCAACTAGTAATAAATGTGAACCATCGGATCTAGGTCAGGATGAACATGGGCCATTGGATCGCATAAAAAGCCTTCCTTCCACCATGAGCCGTGCCTTTGGATCGCATAACGTTCCTGATGGACTGCGCCATTGACTCTGTGGATCGAGTGGTCAGTCCACCATGCATCGAAGGTAATATTTTTATTTTTTAGGATATTTTGATTTGATTTTTGCTTGAAAAATTAAAAAAATTATACATTAAATTTTTCAAAAATTTTCAACATTTTGGTGCTTAAATTGCTTAATTGAATTAAAATCTATTTTCTATAAATATGCTCTAATTTTATTTTTTTTAAAATTATTTATTTTTATAAAATAAATTAATTTATTCATGAAATTAAGTTTTTAAGAAGGTGTTAGCATCATAAATTATCAAAAATACTTTCAATAAATATAAAAATATATCATTTATCATTCACTCCCTTTATTAAGAGTGACTGATCTCTTATTGATCACTCACAACTTTCATGCATACTTCACCACATCCAGAATATCTCATAAAAGGATCAAAGAATCAAGTTAGGAAGTGAACCAAAATATAGATTTATGTACATAAGGTACCATGATGATCTCAGATCAAAAGATTACTTACACAACTCCTACTAGAGAATCATCAATTGACATATAAATAAGACTCCATCTGATATTCTCTCATAGGTCTATTCAGTGAACTCATTCTCTAATGATCACCCATATCCTTGTATTAGTGTCACCACACAAGTGGTTGTGAGATCAACCACTCTCATTTCTGAGCATACATAGGACATGTCAGTCTTACCGATATCATTGATCTCTGACTCAATGAACCAATGATTAGAAATATTTTAGATCATGGCTATCAAAGATTTAGATCTCACTAGCGTGATCTCATCACAATCCTAAAATCATTATCCAGACCTATGGGGTTCATTATAATCTTAAAAACTATAAGATGTAGCATATAATGAATCAAAAATATCTATTTTATTAATAATATAAATATTAATTACATGAGTTTGAAAGATAAATTATAATAAACACTCTATCGCATCCCATATGTGATTGGCTTATATTGTATTATTCTTTCAAAAATTATCAAAATATCTTTCAGTAGCAAGTTACCGTGTAATTCAATCTTTCAGTCAAACAACATCTCAGATGAGCTGTGGGTATAGAATCATGTCAAACTCAATTACTTATCTATATGTATCTTGATCAAAAGGTGATGATTCAATCGGTGATATATTAGAAATTTTTTTCTAATTATCATTCTGCTTTGGCCAAAGACTTCCAGAATCATCGACTTATGAGATCATATAGGATGTTCGCTCCCCTTATTAGGAGTGACTGATCCCTTATTGATTACTCATAATCTTCATGCACACTTCATCACATCTAGAACACTCCATACAAAGATCAGAGAATCAAGTTAGAAAGTGAACCAAAATATGGATTCATGTACACAAGGTACTATGATGATCTCAAGTCAAAGGATCACTTATATAACTCCCACTAGAGAATTATTAGCTGACATATAAATAAAACATTATCAGATGTTCTCTCGCAGGTCTGTTCAGTGAACTCATTCTCTAATGAGCACCCACATAAGTGGTATTAGTATCACCACACAAGTGGTTGTGAGATCAACCACCCTCATCTCTGAGCATACATAGGATGTGTCCGTCTTATCGGTATTATTGATCTCTGACTCAATGAACCAATGATTAAAAATTTTTTAAGTCACGGCTATCAAGGATTTAGGTTTGACTGGCGTGATCTCATCACGGCCCTAAAACTATTGTCCAAACCTATGGGGTTCATTATAATCTTAAAAAAAATAATAAGATACAGTATATAATGAATCAAAAATATCTATTTTATAAAAAAATAATGTAAATTACATGAGTTTGAAAGATAAATTATAGAAAACATCCGATCACATCCTATATGCGATTGGCTTGTAGGCATTATTCTTTCAATCTTCTACTTGCACTAAAGCCAATCGCCCCTATACTTGATGCCCATGCAATCAAGGTGACAATCAAACTACTGCAATGACAAAGCCTTAGTAAATGGATCTGCTATATTGTTCTTGATATCAACTCGCTCCACGATCATATTGCATCTTTCGACTATATCCCGAACTATATCTCGAACGAGGTGGAACCATCTTAGAATATGCTTGGATTTATGATGAGACTTCAGTTCCTTGGCTTGAGCAACTGCTCCAGTATTATCATAATAAAGGGACACTGGTTGTTCAATCTCTAGAACTACATCCAATTCTGAGATGAATTTTTTCATCCAAATGGCCTCCTTAGCAGCCTCACTAGTAGTAATATACTCAGCCTTAGTGACTGAGTCAGTAATAGTTTACTGTTTGGACTCTTCTAACTTATTGCTCTACCATACAGGGTGAATATATATCTAGATATGGATTTGCTATCATCTAGATCAGATTGAAAACTAGAATCAGTGTAACCTTTCAATTTTAAATCAGATCTACATATATGAGAAAAATATCTCTAGTCTTTCTCAAGTACTTGAGTATGTTTTTCATAGCTTTTCAATGATCCTCCCCAGGATCAGCCTAAAATCTGCTTACAATGCTCAAGACATGAGCCACATCAGGCCTGGTACATAACATAGCATACATTATTGATCCTACCGCCGAAGCATAAGGAATAGAACTCATTCTATTTCTCTCTTTAGGTGTCTTAAGAGACATCTTCTTAAAGAGTTGTATACCATGACCCATGGACAAGTAACCTTTTTTACTTTCCTCCATGCTGAACCTCTTCAATGCAAGGTCTGTGTACCTAGATTGGGACAAGCCAAGCATCTTTTTTGATCTATCCTTATAGATCTTTATACCAAGTATATAGGATGCTTTACCTAAGTCTTTCATAAAAAATTTTTGTGATAGCCATGTCTTGACCGATTACAACATAGAGATATCATTCTCATTGAGCAGTATGTCATCCACATACAAGACCAATAAGACAATAGCACTCTCACTAGTCTTTTTGTACACATAATGTTCATCCATATTTTTGATAAAGCCAAATGATTTGACTATCTCATCAAAATGAATGTTCCAGCTCCTCGATGCTTGTTTCAATCTATAAATAGATCTATTCAGCTTGCATACTAGATTTGCTCTCCCATTAGAGATAAATCTCTTTGACTGAGTCATATAGACTTCTTCCTCAAGGTCTCCATTGAGGAAGACAGTTTTGACATCCATCTGTCAGATCTCATAGTCATAGTATGTAGCAATAGCAAGTATAATCCTAATAGACTTGAGCATAGCTACAGATAAAAAGGTTTCTTCATAATCAACATCTTATTTTTATCTGAAATCTTTTGCCACCAGCCTGATCTTATAGATCTCTACCTAGTCATCTGCTCCAATTTTCTTCTTGAAGACCCATTTACAACCTATTGGGGTCACGCCTTCAGGCGCATCAACCAGTCCAAACTTAGTTGGTATACATGGAGTTCATTTCGAATTTCATAGCATTGAGCCATTTGTCAGAGTCACTACTCATGACAGCTTCTGAATAGATCATGGGATCATCATTCTAAATGATGCGGGATGTGTTGTCATTCTCAATGAGAAACCCATATCTGAGTGATACATTATGCACTCTACTTGACCTTCGAAAAAGAGGTGTATGTAGTGGCTGTGCCTCAACAATAGGTACATCTGATTGAGAATCAACTTATGAATCCTAGATAGATTGTAGGTTCTGAACTTCCTTAAGTTCAACAGACCTCCCACTGCCTCCTTCTTGGATAAACTCTTTTTTTTAAAAAATAGCATACCTACCAACAAACACCTTTTATTGAGAAGGGTGGTAGAAGTAGTATCCTATACTCTCTTTGGGATAACCCGCAAACCTATATTTTTTTGATCTAGTACTAAGCTTATATCTATCAATATTTTTCACATAAGCAGGGCAACCCAAAATCTTAAGAGGTTTAAGATTGGATCTCTTCCCTTTTCATATCTCATATAGAGTATTAGAGATAGATTTTGATGGTACTTTATTTAAAACATACGCTGTGGCCTCGAAAGCATATCCCCAAAAGGAGATTTGAAAATCCGTGAAACACATCATGGACCGCACCATATCTAATAAGGTGCGATTCCTCATTTCTATAATTTTATTTAATTATGGAGTGTAAGGAGGTGTCCACTGAGAGGATATACCATTTTGTTTTAAATGTTTGAGAAATTCACTACTCAAGTATTCTCCTTCTCGATCAAATCGAAGAGATTTAATACTTTTACCAGTTTATTTCTCAACCATTCTTTGATACTCTTTAAATTTGTTAAAGGCTTTGGATTTATATTTTATTAAATACACATATCTAAACCTAGACATATCATCCATAAATATAATGAAGTAAGAGTATCCACCTCAGGCTTGAGTCGATATTGGACCGCAAACATCAGTATGTACAAAGTCCAAAATATCACTCGCCCTTTCTCTATGTCTAGTAAATGGAGTCTTGATCATTTTATCCATGAGATAAGATTCACAAGTTTCATATGATTCAAAATCATAAGGATCAAAGAATTTATCTTTGGATAACTTGTTAATTCTTGACTCATTTATATGACTAAGTCGGCAGTGTCAGAGGTATATGATATTCACATCCTCTTTCTTTCTTTTCTTCATATTATCAACATGAAGTATATTATCATTAAGTGATAGGAATAGAAGATCATCATGAATATAAGCATTTTTATAAAATTCATTAGAAAAATATATAGAATAACTATTGTTCTTTGCTTTTATTTCAAAATTTTGTACTAATAATAAGGGTACAAAAATAATATTTCTAACAATATTAAGAATATAATAATAGATCTTCAGTTTTAAAATTTTACCTGAAGGCAACTTCAAAATCCTAGTTTTCATGACTTCGGCCTGAATGGACTCTCCACTAGCGCCGAACAGCTTGAAGTTACCTTTATTTAGACTCTTTATTTTCTGCAGACTCTGCAACGATCTACAAAGATGTGAGCCACAGGCGGTATCCAATATTCAAGAATCTAAAATTAAAGTACTTAATGATAAGTTAGTTTGTATCATATATAAACTTTTAGCAATATTTGTCTGTTTCACAGTTGCAAGGTATCCTTGCAATTTCTCTTCCAATGTCCCTCTTTGCCACAGTGATAGCAAGTACCTTTGGCAGAAACCTTTTTCGCCTTCTTCTTGGAGATGCCAGTCTTGGGGTTCAATTTTTTCTTAGAACCGTTCTTATTTTTTTTCTTGTTGATCTTATCGACAAGAAGAACTAGAGCATTTTCATCTTTGAAATGGTTCTCTACTATTTTCAGCATGTTCAGCAGCTCAAGTAGGTTGATATTCAGTTTGTTCATATAATAATTTATGATAAATTAAAAAAAAAATTAGAGAGAGATTGCAAGATCAAATCCTAGCTAAGTTCACCATTCATAGCAAAATCCAACTGTCCCAGATGAGTGTTTAAATTAATCATCTTCAGAACATGAGTTTGCATAGACGTGCCTTCAGTCATGCGGGCACAGAACAACTACTTAGATATCCCATATCTAGCAGTTCGACTTTATTTCTCATATAACTCCTTAACATTAAGGAGTATAGAAGAAACATCCATATCTAGCATGATGCATTTGATAGTCATATTGTCATCTTTCTACATCTTATATATGGCCATTTTTTCCTCAGATGCATTTTTTTCGATCGTATAGGGTGCAGGTGTATTTAATATGTAGGAGACTTTCTCTTGAGTGAGAATAATTCTCAGATTTCTTAACCAGTCTACATAATTAGGTCTGGTTAATATGCAGATGTATTTAATATGTAGGAGACTTTCTCTTGAGTGAGAATAATTCTCAGATTTCTTAACCAGATTTCTCAGATTTCTTAGTGATAATGAGGATGTTATATGTACAGTTAATCTACAATGATAAGAATACAATATAAACAGACAACTCATGATGACATACACAACTAGATTAAGACTTTTATCTAATTGTATCTCTCACTATTTTAACAAATTTTATAGCCCTTAAGTATAAAAAATGAGAAACATCCTTATGTTTCTAAGTGGGATTGAGATCCCTATTCCTCATAAATATCTTGAGGATAGTACAACAGCATTCATAAGTTCAAGAGTAGGTAACTCTTTATCAATTGTACTTCATACAATTCTCAATATTTTTCTATCTTGCCTCTAGATCACTCATAGTCTTGTGGATGTACAATAAACTATAGTGTTCTAGTTGAGTTGATCCTTCAATCCCATATAGTCATACTTAAACAATGCTGTCCTTGTGGATAGCATAACAAAGCAACACAATTTAAATATGTCATAAGTATCAATATGTACTTAGTCAACATCATATCAATTTTTATAATAAGTCTTGTGGATAGCACAACAAGCTCACTAAGATCTTGACATACTCTATTGACCAAGTTTGAAGGAAGGCCCTTGTAGTGTCTATGTCACAATCAATCTAAGTCTGAAATTTAATAAGATCAAATTGGCCAGATCAGTAGGTGGGAGGCTCCCTATAGCTTTTTTTAGACACCAACAAAGTTGGCCAGGTTAGCATACGGATCTAATTAGGAAACCACCTTTCTTACTTACCTAGATACCAATTGATCAAATGAATTCGATATTTGATTTGAAAGTAAATTTCGATATTACAATTTAATATAATTTTTAAGAGGATTTTTGAACTGATCTTGACACATCCTAACTACAATTACATAAAATATACTATACAATTATGCAATTCGACATGCTTTTACAAGTTATAGTAACAATCATATTATCATGCCAAAAATCATATAAGGATGCACAAAATGACTTAACATATATCAAGCTTAGTCAAATTAAAAACAAATCCTAATCAAATTAGGCATGCATAACACTCTTAATCAAAAATTAATTTAAGCATCAAGCTACCATGAAACTATAAATTTCATATTATCATAAATTCATAATCTTAATAATTAAAATTTAAATTCATGATTTAAATAAAGTCAAAAATAATTTTAAATTTTAAGATTGATACTAAAAATTGATGCAATATTTTTGGCAATATATGAATTAGAATAATTCTATATTATAATTTTTTGCACTGGTTTGATTGAATCTAACAAAGGTTAAAAGAATAAAATCCTATAAGTCAATCGCATATGGGATGTGATAGAGTATTTTCTATAATTTATCTTTCAGACTCATACAATTGACATTAATATTATTAATAAAATAAATATTTTTGATTAATTATATGCGGCATCTTATTATTTTTAAGATTATAATAAATCTCATAGATCTGGACAATGATTTTAGGGCCATGATGAGATCACGCTAGTGAGACTTAAACCTTAATAGCCATGATCTAAAATATTTTTAGTCATTGATTAAGAGTCAGGGATCAATGATATCGATAAGACTGACATGTCTTTGTATGCTCAGAGATAAAGGTGGTTGATCTCAAAATCACTTATGTGAGGACACTAATACAAAGATGTGAGTGCTCATTAGAGAATGAGTTCACTGAATAGATCTGTGAGAAAATATCTGATGGAATCTTATTTATATGTCAGCTAATGATTCTCTAATGGAAGTTGTGTAAGTAATCTTTTGATCTGAGATCATCATAGTACCTTGTGTACATAAATTCATATTTTGGTTTACTTTCTAACTTAGATCTCTGATCTTTGTATAGGGTATTCTAGATATGGTGAAGTATGCATGGAAGTTGTGAATGATCAATAAGGGATCAGTCACTCCTAATAAGGGGAGCGAACATCTTATGTGATCTTATAAGTCGATGATTCTAGAAGTCTTTGGCCAAAGCAAGATGATAATTAGAAAAAAATTTTAGTGTATCATCAATTGAATCATCGCCTTTTGATCAAGATACATATAGATAAGCAATTGAGTTTCAAATATTTTCATGCCCACAGCTCATTTGGGATGTTGTTTGATTGAAAGATTGAATTACATGATAACTTACCATTGAAAGATATTTTGATAAATTTTTATCAAAATTTTAAATTTTTTGGATAGTCATGACATATTGCTAGATGTTAATCTTAACTTTTAGACTCATAAAAATTAAAAGAGTTTAATTTAAAAATTAATTAAAAAAATCCTAGTTGATTGGGATTCTTGAGTTGACCTAATCTTATCGAATTAGGGTTACATCGAGAGTATGTATCCACTACTGGCTAGATTTGGAATCCAATGGATCACACACTTTGAGATTTAGTCTTGATCTAATTTAATTAAGATTTAATATAAATTTTAAGGGTTAATTTGATATGCTAGTATATTGTATTAACCCAAGTTCTTAAATTGATTCAGTTCAAAGTGTTCGAGCTAAACTAGACCAGTTATCTTTGACCTAATGGGATTAGGTCCAATTTATTTGGATTCTTATCCAACTTGGAATAATTTCAAGTGTGGAAGGAGTACTCTACACTCACCAGGTCTCACATCAAAATAATATTGTCACCCCCTCTTAATTAGCATTGGAAGGTGAAGAGTCCTTCTTAATGAAGGCTCTTACCTTATCTTATCGCTTTGTTTTCTCATCCAGAACCTTTATGTTTTCATGCCAATTTATTATAAAAAATTTATGAGGTATAGAAGAGGAGGACTCCTTCTGTGTGAAGGATCTCTTGTACCAAAATAAATCATGGTGATTGTTGCTCCATGAATTAATTTTGATGATTATAAAATATTTGAGAGGATTACTAATGATTTTGGCTTGAAAAAAAATTTATTGTATTTCAGGGATAAATCATAATTTTACTATGTTCTAATTCAAAAGTCTTAAGAGAAAGAATAGAAGAATTGTGATCTATTGGAGGTAATTTCATATTTTTTGGATGTATATTTTGAGAGAAAATCAAGTTTAAAGAAAAAGATCGACCCCTAGATCGACTTCTGTCAAAAGGGGCTGAACGGTACATTTTTTTTGGCTGGCACATCCAAAAGGGATGACCCTAGGGTCGACCTCTGTTGTCTATGCAAGTCAAAGATACATAACAGTCACTTTTTGTTCTGCGCCACAAAGGTCGACCCCAGGGGTCGACCCCTGTGCAGGGGACGACCCCTGCGACTGAAAATCTTCATAACAGTTAGTTTTCATCTCATTTTGACCGTATTTAATGCTCATTTAAAGCTCTCAAATAGCTCTAATCCTTTTCAGATTTTTCTCTAGCATCTATTGAAGATATAAAGGCACTTAAAGAAGAAAAAAATATAACAGATTCAAGCATTTATTTTAGCCCTAAGCAAAAAATCCTCTTCAAGCAAAAGAAGCTTTCATTTCACCAATCCCTCAAGAGCTCATTCAAGTCTTCAACAACTTTGAGAAAAATCAGACAAGCTTCTTTTTTATTATGTAAAGTGTACTTAAAATTTTATTTGCTCGTTAAAAGAGCTAAACTTGTATTTCTTTGTCATTAACTCTTATACTCTGTTTCTGTCTTGATCTTTAGTTTTGGAAGAGTTCCAAAACTTGGATAGGTTGATCCGAATCTTGAATCAGATTGTATTGGGTTGGCTTGTATCTGAAAAATAAATATTCTAGCTTGGGATAGATAGAGTCGGAGGTACCGACATTGTATTCTTGTTGAATATATTTTAGTGGATTTAAATTCTCAAGTAGGAGCTTGGAGAGTGGATGTAGGTGCAAGGTTGGCACCGAACCACTATAAACTTTGATTGTTTATGGTGTGCTTACCTGCTCTCTATCTAAATTTTTTTATTTTTTTACATTCTTGCATCTCATTTCTACATTTAGCTTAAATCACTTACTACATATAACTTGCTTATTATTACTTAATCCTTGTGGTTCTAAATCAACTTTAAAATTTTAAAAATCCAATTCACCCCCCCTTTTGGGTTGCATAGCTGGGCAACAAGTGGTATCAGAGCTTGGTGCTCTAGCCCTACTTTGATTTAACCGTCAAAGAGCTAAAGATCTATGGCAACTCAAGTTGGTGCTTCACCAGTCGAGGGACAGTCCACAAACTGATCTCCACTTTTCAATGGGTCAAACTACACCTATTGGAAAGCTCGGATGAAAATTTTTATTCAAGCACTTGACTATGACATATGGAGTATCATAGTTAATGGACCACACACATCCACTAAGATAATTGATGGTATAGAATCAACCAAATCCAAAAAAGAATGGGATGGGGTTGATAAGAAAATGGCTCAACTCAATGCTAAAGCCATGAATGTTTTATATTGTGCTTTAGATGCTAATGAATTTAATCATATTTCAACATACATATCGGCTAAAAAAATATGAAATAGATTTGAAGTGACACATGAAGACACTAATCAAGTTAAGGAATCAAAAATTAACATGCTTGTGCACAAATATGAACTATTTAAAATAGAGCATGAAGAATCAATAACTGAAATATTTACTCATTTTACAGATATTATTAATGGTCTAAAAAGTCTTGATAAGTCTTATTCTAACAGTGATCTTGTGAAAAAGATTCTTAGGTATTTACCAAAGACTTGGGAGACCAAAGTGATCGCAATTCAAGAAGCCAAAGATCTAAATTTTTTATCCTTGGAGGAGCTTCTAGGATCGCTAATGACATACGAGCTAAGCATGAAACAACATCAAGAAGAAAATATCAAGAAGAAGAGGATAATCACCCTCAAATCCACTGCTCAACTTGATGAGGAATCTGATGAAATAAAAAATGAAGAGCAACATGAAGAAATTATCCTCATCACTAGAAAGTTTAAAAGATTTTGGAAAAAAAAAAATAAGAGATGAGGAAGATGCCACCTACAAAAGGGGAGCATAGCAAGGAGAAGGATAAGGAGCAGCCCCTTATTTGTTATGAATGTAAGAAATCGAAGTACTTTAGATCCGAATGTCCATAACTTAAGAAGGATCCCAAGAAGAATAAGAAAAAGACTATGGTGGCTACATGGAGTGATAGTGATGAGTCAAGCTCTGAAGAAGAAGATTCACATGAACAAGCCAACTTGTGCCTTATGGTATATGAAAATGAGGTAAACACTGAAACTCCTAATGACTTTACTTTTGAAGAACTTCAAGAAGTATTTTATGATCTAGTTGGTGATCTAAAGAAGTTAGGGATAAAGAACAAAGAATTAAAATCAAAGAATCAATCTTTACTAAAAAAAAATGAGATTATTTCAAATGAAAAATTGATCTTGACATAAAAAAATCTGAACTTGAAAAATAAAATTGCTAAGTTAAAACCTATGGTAAAAAAGTTTACTCAAAGTTCAAATAAACTTCAAATGATACTTGATAATCAAAAAGCCGTTTATGATAAAGCCGGTCTCGGCTACAACCTTTTAAAGAAATAAAAATTTTTGAAAAATATCTTTGTGAACTCATCAAGCAACAAATTTTCAAATATTACTTGCTTTAAATGTAGTAAAGTAGGACACAAATTCTATACAAATTTTTCTAACAAATCTAAAAATTCTAATGTGAAGAAAATATGGGTTCCAAAAGGAACCTCTGTGACTAATCAAAAAAGATCCAAGAAAACTTGGGTATCTAAAGTCAAAACTTAATTTTTGTATGTAGGTGTGTCTTACATCCCAAGGAACAAATCAGAAATGGTATCTTGATAGTGGGTGCTTAAGACACATGACCAGTGATGAATCTCAATTCATCACACTTGATGCAAAAGATAGAGGGATGGTCACCTTTGGAGATAATAGTAAAGGAAAGATCATCGGTATAGGTAACATTGGTATCACTCCCTCCAAGTATATTGAAAATATTTTATTAGTAGATGGTTTGAAATATAATCTATTAAGCATTAGTCAATTCTGTGATAAAGGATACAAAGTTATTTTTGAATCTTCATTATACATTATAACTAGTCCCAATGATGAAGGCATTAAATTTGTTAGGCATAGACATGGTAATATTTATATGATAGATTTGAATAATCTTTCCAAGATAAACATGCAATGCCTAGTAGCTTTAAATGCCAAAATTAATAAGATTAGTTGGCTTTGGCACCGTAGGCTTGCACATATTAGCATGCATTCACTTTCAAAACTTATTAAAAAGGAATTGATTACCGGTTTATCTAAATTAAATTTTGAAAAGGATAGAATTTGTGATGCATGACAATTAGGTAAACAAACAAAAGTCTCATTCAAATCTAAAAATATTGTTTCAACTTCTAGGCCATTAGAATTATTGCACATGGATTTATTTGGACCCACTAGAACTACTAGTTTAGGTGAAAAACGATATGGCTTTATAATTATTGATGATTTTTTTTATTTTACATGGATTTTCTTTTTGGTACATAAGGATGAAACTTTTCATGTGTTCTTAAAGTTTTATCGAAAAGTTACTAATGAAAAAAATTTTTCAATTCAAAATATTCGAAGTGATCATGAAACCGAATTTAAAAATCAAGATTTTGAAAAATTTTGTGATGAAAAAGGCATTAACCATAACTTTTCAGCACCTAGGATACCCCAATAAAATGGGATAGTAGAAAGAAAAAATAGAACCCTTGAAGAAATGGCCCGTATCATGCTACGTGAAAGCAACCTCCCAAGATACTTTTGGACGGAAGCAATTAACACGGCATGTTACACTTTAAACCATGCTTTAATTAGACTAATTTTAAAGAAAACACCTTATGAGCTTTGGAAAGGAAAACAATCAAATATTATATTTTTTTATATTTTTGGTTGCCGATGTTTTGTTTTGAACAATGGTAAAGAGAGATTAGAAAAATTTGATGCAAAATTTGATGAAGCTATTTTTCTTGGTTACTCCTCTTCTAGCAAAGCTTATAGAGTTTTCAATAAAAGAACTTTAGTAGTAGAGAAGTCAATACATGTTATTTTTGATGAGACTAATGATCTTCCTTCAAGGAAGAGTGAAGGTATTGATG
Organism: Elaeis guineensis; assembly: GCF_000442705.2. Classification (NCBI taxonomy): domain Eukaryota; kingdom Viridiplantae; phylum Streptophyta; class Magnoliopsida; order Arecales; family Arecaceae; genus Elaeis; species Elaeis guineensis. Next base: position 28,265,186 of record NC_025995.2, on the reverse strand, counting down.
ATGCAGATCTTCTTATAGAAGGGATCAAGGAGCTCACCTTAAAAGACTCAACAATTCAAAATGAAGAAGAATATGAAAGCAAACAAGAGGATGAAGGTGAAGAACAACAAGAACAACTTCAAGATACAAATGATCTATCCAAAGAATGGAGGTATGATCACAATCATTCCAAAGAATTAATCACTGATAATTTTATATATGGAGTAAGAACTCATTCTTCACTTAGAGATGCATACAATCATTTTGCATTTGTTTCTTATTTTGAACCTAAAACCATAGATGAAGCTGAAAAAGATTATAATTAGATAAATGCAATGCAAGAGAAACTTAATCAATTCGAAAGAAAGAATATATGGACTTTAGTATCAAGATCTAAAAATTATCCAGTTGTTAGGTATAAAATACCCCCCAGCCGAAGTTTGTGACAGGAGTGACCCTCCGGGGATCCTATCGACTTCTGACCTCCGACGACATCTCTCCGAGCCTCTCTGGCGGCCGAGCCTCCACAACGCTCCCAAGTTTTGCCGACGGACAAGCCCCCGCCAGCGTCGATCGGATTCTTCGCGATGTCCGAACTCCTACGGGAGCCGGACTTCATCCTCAACTCTGGCTGCAGGAAGACTCCGCCCGTACTCCTACGGGAGCCGGACTCTGCCCACGACTTCACTTGCAGGCAGACTTCGTCCGGACTCCTACGAAAGCCAGACTCCGCCCACGACTTTACTTGCAGGCAGACTTCGTTCGGACTCCTACGGGAGCCGGACTCCACCCACAACTTCAATTGCAGGTAGACTTCGCCCGGACTCCTACGGGAGTCGGACCTCGTCCCCGACTCCGGCTGCAGGGAGACTCCGCCCGAACTCCTATGGGAGCCAGACTTCGCCCCGACTTCACTTACAGGTAGACTTCGTCCAGACTCCTATGGGAGCCAGACTTCGCCCCCAACTTCAATTGCAGGTAGACTTCGCCCGGACTCCTACGAGAGCCAGATCTCGTCCCCAACTCCGGCTGCAGGGAGACTCCGCCCAGACTCCTACGGGAGCCGGACTTCGCCCCGACTTCACCTACAGGTAGACTTCGTCCGGACTCCTACGGGAGCCAGAATTTGCCCGCAACTTCAGTTGCAGGTAGACTTCGCCCGGACTCCTACGGGAGCCGGATCTCGTCCCCGACTCCGGCTATAGGGAGACTTCGTCCGGACTCCTACAGGAGCCGGATCTCGTCCCCGACTCCGGCTGCAGGGAGACTCCGCCCGAACTCCTACGGGAGCCGAACTTTGCCCCGACTTCACCTACAGGTAGACTTCGTCCGGACTCCTACGGGAGCTGGACTTCGCCCCCAACTTCAATTGCAGGTAGACTTCGCCCGGACTCCTACGGGAGTCGGATCTCGTCCCCGACTCCAGCTGCAGGGAGACTTTGCTCGGACTCCTATGGGAGCTGGATCTCATCCCCGACTTCGGCTGCAGGGAGACTCCACCCTGGACTCCTATGGGAGCCAGACTTCACCTCCAACTTCAATTGCAGGTAGACTTCACCTGGACTCCTACGGGAGCCGGATCTCGTCCCCGACTCCGGCTGTAGGGAGACTTCGCCCGGACTCCTACGGGAGTCGGACTTCGCCTCGACTTCAATTACAGGTAGACTCCGCTCGGACTCCTACGGGAGCCGGACTCCGCCCACGACTTCACTTGCAGGCAGACTTCATCTGGACTCCTATGGGAGCCGGACTCCGCCCACGACTTCACTTGCAGGCAGACTTCGTCCGGACTCCTACGGGAGCCAGACTTCGCCCCCGACTTCAATTCCAGGTAGATTCCGTCCGGACTTGTACGAGAGCTGGACTTCACCTCCAGCTTCAATTGCAGGTAGACTTCACCCGAATTCCTACGGGAGCCGGATCTCGTCCCTGACTTTGACTGCAAGAAGACTTCGTCTGGACTCCTACGGGAGCCAGACTCCGAGCTCCTACCGCAAGCGACCCACTCTGAGTTTCCACTGCAAACGATCTACTTCAAATTTCTACCAGGAGCGGCCCGTGCCGGATTCCCACCGTAAGCCTTCACCCAAGCTTCCATTATGGACAAATTCTGTTCGAATGTCCATTGTAGACAGGCCTTGGTCGAGACTCCTCGACAAATGATCCCCATCCGGGCTTCTATGGAGACCGAACTCTGACCAAACTTTGACCGACAGGCTTGGACCCCCTAGCAGGCCGCAGTAATGGCCACGACTCTGCTCCACTTCCTACAACAGATTCCGCACGGCTCCATCACTCCCTGGCAGGCCGCAGTAACGGCCATGACTCTGCTCCACTTCCTGCGATGGATTCCGCGTGGCTTTATCACTACCTGGCCGACCACAATAATGGCCACGATCCTGCTCCACTTCCTGCGATGGATACCGTACGGTTCCTCCACTCTCTGGCAAGTCGCGATAACAGACGCCGCTCCACTCCCCGCAATAGACTCCACGTGGCATGTCCCGATGATGCCCATGATTCCACTCCACTACTCTGCGCCACAAACTCCTCCTGACCCTGGGCAGCCCACTGCCAGACGGTTATAAACATTGCTATCAGTCTGTTGCCCCCTCCACCTATAAAAGGGGGACCCCAGATACGTTATTCTCTACGCTCTAATTTCTATCCCAAAACTCTGCTAAAATTTTTGTTCGAGTACTCCATTTTTGTTGAGGCAGAGAACTAACTTGAGCATCGGAGGGTCTTGCCGGAGCAACCCCAACTCTGGTTTAGACTTCTTTTGTAGGTCCCGATGGCGACCGCGACTCCCTCGACCCCAGCTTCTCCGACGCAGGCGGATTTTTGCACCAACAGGATTGGCGCTAGAGAAAGGGCCCTGTGTCTTCGCAGCACCCTTGTTCCTAAAGGAGCGCTCAACGGGACCACCTCCGGTCATCTTTTCTGACATCCACTCCTCCTTCCCCCACTAGGTCTTTGCTCGATGCCTCCCCGTAAAGCATCCACGCGGTGATCCACGGCCTCTGTGGCCAGATCTTAGGCTTCGGCCTCACCTCCGATTTTCCAGCCTCCTCCTCCTCCTCCGGCAACGACGGTTGGCACGGAGTAATTCGACCTACTGGTGCAGCAGGTCAGAGGCCTCACTGAAGCTGTGTAGGCCATGCAACAGCAGCAGCAGCCGCAGGCATCAGTGCGACTGGAAAGAGCATCATCGAAACCCCAAAATCTGACGGTGGGATGGGCCACTTGGGCCAGCCACCCTGTCTTTCTCTGAAAGATGAATCCAAGGGTGGAGAGCCCTCAATCAGACCATAATTCCACCCCTGGAAGATCCCTACCTCCATTCTACCAGAAGACCCTCGAGACCCGTAGTCGAGAGGATTTCCTAGACCGGAGGCTCCAGGAGATGAACAGGCGGATCGAAGAGCTCCACCACGCTCCCCCCGCTTATGGTGAGGATATTTGTACTGACCCTCCCTTTTCTCAAATGATCATGCAGGAACCGATCCCGCCAAACTTCAAACTCCCTCAATTTGAAAGCTATGATGGGACTGCGGACCCAGTTGACCACCTGGAGGCCTTTCGGATGATGATGCTGCTTCATGGCACACCCGATGCCATTCTATGCCGAGCCTTCCCATCCACCTTGAAGGGAGCGGCGAGGAACTGGTACTCGATGCTGAAGCCGGATACCATCTTTTCCTTTGATCAGATGAGCCACCAGTTTGTGGCTCATTTTGTCAGCAGCCGGTGCCCCCGGAAGGGTTCGGAGTCCCTCATCAACATCAAGCAGAGGGAGGGGGAGTCCATTTGGGCCTACATCAACCGTTTCAATGTTGCCGCACTGGAGGTCCGGAACTTGGACCAATCGGTAGCGATGGCCGCCCTGAAAGGTGGCCTTCAGAAGAACGACCTTTTATTCTCCTTGAAAAAGAAGTACCCCAGGAATTTTGCTGACCTGTTGGCTCGGGCCGAAGGATACATCCGAGCGGAAGAAGCCTTCAAAATGAAGGACGAGGAGACCGTAAGAGAGCGGCAGGCGGGAGACTCGAGTAAGCCTGCAGTCGAAAAAGGGCCGAGAGAAGCTCTGCCACGTTCTCGAACTCCTCCCGGGCACAAGCGCATCCAGACTTCTCCTCGAGCTCGCAAGCAGGGAAGCCCGGATCATCGGGCTCGATGGGGCTCTCCCCTAGAAAGATTCCACAACTATGCCCCCTCAACGCATCGAAAATCCAGGTGCTGATGGAGCCCAGAGAGCAGCTCCCTAGGCCAGAGAGGATGTGCACGCACCCCGAAAAGCACAATCCTAACAAGTTCTACCTCTACCATCGAGACCACGGCCATGACACAGAGGAATGCATCCAGCTCCGAGTCGAGGAGCTCATCCGATGAGGTCGACTCGATAGGTTCATTCGGCGCCAGCCCGAGGGTAGAGAAGATCGGCCAAGGGCCCTGCCGCAGCCTGAGCCACCGACGGGGGAAGAGCAGCCCGGAGATCGAACTCCAATTGGGATCATCAACTCCATCTCCGGAGGACCTTAACAGGAAGCAGATCTTTCACGACCCTGAGATTCGAAAACTTGTAAATGTGTAACGAACGACTCTACTTTAAATTAAGATTCCTTTCAGATCTGCACATCGTTTCTTTTTTGGCACGGACTTGTGACGACAGGGGATGACCCCTTCGGACAACAAAAATAAATCTTAATGTGGGCAAAGTCGAAGGCCCGATTCCTTTTAGACCGGATGGGAGGAGAGGCCCCACAACGCCCACATGCGCCCCCACAGCCATGTTAGGGATAGGAGGAGAACCTCGCCCTAACATGAGCAAAGTCGAAGGCCCGATTCCTCTTAGACCGGATGGGGGGAGAGGCCCCACAATGCCCACATGTGCCCCCACAGTCATGTTAGGGACAGGAGGAGAACCTCGCCCTAACATGAGCAAAGTCGAAGGCCCGGTTCCTCCTAGACCGGATGGGGGGAGAGGCCAAACAGCGCCCACATACGCCCCCACAGCCATATTAGGGATAGGAGGAGAACCTCGCCCTAACATGAGCAAAGTCGAAGGCCCGATTTTTCTTAGACCGGATGGGGGGAGAGGCCCTGCAACACCCACATGTGCCCCCACAGTCATGTTAGGGACAGGAGGAGAACCTCGCCCTAACATGAGCAAAGTCGAAGGCCCGGTTACACTCAGACCGGATGGGGGGAGAGGCCCCGCAGCGCCCATATGCGGCCCCATAGCCCTGTTAGCGACAAGAGGAGGACCTCATCCTAACCTGAGCTAAAATCGACTATGTCAGAAATAGGGAAAGAATCCCATCCTAACGCCAGTCGAGATCTGATCGTTTAAGACCAGATAGGAGGAAGGGAACCTTCCCAGCGACCCCTTCGTGCTCCCGCGACCCCACCAAGAGTAGAGGGAAAACTCTCACTCGAAAAAAGAAAAGGAAAAAGGGGAGGGGAGTTAAGAAGGAAAGTGACGGACTGCATCAGCGACGAATGAGAAACAAATTGCATCAAAGATGCAAAGAACCTCGTCTCAGCAAGGATTGGAGTTCTTATCAAAATCTCTGACCTTCAAGAAAGCTCTAAACACGAGTCAGAGATAAGGCGGCTTCCTCAGGGCGACGATAAGCCTGGACCTCCAAGCCTGAACTCTGAAAGGGGGCGTCAGACCTGAGTGGTCCCGGACAAATCAGCGACCATAAATAGAAGGGCGGGTCAATGCGATGGTGATCGGGTACTTTCGAGCGGCATCGATATCGGACAATGCAAAAGCCGAAGGAAGCTCGGCAAATGATAATTCAACACATAAGTAAAGGAGGTAATGAAAAATTCTTTTGCATTAATTAAGTATATATTACAGAGCCCTTGAGGCTGAAGAAGAAAGATGACAAGAAAAGCAAGCCAGTGCGGCGACGACCAAGAACCTCTAGACGACATCGGCATCAAAAAGAAAAAGAAAAGCTACAACACCAACAAACAAACAAGCGGTAAAAGGAGACATATAGAAAGATGAAAGACAAAAAGAGCCCTAAGGGGGCCCGACTTCCTCCAACCTCGAACTTTCGGCTTCGACCCTCATCAGGGAACGCCTTAAACTTTTGACTTCTGCTTCCAATTCCTTCTCTCTCATTAGTATCTCCATGTATCTTCGGTGAAATCGCTAGCTTTCATTCTCCACCTCTCGATGCCTTTTTCTCAGGACCTCAGATTCCACCTCTGCATCCTTGACGGCCTGCTGCTTGCATACTAGCCGGATCTTCAATTGCTGCAGCTCAGCCTTCCCCTCCCCAAGGCCGACAGATAGCTCTTCTATGGTTCTTCTCAGGGATTAAAGTTTGCTGGAATCTCGAGCGGGAGCAAGCTGAGCCCCTCAAGCTAGCTGCCTCTGAAGGCGGGCAACCTCGTCGGTCGCCATCCTGAGCTTCCCCCTGTATTTGTCCACCTGCCTGCACCAGCCGGCTCGGTACGCATCATAGCTCGCCTCGACATCCTGGAGCTACTGCTGAAGGTCGGAGACCTTCTTCGACCATTCCCGATCACTGTCGGCCCGAGTCGGAAGCCAGGACGAGCTTCCTTCCAACTGGCTAATCCTCTCCTATGCAACCGACAGCAACACTCTGAGGGAACAGATCTTGGCAGCTTGAGCCCAAGATCGATCGCTGGCGTGCTTCTTGTGTTCCTCAAGCTCCTTCTCGAAGTTCACTTTTCTCTGACTGTACTCCATGATCCCCTTCGCATGGAGGTCCCGAAAGCAGGTGGCCTCTGCGATGGCTTCAGAGTGGCTCTCCCTCAACCTGCGAAGTTCGCCATCCATCTTCTTCGACCTCTTTGTCAAATGATGAACTTCCTTCTTCAGACGTTGGATCATGGACTTCAGCAGAATTCTCTGTGGTAGGGGAAGCACTTCGGCAGGACACTGCCATCGGGAGGCAAAAGCGTCAAGGCGCAACTCATTGCAAAAAAAAAAAAAAAAAAGAGAGGGGGAGCAGAGTGGAGAAGCCCTCGAAAAGGAGAAACCCAATTTTATTGAATAAATATTCTTAAAGACAAGAGGAAAAAGAAAAAAAAATTGCAATAAAGAAAAATACAAGGTCAGAGGTCTCAGACCTCTGAGGTAGGGGTTGGAGAAGCTCGGTTTCCCGGAAGGGGGGCTGCGGTGGCAAGTAGCAGTGGGAGAGGGACCGGCTTCATCTTCAGATGCCTCGCCCAGGAAGCTGAGGTCGAGCTCGAGAATTTCTGGACTACCTTCTCCTGGCAGAGCTCGAATCCTTTGATGAATGCTTCTTGGCCGAACTTGACGTTCAGATCCCTCATCTCCGCAGAGGCCTTAAACTCCTCCACCACTACAGCCCTGGCCTCCGAGACTAGGATCAGGATCTGCTCTGCCAAGTTTGCGACCTCGGCCTCCACCTTCTTCATCGTCTCCTCCGAGGTCTGCTTCTCTTTCTCCAGGGCCTGCTTTTCTTTCT
>NC_025995.2:28197874-28257629 GCF_000442705.2 Elaeis guineensis | reverse complement strand
GGAAGAAGGAACCTTCCCAGCCAACCCCTTTCGCGCTCTCCGCGACCCACCTAAGAGCAGAGGGAAAACTCTCACTCGAAAAAAGAAAAGGAAAAATGGGAGGGAGTTAAAAAGGAAAACGACGGACTGCATCAGCGACGAATGAAAAATAAATTGCATCAAAGATGCAAGGAACCTCATCTCAGCAAGATTGGAGTTCTTATCAAAATCCCCGATCTTCAAGAAAGCTCTAAACACGAGCCAGAGATAAGGCGGCTTCCTCAGGGCGACGATAAGCCCGGACCTCCAAGCTTGAACTCCGAAAGGGGGTGTAGACCTGAGTGGTCCCGGACAAATCAGCGGCCATAAACAGAAGGGCGGGTCAATGCGACGGCGATCGGTACTTTCGAGCGGCATCGATATCGGACAATGCAAAAGCCGAAGGAAGCTCGGCAAATGACAATTCAACACATGAGTAAAGGAGGTAACGAAAAATTCCCTTTGCATTAATTAAGTATATATTACAGAGCCCTTGAGGCTGAAGAAGAAAGATGACAAGCAAGCAAGCAATGCGATGACGACCAAGAACCTCTAGACGACATCGGCATCAAAAAGAAAAAGAAAAGCTACAACACCAACAAACAAACAAGTGGCAAAAGGAGACATATAGAAGGACAAAGACAAAAAGAGCCCTAAGGGGGCCCGACTTCCTCCGACCTCGAACTTTCGGCTTCGACCCTCGTCAGGGAACGCCTTAAACTTTCGACTTCTGCTTCCAATTCCTTCTCTCTCATTAGTATCTCCATGTATCTTCGGTGAAATCGCTGGCTTTCTTCTCCGCCTCTCGATGCTTTTTCTCAGGACCTCGGATTCTACCTCCGTGTCCTTGACGGCCTGCTGCTCGTATACCCAGCTGGATCTTCAATTGCTGCAGCTCGGCCTTCCCCTCCCCAAGGGCGATAGATAGCTCTTCTACGGTTCTTCTCAGGGATTGGAGTTTGCTGGAATCCCGAGCGGGAGCAAGCTGAGTCCCTCCAGCTAGCTACCTCTGAAGGCGGGCAATCTCGTCGGTCGCCATCCTGAGCTTCCCCCTGTATTCGTCCACCTGCCTGCACCAGCCGGCCCGGTATGCGTCATAGCTCGCCTCGGCATCCTGGAGCTGCTGCTGAAGGTTGGAGACCTTCTTCGATCCAATTCCCGGTCGCTGTCGGCCTGAGTCGGAAGTTGGGACGAGCTTCCTTCCAACTAGCTAATCCTCTCTTGTGCAGCCGACAGCTCCACTCTGAGGAAACAGATCTTGGCACCTTGAGCCCAAGATCGATCGCTGGCGCGCTTCTTGTGTTCCTCAAGCTCCTTCTCGAAGTTCACTTTCCTCCGACTGTACTCCATGATCCCCTTCGTGTGGAGGTCCCAAAAGCGGGTGGCCTCCGTGGTGGCTTCAGAGTGGCTCTCCCTCAACCTGCGAAGTTCGCCATCCATCTTCTTCGACCTCTTTGTCAATGATGAACTTTCTTCTTCAGACGTTGGATCATGGACTTCAGCAGAATTCCATGTGGCAGGGGAAGCACTTCGGCAGGACACTGCCATCGAGAGGCAAAAGCGTCAAGGCGCATCTCATTATAAAAAAAAAAAAAAAGAGAGGGGGAGCAGAGTGGAGAAGCCCTCCAAAAGGAGAAACTCAATTTTATTGAATAAATATTTCTTAAAGACAAGAGGGAAAAGAAAAAAAATTGCAATAAAGGAAAAATATAAGGTCAGAGGTCTCAGACCTCTGAGGTAGGGGTTGGAGAGCTCGGTGTTCTCGGAAGGGGGGCTGCGGTGGCAGTAGCAGTGGGAGAGGGACCGGCTTCGTCTTCAGATGCCTCGCCTAGGAAGCTGAGGTCGAGCTCGAGAAATTTCTGGACTACCTTCTCCTGGCAGAGCTCGAATCCTTTGATGAATGCTTCTTGGCCGAACTTGACGTTCAGATCCCTCATCTCCGCAGAGGCCTTGAACTCCTCCACCGCTAGAGCCCTGGCCTCCGAGACCAGGACCGGGATCTGCTCTGCCAAGTTTGCAACCTCGACCTCCACCTTCCTCGCCGTCTCCTCTGAGGTCTGCTTCTCTTTCTCCAGGGCCTGCTTTTCTTTCTCCAGTGCCTCTTGGAGGGTGACTACCTCGGTTGCCTTCTCTTTGAGGCAGACAGCTTCGGCCCGGCGACTCTCCTCCGCCTGGATGGCATCCCTCCTCGCCCGGTTCATCGCCTCAATATTGGCAAGGAGCTGGTGCCTGATCTACAAGGGCGGCTAGGAGGTTAGAACGAAGGTCGAGAAGCTAATTAAACGAAGGAGTGAGGAGGGGGCGGAGGGTGAATCTGTTTACCTCGAGAAAGGACCTAAGGGAGTCCCAAACCCGCTGTTCGGGATCGGCGTGATCAATCCTCTGGACGACCTCGGGCAGGATGCAGCCGTCAATCAGCCGCTTTATTAAGTCCCTGTCATTGAAGAGATTCTCCCCCGGCTCTTCTTCGAAACTGTGGGACTCTTCGATGGCGGCTCGGTGGCTACTCACCCTGTGGGCCACCGACTTTCTTCTCCTCCCCCTCTCGACCCCGAGCACCTCCACGGAACGGACCCCCAGAACGGGAACCTCAGTGGGGGGACTCCTGGAAGAAGCTCGGGGAGCCAGAGGTTCGACGTCTGAAGGAACTTCGACTGCGCAGGCCGCCTGGGCAGGCGTGGCCGAGCTCGTCTCCTCCGTCCTAGCCTTCTTCGCCGATCCGGAGGCCGCGGTGCCTTTTCTTTTGTGGGCCTTGAGACCCCTGGTAAGCATCCGTGCTGCTTCGTCGTCCATTCCTAAAAAAAAATAGAAAAAAAAGAGAAAGAGAGGAAAAAGAAGAAAGATTAGTGACGGGGTAAAGAAGGAAGAAGTGGCATGCAAAAAAAAAAAAAAAAAGAGAAGAGAGAAGAAGAAAAAAAAAGAGGAAAGGAAAGATGGGATACTCGTAGGGTCAGGGGACTCAGGCCGATGTTGAACAAAAACTGCTCCTTCAGAAGGTTGGGAAGGGAAGGAGCTGAATAACCAAGAAGCCTCCGGGTGGCCTGAAGGTCGTCCTCCCCTAGGCTAGGAGTCCGGTGGATAGAGTCCCTTAGGGAGCCCCAAGGGGGCAATCCCAGCCTCAAGGTCGGGCAATGGACGAAGAGGTACTTCCCCTTCCAGTTATGGATTGAAGAGGGAGCACCTTTCAGCAACCCCTTCTTGTCAAACTGAGGGGAGAAATACCACCAGTCCTTTACCGAGGGGTGATGCTTGAAGGTGTAGAAGTGCCTAAACAAAGAAAGAGATGGCTGAACTTCGACTACATGGCAAAGGGAGAGAAATCCTATCAAAAACCTAAAGAAATTCGGTGCTACTGAAGCTAAAAAAATATCCAAGAAACGGAAAAGGGCGATGACGAAGGGTGGAAGCGGAAGCCAGAGTCCGGTATGGAAGGCCTCCTGATACAGGCAGAAATGACCGGGTGGGGGGGTGCTAGCTCGGTCGAAGGGACCAGGAAGCTCCAGATCATACTTCGGAAGAACTTCATATTGAACCCTTATCAGTAGAAGTTTGTCCGGAGTCAGAGAACAAGGAATGGCACCCGATGCAAAAATTGGGCGAGGACCAGCCCCAGATGTGGGTTCGTCTACAGTGTGGGGATTTTGGGGGGTTGAGGCGGACGAACTCCCAGAACCACTAGAGGTGGAGGTGCCGGAAGACATTTCAAATAAGAGCCCTAAAGATCCTGGTGAAATCGGGCGGGACAAGGGGCGAAAGGTTTGCGGGGGACCAAACCAGAGGAATGCGACAGAAGAAAAATAGAGGAGAAAAGGCCCCTAAATGGCAAGAAGAGGAACGAAATTTCGGGACTAACCTAGATCGCTCTGAAGGATGCAGAGGGGCGAGGATAGGGATGACTCGAAGAACGCTTAGGGCCAAGGTGGACGCCAAAGAGGGTCAGAGCTCTCGGAGGGAAGGCAAACACGGAACTCTCAGGCAGAATGAAACTCCTGAAGGTGGAAAGGCGGGTTTAAATAGACCCTAGGATCCGGTGCTATAATGATCGCGGATCTCCCCAGGCCGACCCACGCTCGCCATGTGTCCTACTCGCCACCGCAGGCGGCTAAAAGTGGCTGACAGCTGACAGAGCCATTACTGCGCCATGCCTGAGCCAACATACCAGTGGGATTCCGAAAGGTCCCTTCGGATCACCTCGATTTGAAAAGACTCCAGCACACGCGTATTTAATGCCAGAATATCTGAGGATGATCGTGCACAGGATTCAAGGGGACAACTTCGGCTGCGAAAACTTCTTTGTACTTCCTTCATTCAAAACTCAAACTCGAAAGTAGGGGGACTGGTGTTAGGGATAAAATACCCCCCAACCGAAGTTCGTGACAGGAGTGATCCTCCGGGGATCCTACCGACTTCCGACCTCCGACGACATCTCTCCGAGCCTCTCTGGCGGCCGAGCCTCCGCAACGCTCTCAAGTTTTACCGACAGACAAGCCCCCGCCAGCGTCGATCGAATTCTTCACGACATTCGGACTCCTATGGGAGCCGGACTTCATCCTCAACTCCGACTGCAGGAAGACTCCTCCCAGACTCCTACGGGAGCCGGACTCCCCCACGACTTCACTTGCAGGCAGACTTCGTCCGGACTCCTACGGGAGCCGGACTCCGCCCATGACTTCACTTACAGGCAGACTTCGTCCGGACTCCTACGGGAGCCGGACTCCGTCCACAACTTCAATTGCAGGTAGACTTCGCCCGGACTCCTACGGGAGCCGGACCTCATCCCCGACTCCAGCTGCAGGGAGACTTCGCCCGGACTCCTACGGGAGCCGGACTTTGCCCCGACTTCACTTACAGGTAGACTTCGTTCGGACTCCTACGGGAGCCGGACTTCGCCCCCAACTTCAATTGCAGGTAGACTTCGCCCGGACTCTTACGGGAGCCGGATCTCATCCCCGACTCCAGCTGCAGGGAGACTCCGCCCGGACTCCTACGGGAGTCGGACTTCGCCCCGACTTCACCAACAGGTAGACTTCGTCCGAACTCCTACGGGAGCCGGACTTCGCCCCTAACTTCAATTGCAGGTAGACTTCGCCCGGACTCCTACGGGAGCTGGATCTCATCCCCGACTCCGGCTGCAGGGAGACTTCGTCCGGACTCCTATGGGAGTCGGATCTCGTCCCCAACTCCGGCTGCAGGGAGACTCCGCCCGGACTCCTACGGGAGCCGGACTTCGCCTCGACTTCACCTACAGGTAGACTTCGTCCAGACTCCTACGGGAGCCGGACTTCGCCCCCAACTTCAATTGCAGGTAGACTTCGCCTGGACTCCTACAGGAGCCGGATCTCGTCCCCGACTCCGGCTGCAGGGAGACTTCGCCCGGACTCCTACGGGAGCCGGATCTCGTCCCCGACTCTGGCTGCAGGGAGACTTCGCCCGGACTCCTACGGGAGCCGGACTCCGCACACGACTTCACTTACAGGTGGACTTCGTCCGGACTCCTACGGGAGTCGGACTTCGCCCCCAACTTCAATTGCAGGTAGACTTCGCCCGGACTCCTACGGGAGCCGGATCTCGTCCCCAACTCCGACTGCAGGGAGACTTCGCTCGGACTCCTATGGGTGCCAGACTTCGCCTCGACTTCAATTACAGGTAGACTCCGCCCGGACTCCTACGGGAGCCAGACTCCGCCCATGACTTCACTTGCAGGCAGACTTCATCCGGACTCCTACGGGAGCCAGACTCCGCCCATGACTTCACTTGCAGGCAGACTTCGTCCGAACTCCTACGGGAGCCGGACTTCGCCCCCGACTTCAATTCCAGGTAGATTTCGTCCGGACTCCTACGAGAACCGAACTTCGCCGCCAGCTTCAATTGCAGGTAGACTTCGCCCGAATTCTTATGGGAGTCGGATCTCGTCCCCGACTTCGACTGTAGGAAGACTTCGTTCGGACTCCTACGGGAGCCAGACTCCGAGCTCCTACCGCAAGCGACCCACTCCGAGTTTCCACTGCAAACGATCTACTTCAAATTTCTACCACGAGTGGCCCGTGCTAGATTCCCACTATAAGCCTTCACCCAAGCTTCCATTATGGATGAATTCCACTCGGATGTTCGTTGTAGACAGGCCTTGGCCGAGACTCCTCGATAAATGATCCCCATCCAGGCTTCTATGGAGATCGGACTCCGATCGAACTTCGGTCGACAGGCCTGGACCCCTTAGCAGGCTGCAATAACGGCCATGACTCTGCTCCACTTCCTGCAACAGATTCCGTACGGCTCCATCACTCCCTGACAGGCCGCAGTAACGGCCACGACTCTGCTCCACTTCCTGCGATGGATTCTATGCGGCTCCATCACTCCCTGGTAGATCACAATAATGGCCACGATCCTGCTCCACTTCCTGCGACGGATACCGCACGATTCCTCCACCCTCTGGCAAGTCACGACAATGGATGCCGCTCCACTCCCCGCAATAGACTCCACGTGGCATGTCCCGGTGATGCCCACGATTCTACTCCACTACTCTGCGCCACAAACTCTTCCTGACCCTGGGCAGCCCACTGCCAGACGGTTATAAACATCACTATCAGTCTGTTGCCCCCTCCGCCTATAAAAGGGGGACCCCAGATACGTTATTCTCTACGCTCTAATTTCTATCCCAAAACTCTGCTAAAATTTTCGTTCGAGTACTCCATTCTTGTTGAGGCAGAAAACTGACTTGAGCGTCGGAGGGTCTTGCCGGAGCAACCCCAACTCCGGTTTAGACTTCTTTTGCAGGTCCCGGCGGCGACCGTGACTCCCTCGACTCCAGCTTCTCCGACACAGGCGGATTTTTGCACCAACACCAGTAATTGACACAAAATAGGTATATAGGAATAAATTGGATGAACATGAAAATGCAATTAGAAATAAAGCAAGATTGGTTGCAAAAGATTATAATCAAGAAGAAAAAATTGATTTTGCTGAGACCTTTGCGCCTGTTGTTAGATTAGAAGCAATTAGGCTTTTACTTGCATATGCATGCTTTATGAATTTTAAGTTATTTCAAATAGATGTCAAAAGTACTTTTTTAAATGATTATATTGCTGAAGAAGTATATGTAGAACAATCGTCCAATTTTGAAAATCATGCTTTTCCTAATCATGTTTTCAAATTAAACAAAGTATTATATGGTTTAAAATAAGCACCTAGGACTTGGTATGAAAGATTAAGTAAATTCTTTCTTAATGATAGTTTTTCAAGAAGAAATATAGGTACAACCATTTTCATTAAAAGAAATCATGATGATATCTTAGTTATACAAATATACATTGATGTTATTTATTTGGGTCTACTAATGAAACTCTCTTTGTCAAGATTTTGCTAAGCTCATGCATGGGGGTTCGAGATGAGCATGATGGGGAAACTTATATTCTTTCTCAGACTCCAAATTAAATAAACAAAGGAAGGGATCTCTATCATCCAAAGCAAGTACACAAGAGAACTACTCAAAAGATTTAGAATGGAGGGATCCAAAGTAATTGGTACTCCCATGAGCCCATCCTGTAAGCTTGACAAGGATGAAGGAGGTAAAAATATAGACTCAAAATTTTATAGAGACATGATTGATTCTTTATTGTCTTTAACTACTAGTAGACCAGATATTATGTTAAGTGTTTGTCTATGTGCACGCTTTCAATCAAATCCAAAAGAATCACATTTAAATATAGTTAAAAAAATTCTTAAATATTTAAAAGGTATACAAACTCTAAGATTATGATATTCTAAGGACTCATCAATTTACTTAATAGGATATTCAGATGTCGATTTTACTGGATATAGATTAGATAGAAAAAGTACTAGTGAAACTTATCAATTTTTAAGAGTTAACTTAATCTCTTAGTTTAGCAAGAAGCAAAATTCGGTGACACTATCTACGGTCGAGGCCAAATATATTACAGTCTAAAGTTGCTGTGCTCAAATCTTGTGGATTAGGCAACAATTTGAGGATTTTGGCATCAAACTCAATGAAACTCCCATAAGATGTGATAACACTAGTACTATTAATCTAACTAAAAATTTAATTCAGCACTCTAGATCAAAGCATATTGAAATTAGACATCATTTCATAAAAGAACATATCCAAAATAATGATATAATTCTTGATTATGTATTTACTAAAAAATAATTGGCTGACATCTTTACCAAGGCCTTAAGATAGATTTTATAAAATTAGGAGAGAACTAAGAATCCTTGATCAGTCAGCTTAAATATCTTTCTGATTCCAAGTTTTTTTTACCAAAAATTTATTGAACCAAATTTTTGAGCTCAATTCTCATCTTTCCTTTCTTAAAAGCTCAAAACTATCTTTCATATGATCAATCTCTTAAATAGACACCCTTCTCTCAAGTTTCAAATTTTTTAAAAATTTTTTCATCATTTTTTTTAATTTTTCTAGCTATGAGTCGACCTCCAGCATCGATCCTAGGATAAACTTATAATTTTCATTAAAATCCATTGGATGCTCAGTTTTATTAGAAAATCTCTGTTAGTTAAGAGGTCGATCCTTTGCTTTTCATCTTCCTCATCCCACCGAACAAAAATTCCATCCCTCTCCACTCTCTCAACTGCAAAAAATCTCTTAAAATTTCTTTTCCCACCGGGTTTCCCCCTTCAAATCGCCCTTTTAGGAACTAAAACTCTCTTCTCCAAACTGGCGGTTTATCCCTCCAAAATCTTTGTTTTTTTTTTTAAATCCTTTCCACTCTACCTCTTATCAAGTCTCCTAAGCTGTTTGTAAGTCTCTCTTGTCTGAAATAGCTCCCAAAATGAAGCTTCTGCAGAGAAGAAAGTCTGTTCGTGGGTTAGAGGAGGAAGTGCACAAAAAAAGAATGGTAGCCAAGCCCTCTCCTACTCCAACCCCAGTTTCAGGTCTTGCTCCAGCTTCTTCATAGTCCCCATTGAGTCCAAGCAAGGTACCTCTATCCAATCGAAAAGTAAAATCCAGGAAGAACATAGATTTTAAGTTTTTTGAAAAAGAGGAGTTCTCAATTGGATCAAAAATTAAAAGTTAAGGATGGAAGTTTTACTGTCTATTGTAGAAAAATACCTATCTTGATTTGGTCAAGGAGTTCTATTTAAATTTAAGCTACTACAATGGAACAGTAAAGTCCTTAGTGAAAGGTGTTAATATTGTTCTTGATCCATTGCATTTGGGACAAATCTTGCACTTGCCTTGTGAAAGTTATACTTATATGGAGCTCCCAATCAAAGAAGAGGGACTAAGTGTTATTTTAAGGAGAATATTTATTAAAAATTTAAATAAATTAGAAACAAGGATACTTTTAGTAGAGATGAGACTTTTGCATCACATGATGACCAAACTTTTTGTCTCAAGGAGTGGCAGGCATGACCTCTTATCTAGTAGAGATATATACATCATGTACCATGTGATCATCGAGACCCCCTTGAACCTTCCTGCTCTGATGTTTGAGGCCATGAGAGAGATCCTAAATAGGTCTAAGGCTTACCTACCTTATGGTATGGCACTCACCCTGGTCTTTAGGAGGTTCGAAGTCTATTTTGAGGGGGAGACAGTCACCATATTATCACATTCTAACACCATCAACCACCACACACTACACCATATGGATTTTTCAAAGACTGATGGTGGTTGGTCGAAGGGTGTTGAGGAGAGAGCAGAGGAGAGAGCAAAGGAAGAGGGACCGTCTTCACCTCCTTGTGATCATAGAGCATCTCCTGATATTCAATTTGTGTCTAATCACGAGGTTGGTCCCTCAGAGTCAGTGAGGAGGGATGCTTCTGTACCACAATCAGGGAGTAGAGTAGATCCTTTAGTGATCAGACTTGCAGACAATCAGATTTAGTTGATTTCCCAGCAAGTTGCCTCTATCTTATCCCAGCAGTTTGCCACCTCAGGTTTTACTCAGAAGATGACATCTCAGGCTGATGTAGACCAGACTATGATCCTTCATGTCTCTACTGTCTTTCAGATGCTTACAGCTCGGTCCACACGACTTGAGGAGTTTAAGGGATGTATTCTGAGACTGACGGACAGAGTTTTAGATTTACAGAGGTAGGTATTAGCCTTAGCCCATCTCCAGCCATAAGAGGACATCACAGAGGTGGCTAGGCTTCGAGGTATTTTGGAGAGTGGTTTTGATTTTTTGAAGAGAGAGATCATGGACTCTAGTGAGGCTGTGTCTATTCAGATTGGTACCCTGATGCAGTCCATGTCGAGAGCTTTGGATCAATTGGATACCATCAGACTTACTCTCCTAGCATAGTCCATATCTTTCCAGTCTCCAGGACCTTCTCACCCTTCTGCTTGTGTCGGTACTTCTCTCCGTGGCTAAGGAAGACGTGGTCAAGGACGTGCCCGTGGCTTTGATCTTGTGACTCCTCATCATATCTCTAACTCTTCTGATTCTGATGCCTCAAGCCATGATATTTATTAGATCTAGATAGTTAGTCTTTTATGTCTAGGATCTAACTTATTGCCTTTGTATTTGTTGGCTGATTGACTCATAGATAGTTATATTTTTTTGTTACCCATGACTTTTGTATGGCCTATGTATTTTGACTTGACTCTTATGTATTGTGACACATGTATCTGATAACTCTTCAGTCATATTTTGGATATATATATATACTTTTAACTTCTATGAATGTCATTTGGATTAATTTTTATGAATGGCATCAATTGAAATGTCTTAATTATGTGATATGAAAAATACCTCATATATGTGCTATGAAATATTATGAATGACAATATCTTCTATATGAGCAAATCGAAATATCCTTTATGATTGCTATAGTGAGGAGGAGTCTTTTTCATTTTTCTTTAAAAATTTCTTAAGATCTTAATTGATGTTGTCAAAAAGGAGTAGAGAAATAAAATCGGGCAATAAGCAAATGTGTCAAAGAAAATAATCTTATAAGTAATTTTCAAACTAATCTTCAAAATAAATGTGTCAAAGAAAATAATCTTATAAGTAATTTTTAAACTAATCTTCAAACTACTCATGATGTATTTTATTCAAATAATTGGCTATAATGTTTAAGTGATGCATCTTCATAAATTTGAAATTCTTAATCAATGCTTTATATATGTTATATTTTACTTTTGCTCAAGTATTTTGTCATCATCAAAAAGGGAGAGATTGTTGCTTCATGAATTGATTTTGATGATTACAAAATATTTGAGGAGGTTACTAATAATTTTAGCTTGAAAAAAGATTTATTATATTTCAGGAGTAAAATCATAATTTTATCAAGTTCTGATTCGAAAGTCTCAAGAGTAAGAACAGAAGATTTATGATTTATTGGAGGTAATTTCATATTTTTTGGATGTATATTTTGAGAAAAAATTAAGTTTAAAGAAAAGGATCGACCTCTAGGTCGATCCCTGTCAAAAGGGGCTGAACAGCATGCTATTTTTGGCTGGCACACCCAAAGGGGACAACCCTAGGATCGACCCCTGGCACAGGGGTCGACCCCAGGATTGACTTCTATTGTCTGTACAAGTCAAAGATACAGAATAGTCACTTTCTGTTCTGCACCATAGAGGTCGATCCCTGGGTTCGACTCCTGTGCAAGGGACGACCCCTAGGGTTGATCCCTGCGATGGAAAATCTCCTTAACGGTTAGTTTTTAGCTCATTTTGACTGCATTTAATGCTCATTTAAAACTCTCCAATGGCTCTAATCCTATCTAGATTTTTTTCTAGCATCTATTGAAGATATGAAGGCACTTAAAGGAGGAAAAAATATAAGAGATTCAAGCATTCATTTCAGCCCTAAGCAAAAAGCCCTCTTCAAGCAAAAGAAGCTTTTATTTTAAGTTCACCAACCCCTCAAGAGCTCATTCAAGTCTTCAACAACCTTGAAAAAAATCAAAAAAGCTTCTTCCTTGTTGTGTAAGGTATACTTAAAATTTTATTTGCTCATTAAAGGAGCTAAACTTGTATTTCTTTGTCATTAACTCTTATACTCTGTTTCTATCTTGATCTTTAGTTTTGGAAAGATTTCAAAACTTGGATAGGTTGATCCGAACCTTGAATCAGATTGTATTAGGTTGGCTTATATCCAGAAAATAAGTGTTCTAGCTTGGAATAGCTAGAGTCGGAGGTACCGACATTGTATTCTTATCGAATACATTTTAGTGGATTTAAATTCTCAAGTAGAAGCTTGGGGAGTGGATGTAGGTGCAAGATTGGCACCAAATCAATATAAACCTTGATTGTTTGTGGTGTACTTACTTGCTCTCTATCTAAATTTTTTTATTTTCTTGCATCTCATTTCTACACTTAGCTTAAATCACTTACTACATATAACTTGCTTATTATTACTTAATCCTTGTGGTTCTAAATCAACTTTAAAATTTTAAAAGTCTAATTCACCCCTCCTCTTGGGTTGCATAGCTGGGCAACAGTTATTTATTTCACCATGTGAGAAGGTGGAGCGCCAACACCATGTGAGAAGGTGGAGCGCCAAAAGTTGGCACCCCTTGGTTCTTCCTCATGTCCTTTCTTCACCTATTTATATGGGGCATCCCATATGAATCAGGTGCTAGATTTTGAGTGAAAATTAAAGTTAATTGGCATATAGAATATAGAAAAAATTTTGAAAAAAATCTGAGAAAAGAGAAGGAAAAATTGAGAGGAAAAAATTGTAAGAAAGGTGGTGAGAGAATTAGCAAGTATTGCTAGTTTGTCCTAGAATTTGATTTTTCTATTTGTTGGAGCCCAAAATCAAATCCTAGGTTATGAAACTTTTTAAGAGTATCTTCTTGGCATAATTTTGATGGTAAAATCAAAGATAACTAGGCTTTGATGTGATCGTACTTCGAGTTCGAAGCCGACAGTATTCTTGAGAAGACAAGACTGCGGCAGCACATTGGTTAGGAAGGACCTTGGCCAACTTTTGTGTGGATCACCATTGAAAGGCTTCTACTTTAGAGGCTCATGGAGATCACCATCGTGTCATATTGCTTTTTGGTGAAAGTATAAAATTCTATCTCTTTGCATGCTTATTTTTATTTTGATCGATATTGATAAGGTGATTCTAAGATTTAGATTTCGGTTCGATAGTTTTAACTATTAAAGCTATTGATATGTTTGTTTTAAAAATTTTAAAATTTGATTTTCACTATGTGACTAAAATTTAACAGTAGTATCAGAGCCACTCCTATTAGATTCGATCAAACAAGTGTAAAGTAGTAGTATAGAATTGTTCTTGTTCATATATTGTCAAAAAATATTGATTGATTTTTAGCATTGGTCTTTAAAATAAAAAAAATTATTTTTGACTTTATATGATCCATGGATTTAAATTTTAGTTATTAAAATTATAAATTTTTGATAATTTGAAATTTATATTTTCATGGTAGCTTGATGCTTAAATCGATTTATGGGATGTTATGCATGCCTAATTTGATTAGGATTTGCTTGTTGAGAAATATGTCCCAAAAGTCAATCGTCAACCTGTTGACAGTTGAGCAACCTTGTATTGTAATTAATTTATTAATAAATAAAATATATTTTTGATATTTTCATCATAAGTTTTCATCTTCTAATGAACTCCATTATTGTGATAAAGTCCTTAGGACTATTTAGGTTTGATAAAGAGAGGTTTTATCGATTAGTCCTTAAAACTGTTCACGACCAAATGATGGGCTGTTAATAAAGATGACAGCTTCTATCGAGCATAGGTCGCTGTAGGCCATATGGGTTGGTTATTCTCTTAATCAAAGAGTGTGGAGATACTGGTATGGCATATAGGCGAGATGTAAGGGTACACCATCATTGAACATGATCAACTCTAGAGCATTCTGCTGTCGAGAATGTCTTTGATGGGATATAGGTATAAGTGTCCCTTAGACCTGAGATTGCCTCAGTGACTTGCAAGTAACTCGCTGTGCTTTGATACTGGATTAATTAAATTTCTAATTCAGTGATGGAAGACTTCTGGGTACAGTCAAGTACTTACGAAGTCAGAGTGTGATCGAGATGAGATTGACCACTCCAAAAGTTGGAGAAGAATGAGTTGCTATATTTTAATTTAGCAAAACCTTGTTCAAGATAATCCATCAGATGGATTTGATATTTTGAAATACAATATGGACAACCTGATTAGAGTTGATAGTTGAACTCTAAGGTGTCCTATGAGCATTTTGGTTAAGGGAATGAATTATATGAAAACTATATCCACATGGGTTCTAAGGATGTTGTTCTACACATTCGACCTATCCGATCGTTGGGTACCATTGCTAGATGATCATTTTGATTGATGTAAAAATTTATTTCTATGCTATCAGCTTAGGTTTAGACCTATGAGGTCACACATATTAGAGTTCATGATCCGATCGGATGGTTGATCAACGATTAAGAATCGTTCTAGGGTTAAACGATCAATACAATTGACATTTAACCTAGTGTAAGTGTTGCAGGAGGATCGATTAACAATTTGATTGCTAATTGACTTAATTTGATTAATTCAATAGGCTAAAATTAAGTCTAATTAAATATAATTTAATTATATTTAGTTTGGACTTGATTGGATCAAGTCCAATTGGTTTATTGGATAAACCAAGTGCAAGAAAAAACTAGTCTTAGTTCAATTAGGACTTGGGTCAATCTAATTTTTAATTTGATTAAAAAATTAAATCATATTTAAATTTAATTTAATCTGATTATATTAGATCCTTAGTTTGGTTAAGATCTTTTTTAATTTAATTGATTTAGTTTCGGTTTGATTTGGTTTGAGAAACCAAATTTGAATAAGTCATAGATTGAATCCTAGTAAGACTAGGATTCCACCTTGCGCCACCTTAGCCCCCCACACCCACTCTCTCTTATTTTGTGTGACAAAACCTTCTCTCCCAGGCCTTCACACACACCCAAAGCTTTCCACTCTTTCTCTCTTGCATGGAATGTGGTTGTAGACCAAGTCAAAGTAGGAATTTGTTTGGATTTTAAATTCTATGAGATAGAATTTTAGGAAACCAAAACTCTTTCCTCATGGTACTAATTTTATCCAGATTTTTTCTATGATTTTTATGACTTTTATGGCACATATTGTGCACCCTTTTCTAGTGGTCCATGGCAAAAAAAGAAGGAGGGAGCGCCCAAGAGTTGGGCACCCCTTGTCTTGCCCTGTTTGGATTTTCCTTGACTAGGTATTTGATCTAGACAAAAAATTTTTATATCTCTTTATTTAAGATGAATTTCTTCTTGAGACTTTTGTAGATTATAGAGTATTAAGAGACATTTGGGGTGTGTGAAAATCAGAGAGAAAGAGTGTTGGGGTGTGGAGATATAATGGATACAAAACTAAGTGTCTGGGTTAGAGCAAAGAGAAGAAGAAGAGGATTTTCTTCTAGGGTTGCTGATTTCACCTCTTTCCTTCCTCCATCTATGAATTTTCTGAGAGTATCTCACATCTAAAACTCCTTCTTCTACTTTTCATCTTTGGAAGAGTCCAAATCAAGAAAGAGGCCTCTGATCGACCATCGAAGAAGGATTAGCATAGTACTGGCATACTGTGATGATTTTCTGGATCAGGACTTCTGATTGTGATTCATGGGCTCGTGTGGATGACTCCTAGAGGCCAGACATATGTGCAGCTTGCAACATCATCTTCAAGCTTAGATCAGCAAAGTTAGAACATCTAACTTGCAAGGTAATAGATCTGATCTATTATATTTTACATACATTAGTTGTAGCAAAGAAACATGTTGATATAATCAACATGTAGTTCTTGCTCTTTATATTTTAACTTATAATTTAATGCCATGCAATAATCATGTAATAAAATCTTAGATCTAAAAATTTTTTGATTTTATAAGATAAATTTTGATTTATTTTAGTCTTCCACTGCCTGATCTTGAAAAAATTTCAAGATCTAACCCTGAAACCCTAGATCTGGTTCCTTTAATTGGTATCAGGACCTAGATTATTTATTACATAATTATTTATACATACTTAGATTATTTTTTAGATTAGATCTAATTTATAATTTGATTGTTAAATTTGAAATTAAAATTTTTAGATTAATCACGAACTGTAGGTTGTCTTGCTGTAAGGTTTACCCCTTACAATGCAAAGGTTGTCCTAGTTCGTGTAGATCTATCTTTAATCATAAATTTATTAGATATGATCTATATTAAATTTATGATTTATTAAATTTAAAAAATATTTAAATCTAAAATAAAATTTTTTTGTTAATAATTTCTGTACAAAGAACCATCATATATTTGTCTGAAAAATTTACGCAGTTTAAAGTTAAAATTATTTCAATTACATGAATCATATTGTAAAATATTTTACAAACATGAAAATTATTTTTGAAAAGTCGAACCTCAACCCTCAACACAAAACTTAATTGAGAATTAAGAAGTTGTTTGATTAGGTTCTAGGATTGTGAATTGATGAACCTAAGACACAAACCATGACACATTGGGTTAATGGGTTAGTGAAAATTAGGTTCATTAATTGAGTTAGACCTAAGGTTAGATTAAAGATAGACTTAATTAGAGAATTGACTAAATTTAATCAATTGTTGTCTTAGATTAGGTCAAGGATTCTCTAGATCAATTACAATAGTTGTAGTTGGTCAAGTCTATGTCTTTAACGAGAACCAAATGGACTTGATTCTTGGCTAAACAGTCTATCACGAACTATTAGGTTGATCTAATCGAAACTAATTAAATCAGTTGATGTCTAAGATAAACCAGATTGGTGATTTTTAATTGGCAGCCCACTTATCTGGCCATTTCTGATGGTGTCTAAGGCAAGCTTTGGTAGATCCTCCCATCGATCGAACTTACCTAGCCTCTTGGTGAAATTATATTTTGATCGGATCACTTGACTATTCGAGCAGACCCATGTCAGCTAGGTAAATCAGTGTGACTGATTTAAGTACTCCTAAACTAGCCCTTTTAATGGTCTCCCTTAAGCTAACTTGATGAAGCCAGTGGGAGGATCATGATAAGCTGGTTCATCTGCCCTCCTCCTCTAAATCAATTAAATCCTCTAAAATTATTAGGTCCTTAAAATAAAATAATTTTGGTGATAACTAGATCATAGCCTCCCAATAAGTGGATGATAATGGGTCCATTAGTTGGATAATCATTGGAGGCCCAAAGGCTTGGTGCTTATCGGCTGATGGAATTGTCATTCATTATATTATTTCTTGACTGCATCTTTCTAAATGGTGGTTAGGTTAGCCAACCAAAATTGGGCATAATCATTCATTAGCTAGATGGGCCAAGTATAGTCATGTTAATGGTTGGACCTAATCAGAACTTTTCAGTGGAGGCCAAAGCCTACTGATTGAAGACTGGAGCAAAATTAAAATTATTAAAAATTATTTAAAAAAATAATTGGTTATGAACCTATCCTTAGATGTACATGGGTTGGCCAACCAAAGTTGGACTTATGTGCAGTCTAAGTGGATTCTAGTACCCACTAAGGAATTAGGGTAATTCCTTGAATTGGAGACAGAGGCTACCAATTCGAATAAAATAGTGGGAGAATTCTTTTGATTAAAGTTCAAATCTTTAGGTTTAATGAATCAATTACAAATTAGGTTATGATTTTTCTTTGTACAGATATGGCCGCTTCCCTATCGCTCCAATCATTGTTGGACAATGATAAGTTGGTGGGACCCAACTTCGATAGCTGGTACCGAAAATTGAAGATAGTCCTGGAGCATGAACGGATCCTATATATGATAACGGATCCTGCACCTGAGGAGCCAGCTGTCAATGCATGTGGAACAGTCAGAGATACTTACCAGAAGTGGCTCAGTGATCGAACCACGATGCACTGCATCATGTTGGCTGCCATGGGCAATGAGTTCAGTCATAGATTTGAGACAGCTCAGCCAAAGGACATGCTTCAAGTGTTGGAGGATGCCTTTGGCACACCCGATGATGTGGAGAGGCACAAGACTAGTTTTGCCATCTTCAACGTCAAAATGCGGGATGGTGCCTCTGTCACTGATCATGTATTGTACATGATCGAGCTGATGGAGCGTTTGAGCAAGCTCGGCTTTCCCTTGCATAAGCAGCTTGGGAAAGATGCAATACTGAACTCGCTGCCCAAGTCTTATCTCCTATTCCTCACTCATTATAGAATGACAAAGCCTGAAGTAAACTACCACAAGTTACTGGGGTTGCTTCAGAACTTTGAAAAGGATCACCAACTCCACAAGGAGTTGGTGAATTTAGTGAGAGGTTCATCTTCTGGTTCTCGACCCTTTAAGAAAGGAAAGAAGAACAAGAAGAAGAAATTGAAGAAGGTGCAAGTTCAGGCTGGGACATCAATGTAGGGTCAGACCAGAAAGATCAAGCCCGATAAGAGTCAAACAGAATGCTTCTTTTGCAAGAAGCGGGGGCACTGAAAGAGGAATTGTCCTCTGTACATTGTCTCCCTAGATCCGAATAGGTAGAGAAAGAAGCAAGCTGTTGTTGGGCAAGATATTTATATGATAACTCCTTGCAATTTCTCTATTTATGATGTAACTGACTGGGTATTGGACACCGATAGCCCTTACCATATTTGCAATTCATTGCAAATGTTGTAGGTCAGTAGGAGATTCGAGCAAGACGAGAGGTTCTTGAACATTGGAGATGGAAGATCAGTTCCAGTTCTAGCATTAAGAATCTTGAAACTTGTATTTGAGTCCCATACCGTTGTTCTTAATGATTGTCATTTCTATCCCAGTTTCTTTTTAAATGTTATTTTTGTAGGCCTTCTGGCCAAAAATGATTATAAAATTTCAATAAAGAAACAAGTTTGTAATATCATTATGAATGGTGTTACTATTTTTTGTGGATATTTAAACAATGGTGTGTATATGTTATCACAACCTATTAACATTGTCTATTCTACTGGCAAGCATCCTAGATTAAACAGTGTATCAGATATCTACTTATGGCACTATAGGCTAGGTTATATAAACAAGAACAGGATAAATAGGTTGACTCAAGAGGAAATCCTCGAAGTCAGTGATTGTGAATCACTTCCAACCTGTAAGTCCTGTCTTCTTGATAAAATGATCAAGTCACCTTTTATTGAGAAAGATGAGAGAGCTACTGAGCTCTTGGGCCTAGTACATACTGATGTATGCAGGCCCATGAGCACAAGTGCTAGAGGTGGATATTTCTACTTCATCACTTTCACGAATGATCTATCCAGATATGGATATGTTTATCTGATGAAACATAAGTCAGATTCATTTGAAATGTTCAAACAATTTCGAAGTAAAGTAGAAAAATAAACTGGGAAGAGTATTAAAACTCTTCGATCTGACCGAGGAGGAGAATACCTTTCTCGTGAGTTTCTCACATATCTAGGAGAGAATGGGATTTTCTCCTAATGGACTCCTCCAGGAACACCACAACATAATGGTGTGTCTGAAAGGAGAAATCAGACTCTGTTAGACATGGTCTGATCCATGATGGGTTTTGCTAGCTTGCCAATATCCTTCTGGGGATATGCACTCGAATCGACCTGTTATTTGTTAAATAGGGTTCCAAGTAAGTCTATAATTAAGACTCTATATGAGATATGGACAGGACGTAAGCCAGTACTTTCACACCCTAGGGTCTGGGGGTGCCCGGCCTATGTCAAACGGTTAGTTATAGATAAACTTGGACTTAGGTCTGACAAATGCACGTTCATAGGGTACCCCAAAGAGACCAAAAGATATTTTTTCTACCATGCTGATAAACAAAAGATGTTCGTCAGCCTTAAGGCAACCTTTTTAGAAAAGGAGTTTCTTAATGAAGGAACCATTGCCTCTAAGGTTGAACTTGATGAAGTTCAACAGGTAGAAGGACCGACACCAATAGCTGAACCTAAGTCAGATTTGATTAGATCAGATCTGGAGCCTAATGTACCTGCACCATTAAGGCAATCTGGTAGAGTACCGTGTCAGTCGGATAGATACTACAATTTTTTGATTCGGGATGGTGATCCCATCAAACTCGATGAGAAAGATGAGGGTCCGATCACTTATATGGATGCAATGCAGAGATCTAATTTTGAGAAATGGCTTGAAGCCATGAAATCTGAAATGGAGTCCATGATGGTCTACGATGTATGGACATTGGTTGATCCACCTGAAGGGGTTAAACCCATTGGGTGTAAATGGATCTTCAAAAGGAAGAGGGGCGCAGACGGAAAGGTGGAGACCTATAAAGCCCATCTGGTTGTCAAGGGGTATCGTCAACATTATGGTATTGATTATAACGAGATGTTCTCTCCTGTGGCAATGCTCAAATCCATTCAGATAATGCTTGTAATAGCTGCCCATCTGGATTATGAGATCTGACAGATGGATGTAAAGACAGCTTTTCTAAATGGAGAGTTGATCGAAGAGGTGTATATGATACAACCTGAGGGATTTACATCCACAGATGAGTCCAAGGTATGCAAGCTTTAGAGATCCATTTATGGATTGAAGCAAGTTTCTCGGAGTTGGAACATACATTTTGATAAGATGATCAAAACGTATGGCTTCGTTAAGAACGGAGAAGAGTCCTGCATCTATAAATGGGCAAATGATCTAGTTGTGGTATTCTTTGTCTTGTACGTGGATGACATTCTCTTAATCGAGAATGACATCCCCGCACTATAGAAAATAAAAGTTTGGTTGTCATCGCAGTTCTCCATGAAAGATTTGGGTGAAGCATCCTACATCCTAGGGATGAAGATCTATAGGGATAGATCTAAAAGGATGCTTGGGTTATCCCAGTCCACATACATAGACACTGTGCTGAAGAGGTTCAGCATGGAGAATTTCAAGAAGGGCTATCTACCGATAGGCCATGAAATTTCTCTCTCTAAGAAAGATTGTCTGACAACTCCTGAAGAGAGATAGCGTATGAGTAGAGTCCCATATGCTTCGACTGTGGGATCTATCATGTACGTCATGACATGTACAAGGCCAGATGTGGCATACTCACTAGGAGTAGTAAGTAAATACCAATTTGATCCTAGAGAAAATCACTGGAAAGTGGTTAAAGCCAACTTTAAGTATTTGAGAAATACTAAGGACCAATGGTTGGTTTATGACGAGTCAGATCTGAAACTTGTGGGGTTCACAGACTCCAGCTTTCAATCTGACCATGATGACAGTAGAAGCATGTCGGATTATATCTTTATTCTGAATGGTGTAGCCATCTGCTGGAAGAGTTCCAAGCAGCATATTGTTGTGGAGAAATTCAGTGCAGGGGTAAAATGATAATTTTAAAACTTCTTCAAAATCACTATTTTACAATGAAAATTATTAATTAATCTAATTAATTAACATGAATTTATCTTACACTAGGATCTAAATATGATATATAGCATGCATTCATTTAAATTTGAAATTCAAATGCGAACAGTAAACACTTTACTGTAATATGTCCAGAACACAATACCTTTGTGTGGGTAGAAGATCGCCGCAATCTGATCACCGTCGGGAGAGTCTGATCATCGCGATGCAGCCACACAGTATGTCTGGCCTCTATGGATAGTCCACATGAAGCTCCTGATCTGATCGACTCCTCATGAGTGCGAGCTCGTTGAAGAGCCCTTTTGACGGCCGATGCTGATCGAACTCCTTCGATCGATGTTTGTCGATTCTTCAGATGCTCTGGATCATCAACAGACATGCTTGAGAGGATGTTGAAGATCTTCCTGAGATTTTGTGGGCTCACGACACTCGTAGCTCACTTTCTCACTTCCCGAACCCTAGGCTAAAACTCTAGGAAACTCACCGAAAACCTTGCACCCACTTTTCTTTCTTTTCTTTCTTTTTCTCTTGGAAGGATATGGACTTTCTTTTCACGCACAAGACTTCTCACACCCTAAAATTTTTCTCCAAAAATCTTCTTCTTGCATGCCCTACTCTTCTCCTCCTTTTATAACAACGTCAAACGTCTTATCCAAAAGAAAGGATAAAGATGAGTAATTGCACATTTGAATTCAAATCTAATTTTGAATTCAAATGGACACCAACTTATCCCTTATCCACTAAAGGCATGAGGCATTGCTTAAATTGTGCATGGAGTGATTTCATGAAAAACCTTTTCTCATGTAATAAATGGGGCAAAAAAAAAGGGATAAGGTGCAAAGATTGATTGCCCCTTCAAATTTAAACTTTATTTTGAATTTGAATGGCCAACCAATCATCCTTATCCATTCATTTGGCACATTAAAGTGGGGCATGGAGAGGGCTTGGTATGAGAAAAAAATTCATGAGAAGTTCCTTCTCATGAATTCAAATGGGTGCAATGAAAGTGAGGTGGCGCATGGAGATTGGGTCAAGGTGGTTTAATTATTTAAACCAACCTAATTGAACCAAATAAGTTAGGTCCAATTAGACTAATTTAAATCCAACTAAATTAGGCTTAATTAGGCTCAATAAAATCCTAATCAAATCAGAAATTTATTAAGCCTAGCCCCTGATCAAATCAGGGACCAAACCATCTCGACGATTAGGTCAACTCTTAACCTAATCGGTTCAAACCCAACTGAATCCAATTCAATTGGACTTGATCCAAAAATAATTACTCAATAAAATTGAGTTAATCAGTGATCAAATCACTAATTAAATCTCTCATAAATACTAAGTCTAAATCCGATGGGCAATCAGGCATCAGAATTCATCGATATGTAACCCTGATCGAAAAGTCCCAACCAGTGGGACTCTTGACCCCGGTACCCATAATGTGTGGAACTCATGATCAGAGAATCCTGATTCTCGATCACTAAGTTTCAAACATGTAGGATTCTATATCAGCCATCAGATCAGATAGAAACCTCTAATGTGTGTGACCCCGCAGGTTCAAACCTAAGCCGATAGCACAGGAATCAATTCCTGTACTAATCGAAGTGACCATCTAGCAATGATACCCGACATCCGGATAGGTCGAAGAGTCATAATTGCAACACTCAGAACCTACATGAATATGGTTACTGTATAATTCATCCTTTTGACCCCTCTGTTTAGGATGACTTAGGGTTAAACTGTCAACCCTGATCAGATTATCCGAATCATGCTCAACTCAAACAGTCCTGTGACTCCTCACAAGGACTACCTTGGCCAAGATTTTACTAAATTGAAACACGACTGTACACAGCTCCTAAACTGGAGTGGTCAATCCCATCTTGACACATGCACCGACAAGTCAAGTACTTGACTACACCCAGCAGCCTTCCGTCACTGAATTAGAAATTCAGGTAGTCCAGTGCCTAAGTGCAGTGAGTTGCTTGCAAGTCACCGTGGCGGTCTCAGGTCGGAGGGATATTTATATCCATATTCCATCGAAGCAAATTTTGATAGCAGAAATAGCTCCAGAGTCGGTCACGTTCAGTGCAGATGTACCCTTACATCTCACCTGTATGCTATACCAGTGTCTCCACACTCATTGGTTAAGAGGACAACCAACCTATATGGCACACAACGACCTATGCTTGATAAATATTGTCATCTTTGGTAACAACATATCATTTGATCGCGAACAGATTTAAGGACTAAATGATAAATCCTCCTTTGTCGAGTCTAAATAGTCCTAAGAACTTCACCACAACATAGGAGTTCATTAGAAGATGAAACATTTTGTGATGAAAAATACCAAAATAATTTTTATTAATTCATAATTCATGTACATATACAAAAATGAGCACAATCATCAACAGGCTGATGATTGGCTTTGGGACACTATTCCCAACAATCTCCCACTTGGTCTAAAGCCAATTGGTGCAGTATCTAATACCCATCTTCGACTTGTAGTTGTCGAACTCCTTCACCGCAATGGCTTTAGTGAATGGGTCAGCCAGGTTCTCCTTTCCGTCGATCTTCTGAAGATCGATGTCACCTCGATCCATAATTTCTCAGATCAGATGGTAGCGGTGCAGAATATGCTTCGTCCGCTGGTGTGTCTTTGGTTCCTTCACCTGAGCAATGGCTCCAGAGCTGTCACAGTAGAGCAGAACTGGACCAACAAGGGAGGGTGCTACTCCGAGCTCGGTGATGAATTTTCTCAGCCACACCATTTCTTTGGCAGCATCTGATGCAGCAACATACTCCGCCTCGCAAACTGAATCAGCCACTGTGTGCTGCTTGGAACTTTTCCAGTAGATAGCCCCACCATTAAGGGTAAAAATAAATTCTGACATACTTTTACTGTCATCGTGATCAGACTGAAAACTAGAGTCGGTAAACCCTATAAGTCTCAAGTCTGATTCACCATAAACAAGCCACTGGTCCTTAGTATTTCTTAAATACTTCAGGATGGTTTTAACAACCTTTCAGTGATTCTCCCCTGGATCAGATTAGTATCTACTCACTACCCCTAGTGAGTATGCCACATCTGGTCGTGTACATGTCATGGCGTACATGATAGATCCCACTGCCGAAGCATATGAAATCCTATCTATATGCTCTCTCTCTTGAGGTATTGTCGGACAATCCCTCTTCGAGAGAGAAATTCCATGGCCTATCGGAAGATAGTCTTTCTTGAAATTCTCCATGCTGAACCTCTTCAGCATAGTATCAATGTACGTGGACTGTGATAAACCAAGCAACCTTTTAGATCTATCCCTATAGATCCTCATCCCTAGGATGTAGAAAGCTTCTCCCAGATCCTTCATGGAGAACTGTGACGATAGCCAAATCTTTATTCCCTGTAATGCAGGGACATCATTTCCGATTAAGAGAATGTCATCCACATACAATACAAGAAATACTACTACTGGACCATTAGCCCACTTATAAATGCAGGGCTCTTCTCTATTCTTAATGAAGCCATACGTCTTGATCGTCCTATCAAAATGTATGTTCCAACTCCGGGATGCTTGCTTAAGTCCATAAATGGACCTCTGTAGCCTGCACACCTTAGACTCATCTGTGGATATGAATCCTTCAGGTTGTATCATATACACCTCTTCATCCAACTCTCCATTTAGGAAAACTGTCTTCACATCCATCTACCAAATTTCATAGTCCAGATGGGCAGCTATCGCAAGCATAATCCGAATGAATTTGAGCATTGCCACAGGAGAAAATGTCTCGTCATAGTCTATACCATAACGTTGACGATATCCCTTGGCAACCAGATGGGCTTTATAGGTTTTCACCTTTCTGTCTGTGCCTCTCTTCCTCTTGAAGACCCACTTACACCCTATGGGTTTTACTCCTTCGGGTGGGTCAACCAATGTCCACACATCGTTGACCTTCATGGACTCCATTTCGGATTTCATGGCCTCTGGCCATTTCTCAGAGTCGGATCTCTGCATTGCATCCATGTAGGTGATCGGATCCTCATCTTTTTCATCAAGTTCGATAGGATCGTTGTCCCAGACCAAGAAACCATAGTATCTATCCGGTTGACATGGTACTCTACTAGATCGCCTTAAGGGTGCTTGAACAATGGGCTCCGGGTCTGATCTAATCAAATTCGGTTCTGGTTCAGCAACTTGCGTCGGATTTTCCACCTGTCGAACTTTGTCAAGTTTGACCTTAGAGGCAACAGTCCCTTCACCAAGGAACTCCTTTTTCAAAAAGATTGTCTTAAGGCTGACAAACACTTTTTGCTCATTAGCTAGGTAGAAGTAATACCCTTTGGTCTCTTTTGGGTACCCTATAAAATTATACTTGTTAGACCTAGGTCCAAGCTTGTCCATAATTAAATGTTTAACATAAGCCGGACACCCCCAAACCCTAAGGTGCGAGAGTACTGGCTTACGTCCTATCCATATCTCATATGGTATTTTGGTTACAGACTTACTCGAAACTCTATTTAGAAGGTAACAAGCCGATTCGAGCGCATATCCCCAGAGAGAGATCGGCAGACCAGCAAACCCCATCATGGATCGAACCATGTCCAACAAGGTCCAATTCCTCCTTTCAGATATACCATTATGTTGTGGTGTTCCAGGAGGAGTCCACTAAGAGAGAATCCCATTCTCCTCAAGATATGTCAGAAAATCATTGGAAAGATATTCACCTCCTCGATCAAATCGAAGAATTTTAATACACTTTCCAGTTTGTTTTTCTACCTCATTTCGGAATAGTTTGAACATTTCAAACGACTCCGACTTATGCTTCATTAAATAGACATACCCATACCTCGATAGGTCGTCTGTGAAGGTTATGAAGTAGAAATATCCACCTTTTGCACTTGAGCTCATGGGTCCACATACATCAGAGTGTACCAGACCCAAGAGTTCACTGGCCCGCTCACCTTTTCCAGTAAAAGATGATTTGGTCATTTTACCAAGAAGACAGGACTCACAGGTTGAAAGTGATTCACAATCACCTACTTCAAGAATTCCTTCTTGAGCCAACTTGTTTATCCTGTTCTTATTGATATGACCTAGCCTACAGTGCCAAAGGTAGACTTCTGACACATTATCTATTCTAGGACATTTATCGGAGGTTTGAACCACATTAACAGGTTGTGATAGAAAGTAAATTTCATTATTAAATTATCCAACAAACATTGTAACACCATTCAAAATGATATTGCAAACGTTTCTTTTTATTAAAAATTGATAACCATTCATGGCCAAAAGGCCTACAGAAATAATATTTAATAAAAAGCTTGGACAATAGTGACATTCACTCAGAATTATATTTCGAGAATTGATTACAAGGTTCATGATTCCTAATGCTAGAACTGAAACTTTGCTTCTATCTCCAATGTTCAGGAACCTCTCACCTTCATCAAATCTCCTACTGACCTACAGACCCTGCATCGAATTGCAAATATGATAAGGGCTTCCAGTATCCAATACCCAGACAGTAGTATCACAAATGGAAAAGTTGCAAGGTATTATCATATAAGTACCTTGCTTCTTCTTCGGCATGTTCGGGTCCAGTGAGGCAATGTATAGAGAACAATTCCTCTTCCAGTGCCCTTGCTTCTTGCAAAAGAAGCACTCCGTCTGGCTCTGGTCAGGCTTGCGCTTCTTGGTCTGACCATGTGCAGACATCCCAGCATGCGGTTGCACCTTCTTATTCTTCTTCTTCTTGTTCTTCTTCCCTTTCTTAAAGGGTCGACGACCAGAAGAAGACCCTCCCACAATATTTATCGACTCCTTATGGAGCTGGTGATCCTTCTTAAAGTTCTGCAGCAATCCCAACAAGCCGTGGTAGTTCACTGCAGGCTTTGTAATCCAAAAATGAGTAAGGAAGGAGAGGAAGGACTTGGGCAATGAATTAAGGATCGCATCCTTACCGAGCTGCTCGTGCAAGGGAAAGCCCAGTTTACTTAGGCACTCAATCATTTCGATCATGTACAGTACATGATCAGTGACTGAGGCTCCATCCCTCATCCGAGCATTGAAAATGGCACAACTAGTTTTGTACCTTTCAATATCGTCAGACGTGCTAAAGGAGTCGTTCAACATTTGAAGCATCTCTTATGGCTGGACGTTCTCGAACCTGCGGCTGAACTCATCATTCATTGCCGCCAGCATAATGCACTGAATAGTGGTGCGGTCGTTGAGCCACTTCTGATAAGTGTCTCGGACCGTCTCTCTAACATTCGGGGCTGGCTCCTCAGGTGCCAGATCCGTTACTACATAAAGGATCCGCTCATGCTCAAGGACGATTTTTAATTTTCGATACCAGCTATCGAAATTAGGTCCTATGAGCTTGTCATTATCTAATAATGACCGGAGGGACAGGGTAGTGGCCATAGCTGCATAAAGAAAAATCAGACCTCTATTAGTACATAAATTATAAATACTAAAGATTTGGACTTTAGTCTAAAGTTTCTCCCAGTATTTTTACGAACTAGTAGCCTCAACCTCTAATTCGAGGAATTACTTTAATTCCTAAGTGGGTACTAGAATCCACACAGACTACACACGAGTCCAACTTTGGTTGGTCAACCCATGTGCATCTATGGGTAGGTTCATAACCAGTTGTTTCTCTAATCAACTTCTAATAATTGATTTTGCCCCAGAACCTAATCAGTAGGCTTTGGCCTCCACTGAAAAGATCTGGTTAGGTCTAACCATTAACATGATTTGATTTGGTGAATCGGACCAATAAATGATCAGGCCCGACTTTGGCCGGCCAACCTGATCATCATCAGAAAGACTCAAAAGAAATTATCATACTATGAATGATAATTCCATTAGTCAATAAGCACCAGGCCTTTGGGCCTCCAATGATTATTAAACTAATGGACTTATTATCACTCACTTAATAGGAGGCTATGACTTAGTTATCAATATAACTTAATCATTTTTAGGGACCTAATAATTTTTGAGGATTTTATTAAAGGATAGATGAGAAGAAAATATCCAGCCAATTTCAATCCTCCCACTGACTTCACCAAGTCAGATTAAAAAAAAGATTTAATTAAAGCTGGCATTAGGAGCACCTAAATCAGTCAAACTAATTTACCTAATGACATGGGTGAGCCCTAATCACCAAGTGATCTAATCAAAATCTAATTCACCAGGTTGGCCAGGTAAGTGAGATCAGTGGTGGGG
This sequence comes from Elaeis guineensis, assembly GCF_000442705.2. Classification (NCBI taxonomy): domain Eukaryota; kingdom Viridiplantae; phylum Streptophyta; class Magnoliopsida; order Arecales; family Arecaceae; genus Elaeis; species Elaeis guineensis. The sequence goes on along the minus strand of NC_025995.2, from coordinate 28,229,110 downwards.
ATAAGCCGTTAACTCATCAGAGATCGAATCACTGCGAGTAACTCCCGCTTAAAACCACTGGTCAAACTGCCAAACTTACCTTAGACACCAACCGGTTCATTAGTTTTAATTTGATCAACTTAGTAAATAGTATTCCGTGTAGCCATGAATTAAGTCCATCTTGGTCTAGTTAAAGACATGGACCCATTCAACTACAACTATTGGAGTTGAGTCTAGAGTATCCTTGACCTAATCTAATTCTACTTTTGATTAGATTTGACCAATTACTCTAATTTAGTCCATTTCTTTAAGCTAACCTTAGGTCTAACCCAATTATTGATCTAATCCATCTAACCCATTGACCCATAAGTTTATGCAATTGTCTTAGGTCTTAATTCACAATTCTAGACCTACTAGACAACACTTAATTCTTTTAATTAAGTATTTGGACTGATGGGTCAGGGTTTGGCATTTCGAAAATAATTTTTAAATTTGAAAGGTTTTATTTTTTGGTTCACCAAATATGTTGACTCATTTCACAAATAGATCAGCACATTTCATAAATAGCAATTCTATTGCTAATTACATAACCAAAAATAACTCAATCAAAATAAATCATGAATATTCTTTTAGATCTAATCTAACACATTTATGATAAATTTCACAATTGAACCTTTACATCTTAATTCCTTTCGCTGCTTCATCTGCATGGGATATAATTGCAGCGGCACCCCTACCGCCATAAGAGACCCCATCGAATGGGAGGAGAGGGCCTTTAAACCCTACTTTTTTCCTATGATCGGACGGCCATGGCAACCAACCAAATTCGATTACTTACTACTTAGATCAAGTATATCTAAATATACCAATTTTAAAATTTAAATTTCAAATTTTAAATTTTAAATTTCAAATTTTGAATTTCAAATTTCAAACAAATTTCAAATTTCAAATTTTTGAATTTCAAATTTTGAATTTTAAATTTTTTAATTTTAAATTTTTAAATTTTGAATTTTAAATTTTAAATTTAAACTTTTAGATTACAACTTAATCTACGCATGCAAATATATATCATATCTAAGAACCAGCTCTGATACCATTTGTGGGGAAATTCAGTGCAGGGGTAAAATGATAATTTTAAAACTTTTTCAAAATCACTATTTTACAGTAAAAATTATTAATTAATCTAATTAATTAACATAAATTTATCTTACAATAGGATCTAAATTTGATATATAGCATGCATTCATTTAAATTTAAAATTCAAATGCAAACTGTAAACACTTTACTGTAATGTGTTCAGAACACAATACCTTTGTGCGGGTAGAAGATCACCGCAATCTGATCATCGTCGGAAGAGTCTGATCATCACGACGTAGCCACACAGTTTATCTGGCCTCTGTAGATAGTCCACATGAAGCTCTCGATCTGATCGACTCCTCACGAGTGCTAGCTCGTTGAAGAGCCTTTTTGACGATCGATGCTGATCGAACTCCTTCGATCGATGTCTGTCGATTCTTCGGATGCTCCGGATCATCAACAGACATGCTTGAGAGGATGTTGAAGATCTCTCTGAGATTTTGTGGGCTCACGACACTCGTAGCTCACTTTCTCACTTCCCGAACCCCAGGCTAAAACTCTAGAGAACTCACCGGAAACCTTGCACCCACTTTTCTTTCTTTTCTTTCTTTTTCTCTTGGAAGGATATGGACTTCCTTCTTATGCACAAGACTTCTCATACCCCAGAATTTTTCTTCAAAAATCTTCTTCTTGCATGCCCCACTCTTCTCCTCCTTTTATAACAACGTCAAATGTCTTATCCAAAAGAAAGGATAAAGATGAGTAATTGCACATTTGAATTCAAATTAAATTTTGAATTCAAATAGACACCAACTCATCCCATATCCACTAAAGGTGTGAGGTGTGGCTTAAATTGTACATGAAGTGATTTCATGAGAAACTTTTTCTCATGTAATAAATGGGGCGAAAAAAAAAAGATAAGGTGCAAAGATTGATTGCCCATTCAAATTCAAACCTTATTTTGAATTTGAATGGCCAACCAATCATTCTTATCCATTTATTTGGCACATTAAAGTGGGGCATGGAGAGGGCTTGGCGTGAGAAAAAAATTCATGAGAAGTTCCTTCTCATGAATTCAAATGGGTGCAATGGAAGTGAGGTGGCGCATGGAGATTGGGTCAAGGTGGTTTAATTATTTAAACCAACCTAATTGAACCAAATAAGTTAGGTCCAATTAGACTAATTTAAACCCAACTAAATTAGGCTTAATTAGGCTCAATAAAATTCTAATCAAATCAAAAATTGATTAAGCCCAACCCCTGATCAAATCAGGGACCAAACCATCTCGACGATTAGGTCAACTCTTAACCTAATCGGGTCAAACCCAACTAAATCCAATTCAATTGGACTTGATCCAAAAATAATTACTCAATCAAATTGAGTTAATTAGTGATCAAATCACTAATTAAATATCTCATAAATACTGAGTCAAAATCCGATGGACAATCAGGCACCAGAATTCATCAATATGTAATCCTGATCGAAAAGTCCCAACCAGTGGGACTCTTGACCCCGATACCCATAATGTGTGGAACTCGTAATCCTGATTCTCGATCACTGAGTCCCAAACATGTAGGATTCTACATCAGCCATCAGATCAGATAGGAATCTCTAATGTGTGTGACCCCGCAGGTTCGAACCTAAGCCGGTAGCACAGGAACCAATTCCTGTACTAATCGAAGTGACCATCTAGCAATGGTACCCGATATTCGGATAGATCAAAGAGTCGCAATCGCAACACTCAGAATCTACATGAATATGGTTACTGTATAATTCATCCTTTTGACCCTTGTGTTTAGGATGACTCAGGGTTAAACTGTCAACCCTGATCAGATTATCCGAATCGTGCTCAACTCAAACAGTCCTGTGACTCCTCACAAGGACTACCCTGGTCAAGGTTTTGCTAAATTGAAACATGATTGTACACAGCTCTTAAACTGGAGTGGTCAATCTCATCTTGACACACGCACCGACAAGTCAAGTATTTGACTACACCCAGCAGCCTTCCATCACTGAATTTGAAATTCAGGTAGTCCAGTGCCTAAGTGCAGTGAGTTGCTTGCAAGTCACCGTGGCGGTCTCAGGTCGGAGGGATATTTATACCCATATTCCATCGGAGCAAATCTTGATAGCAGAAATAGCTCTGGAGTCGATCATGTTCAGTGCAGATGTACCCTTACATCTCATCTGTATGCCATACCAGTGTCGCCACACTCATTGGTTAAGAGGACAACCAACCTATATAGCACATAATGACCTATGCTTGATAAACGTTGTCGTCCTTGGTAACAACGTATCATTTGGTCGTGAACAGATTTAAGGACTAAACGACAAATCCTCTTTTGTCAAGTTTAAATAGTCCTAAGGACTTCACCACAACATAGGAGTTCATTAGAAGATGAAATATTTTGTGATTAAAAATACCAAAATAATTTTTATTAATTCATAATTCATGTACATATACAAAAAATGAGCACAACCGTTAACAGGTTGACGATTGGCTTTGGGACACTATTCCCAATAACTGTGGCAGACTCTGTTTGTGAAGTGGAGTACATCGCAGCATCGGATGCCGCGAAAGAACCTGTATGGCTGAGAAAATTTATCACCGAGCTCAGAGTAGCACCCTCCCTCAATGATCCGATCCTACTCTATTGTGACAGCACTGGTGCCATTGCTTAAGCGAAGGAACCCAAAGCACACCAGCAGACGAAGCATATTTTGCATCGCTTCCACCTGGTCTGAAAGATCGTGGATCGAGATGATGTCGACCTTCAGAAGGTCGACGGAAAGAAGAACCTGGCTAACCCCTTCACTAAAGCCCTGGCGATAAAGGAGTTCGACAATCACAAGTCGAAGATGGGTATTAGATACTGTGCCGAGTGGCTTTAGGACAAGCGAGAGTTGTTGGAAAATATATCTCAAAAATCAATCGTCAACCTGTTGACGGTTGAGCAACCTTGTATTATAATTGATTTGTTAATAAATAAAATTTATTTTTGATATTTTCATCATAAGTTTTCATCTTCTAATGAACTCCATTGTTGTGATGAAGTCCTTAGGACTATTTAGGTTCGATAAAGAGAGGATTTATCGATTAGTCCTTAAAACTGTTCACGACCAAATGATGGACTGTTAATAAGGACGACAACTTCTATCGAGCATAGGTCGCTGTAGGCCATATGGGTTGGTTATCCTCTTAACCAAGGAGTATAGAGATACTGGTATGACATACAGGTGAGATGTAAGGGTACATCATCATAGAACGTGATCAACTCCATAGCATTCTGCTGTCGAGAATGTCTCTGATGGGATATAGGTATAAGTATCCCTTAGACCTGAGATTGCCTCAGTGACTTGCAAGCAACTCACTGTGCTTTGGTACTAGACTAACTAAATTTTTAATTCAATGATGGAAGGCTTCTGGGCACAGTCATGTACTTGTAAAGTCAGAGTGTGATCAAGATGGGATTGACCACTCCAAGAGTTGGAGAAGAATGAGTCATTGTATTTCAATTTAGCAAAACCTTGGCTAGGGTAATCCATCAGATAGATTTGATATTTTGAAATATAATATGGATAACTTGATCAGAGTTGACAGTTGAACTCTGAGGTGTCCTATGAGTATTTTGGTCAAGAGGATAAATTATATGAAAACTATATCCACATGGGTTCTAAGGATGTTGTTCTACACATTCGATCTATCCGACCGTCGGGTACCATTGCTAGATGGTCACTTTGATTGGTGTAAAAATTTATTTCTGTGCTACTGATTTAGATTTAGACCTATGAGGTCACACATATTAGAGTTCATGATCCGATCGGATGGTTGATCAACGATTAAAAATTATTCTAGGGTTAAACGATCAATACGATTGACATTTAACCTAGTGCAAGTGTTGCAGGAGGATGGATTAGCAATTCGATTACTAATTGACTTAATTTGATTAAGCCAATGGATTGAGATTAAGTCTAATTGAATATTATTTAATTAGATTTAATTTGGGCTTGATTGGATCAAGTCCAATTGGTTTATTGGATAAACCAAGTGCAAGGAAAAACTAGTCCTAGTTCAATTAAGACTTGGATCAACCTAATTTCTAATTTGATTAAAAAATTAAATTAAATTTAAATATAATTTAATCTGATTAAATTAGATTTTTAATTGGGTTAAGATCTATTTTAATTGGATTGATTTGGTTTTGGTTTGAGAAACCAAATTTGAACAAGTCATAGATTGAATTCTAGTAAGACTAAGATTCTACCTTGCACCACCTTAGCCCCCCATGCCCACTCTCTCTTATTTTGTGTGACAAAACCTTCTCTCTCAGGCCTTCACGCATGCCCAAAGCTTTCCACTCTTTCTCTCTTACATGAAATGTGGTTGTGGATCAAGTCAAAGTAGGAATTTGTTTGGATTTCAAATTCTATGAAATAGAATTTTAGGAAACCAAAACTCTTTCCTTATGGCTCTGATTTTGTCCAAATTTTTTTTGAGATTTTTGTGACTTTTATGGAACATATTGTGTGCCCTTTACTAGTGGTCCATGATAGAAAAAGGAGGGGGCACTCAAGAGTTGGGCACCCCTTGTCTTGCCCTGTTTGGATTTTCCTTGACTAGATATTTGATCTAGACAAGGATTCTTCATATCTCTTTATTTAGGATGAATTTCTTCTTTAAAGTTTTATGGATTATAGAATATTGAGAGGCCTTTAGGGTATGTGAAAATCATGGAGAAATAGTGTTGGGGTATGGAGATATAATAGACATAAAACTAAGTGTCTGGATTAGAGCAAAGAGAAGAAGAAGAGGGTCTTCTTCTAGGGTTATTGATTTCACCTCTTCTCTTCCTCCATCTGTGAGTTTTCTGAGAGTGTCTCACATCTAAAACTCCTTCTCCTACTTTTTATCTTTAGAAGAGTCCAAATCAAGAAGAAGGAGGCATCTGATCGACCATCGAAGAAGGATCAGCACAATACTAGCATACTGTGCTAATTTTCTGGACCAGGACTTCTGATCATGATTCATGGGCTTGTGTAGATGACTCCTAGAGACCGGATGCATGTGCGGCTCACAACATCATCCTTAGACTCGGATCAGCAAAGTTAGAATGTCTAACTTGCAAGGTAATAGATCTGATCTATTATATTTTACATACATTAGTTGTAGCATAGAAACATGTTGATATGATCAACATGTAGTTCTTGCTCTTTATATTTTAATTTATGATTTAATGTCATGTAATAATCATATAATAGGATCTTAAATATAGGAATTTTTTAATTTTATAAGATAAATTTTGATTTATTTTAGTCTTCCACTGTCTGATCTTGAAAAAATTTCAAGATCTAACCCTGAAACCCTAGATCTGGTTCCTTCATTACTTTCTTATTTGAATATGCTTGACATATGTTAAGCCATTTTATGCACCCTTATATAATTTTTGGGTATGATTATATGATTGTTATTATGATTTGCAAATGCATGCCGAATTGCATAATATGTATAGTACAGTTTATGTAGTTGCAGTTAGGATGTGCCAAGACTAGTTCAAAGATTCTCTTAAAAATTATATTAAGTTGTAATGTCAGGATTCACTTTCAAATCAAATATCAAATTCATTTGATCAATTGATGTCTAGAAAAGTATGAAAGATGATTTTCTAATTAGATCCGTATGGTGGCCTAGCCAACTTCATGTTGGATGTATGTCTTAGATGCCAATCTTGGCTGATGCATATTATACTCTAAGATATATTTTTATACTTAATGGGTATTTATATTATCATTCATATTTTATGTGTCCATGAATCATCCAAGGGATTAACAAGATGATGACACATATTCTCAAAGAGTTGAGAATTTGAGACATATGTTATTGATGGTTAATTTCTAAATTACTCCTGATCATAGAATCATCACGAAGATAGTAATTGATTCGAATAGACTAGTGCACGGATCACTTCTTTCGGATAGATGGATCTCGAGTCTGCGGTGTAGTGATATTGGAGTAAGAGTGCAGATGGTTTTTAGAGAATAACTAGCACAGAGCTTGACCAATATGAGAAGTCACATGGATGTCTGCTCATTTATTAGTGACTTTCTCGATGCTGCAATTGTATGACTAGTCTTTTGATCTGTGGTGCTACAGTTGATCGCAGTGAGGCTGCTGGAGTTTAACTGACACAAACATAGGTCTCAATGAGTCCTTGTAGTGGATGTTGATGATAGTTGATCCACTGTAAAAGTAGGGTATGCATCTAGATAGAATCTATCAATTCTAGTAGAAGAGAGTAGTCCTATGAGATTTAAGAAGTTAAGACTTTAAGTCTATGGCCATAGCAGTGTGACGATTCATCCATATAACTCAAACTGATTACTAATGTTCTACATTAAGCATTATCTAACATACATATGTTCACATATGGACTCGAACTGATTGAATCTATCATATGATCGATGATGAGATTTGACGATTCATCCATGATCTGCCATCTGATCGGGACTCATGATAGAGAGACTGTATCATACGTTAACTATACCTAGAGGTTCATCACTTTTTATTCTGTTGGGTTCCCACTACATACTGTTTGGTATCACTGATGGATTGTGAGACTCACGAGCATCATCTTGATGATCGATGATCCTTGATGGGTAGAGTTGGAATGATTCCAACACATTGAAAAGAGTTTTAATGATATTATGATAGGGATCACAACATATCTCACTACCAGATAGAATAGAACCTATGGGTCACACACAAAAAAGATTTTGACTAATCAGATGGTTAAATTACGATTACGAATCATGACAAAATTTGATTATCAATTTGATTGATGATTAATCCAATACAAAAGTTGCATTAAGTAACTCGCTAAAGAGTTTGTGAGTTATAGGAGGATTAATTAGCAATTAAATTGCTAGCAATGAAACTTGCATCAAGTATAACTAAATTAGATTTAATTTGACTTGATATAGATTTGATTTGATCAAACCTAATTGGGTTATGAGATAACCAAAATTGTATGGAAGGATGATTCCTAATTGAATTAGGATTTGTATTTAACTTAATTTTTAATTAGACTAGGATCTAAATAAGAGTATTTGAGTTTCTATTTGGACTAAAAATTTTTATCTTCATAGGTGCACCAAATCCTAATTGAATTAGGATTAAAATGAGTTTGACTCAAGCACCAAGAGAGAGTTTAAAAAGACTAGGACTCCTTTAATTAGGTGACATCTAATCTAAATAGTTTAGGCTTCAAATCAGATTTGATTTTTAATCTATTTAGGTATAATTAATTTTTAATATGATTAAAATTGGTTAGAATTTAAATTGATTTAAATTAGCCACCTTAAGAGGAGTCCTATTTGGATTAAATTCTCCCTCCATGCACCTTAAACCAAGTCCCACAACCAACCAAATTTTGGATGCCAAAATCCCATCACCTCTTCCTCTTTTGCGTGACCTTTTAGTGTGTAAGAAGGACTCCTAAACTTCTTTTCATGAGAAATCTTGGTGCAAAAGGAGAAGATATGGGGTGGCATAAAATTGCAAGTCCTAAAAGGTTTGGACTCTTATCTTCCTACCCAAAACCTTATCCCCTTTGCCTATTTAAATGTGGGTCTTTTGGGGCATTAAAGGGCTGAGGAGAGATTAGATTTAATGCCAAAAATTAGAGGATTTTGTACGTGAAAAATCAAGGGAGAGAGAGGGATGGCGTGGTGCTTCATGGCATGAGGTAAGTTGGATATAATCCCTTCTTTCTTACAAACAACCAAAAGTTGGTTGTTAGGACATCTCTCTCTCTTTTGTCCATGTTTGGACATGGGTTTTTTCTCTTCTCTTTATCCAAAAGTTGGACAAAATTTTTATATCTTTAGTATAAAGATATGAGGTATGGGTTTTAGGAAAAAAAGAGAAGAAAGAATTCTTCTTATGGTTTCTAGCGTAAAGATCAACATCCTCCAATTTTCTTCTTCTTCTTTAAGAGTGTCTTGAGAGAAAAAAAATTTTCAACCATCAAAATGCGATCTCTAAAAGAGAGCTAGCATCCCAATGAGATCAAAAAGCTTATGATCAGATCAAAGTCTCGTGTGGATATCTATAAAGGCTAGACACTTGTGAGACTTCAAGAGACCTTCAGAAGATATCCATGATCATCAGTTCGCAGTGAAGATTGATCCGTGCCAAGGTATGAAGCTTATTTATTTTTTTCTATTTGATTTCTATATCTGAATCCTATCTTATATATGTTGATCCTATTTATGATTTTAAGACTTGATCTTATGCATGCTTAGATTAAATTAGATTAATCTAAAAATTTTAAATTCTACTGCATACTCATTTTGAAATTTTTTTGCATGCATGAAATCATGAAATTTCAATACTTCATTAGTGTCTAAGAAAAGCTACCGGGAGCCTCCCATCTATTGACCTGGTCAATTTGATCTTATTAAATTTTGAACTTAGATTGATTAGAGATGTAGACACTACAAGGGCTTTCCTTCAAACTTGGTCAATAGAGTATGTCAAGATCTTAGTGAGCTTATTATGCTATCCACAAGGCTTTCTATAGAAATTAATATGATGTTGATCAAGTGCATATTGATACTTATGGCATATTTGAATAGTATTGCTTTGTTGTGTTATCCACAAGGGCAGCATTGTTTAAGTATGATCATATGGGATTGAAGGGTTAACTTAACTAGAACACTATAGTTTGTTGTGCTATGCATAAGACTATAAGTGATCTAGAGGTAAGAGATAAAAAGGTTAAGAATTGTATGAGGTACAATTAGTAAAGAGTGGCCTACTCTTGAACTCATGAATGCTTATTGTGCTATCCACAAGGTATTTGTGAGGAATAGAGATCTCAATCCCACTAAGAAACATTAGGATATTTTTTATTTTTCATACTTGAGGGCTATGAAATTTATTAAACTAGTGAGAGACATAATTAGATAAAAGTCTTAATCTAGTTGTGCATGTCATCGTGAGTTATCTGCTTATATTGTGTTCTTGTTATTATAGATCAACTGCATATATGGCATCCTCACTATCACTTAAAGGCATACTAGATGCAAACAAATTGATCGGACCGAACTACGTAGATTAGTTAAGAAATTTGAGAATTATTCTCACTTAAAAGAAAGTCTCCTACATATTGGATATACCTACACCCGACTTGATCAGTGAAGATGCTTTCGAGGAGGAAAAGGCCATATATAAGATGTGAAAAGATGACGGTGTGACTGTCAAATGTATCATGCTTGCCTCGATGAGCAATGAGTTTTAGAGACAGCATGATGACATGGATGTTCCCTCTATACTCCTTAATCTTAGGGAGTTATATGGAGAACAAAGTCGAATTGCTAGATATGAAATATCTAAACAGTTGTTCCATGCCCGCACGATTGACGGCACATCTGTGCAAACTCATATCCTAAAGATGATTGATTTGATCACTCATCTGGGATAATTGGGTTTCATCATGAATGGTGAACTTAGTTAGAATTTGATCTTGCTGTCACTCCTTGACTCCTTCTCTTAGTTTGTCATAAATTACTATATGAATAAACTGAACATCAGCTTACCTGAGCTGCTGGACATGTTGAAAACAGCAGAAAGCCATTTCAAAGGTAAAAAGGCTTCAGTTCTTCTTGTCGATAAGATCAACAAGAAGAAAGGTAAGAAGGGTTCTAAGAAAAAACTGAACCCTAAGGCTGGCATCTCCAAGAAGAAGGCGAAGAAGGTCTCCACCAAAGGTACTTGCTATCACTATGGCAAGGAGGGACATTGGAGGAGAAATTGTAAGGAATACCTTGCAGCTGTGAAACAAGCAAATGTTGCTAAAGATTTGTATATGATACAAACTAACTTATTATTAAGTACTTCAATTTCAGATTCTTGGGTATTGGATACCGCTTGTGGCTCATATTTTTGTAAATCATTACAGGATTTGCAGAAAATAAAGAGTCTGAATAAAGGTGACTTCGAGCTGTTCGATGCTAGTGGAGGTCCATTCAAGCCAAAGTTGTAGGAACCAAAATTTTAAAGTTGCCTTTGGGCAAAGTTTTAGAACTGAAGATCTATTATTATATTCTTAATATTATTAGAAATATTATTTCTGTACTCTTGTTATTAGAACAAGACTTTGAAATAAAAGCAAAGAACAATGGTTGTTCTGTATATTTTTCTAACGAATTTTATGAAAATGCTTATATTGATAATGGTCTTCTATTTCTATCACTTAATGATAATATACTTTATGTTGATAATATGAAGAAAAGAAAGAGAGAGGATGTGAATGTCACATACCTTTGGCACTGCCGACTTAGTTATATAAATGAGTCAAGAATTAACAAATTATACAAAGATAAATTTTTTGACCCTTATGATTTTGAATCATATAGAATTTATGAATCTTATCTCATGGATAAAATGACCAAAACTATATTTACTAGACATGGAGAAAGGACGAGTGATATTTTTTACCTTGTACATACTAATGTTTGTGGTCCAATATCGACTCAAGCCAGAGGTGGATACTCTTACTTCATCACATTCACTGATGATATGTCTAAGTTTGGATATGTATATTTAATAAAATATAAATTTGAAGCTTTTAACAAATTTAAAGACTATCAAAGAATGGTTGAGAAATAAACTAGTAAAAGTATTAAAGCTCTTCGATCTGATCGAAGAGGAGAATACTTGTCTAGTGAGTTTCTCGATTATTTAAAATAAAATAAAATAATCTCTTAGTGGATACCTCTTTATACTCCATAATTAAATAAAATTATGAAAAGGAGGAATCGCACCTTATTAGATATGGTGCGATCTATGATGTGTTTTACGGATCCTTCGATATCCTTTTGAGGATATGCTCTCGCAGCCGCAATGTATGTTTTGAATAAAGTGCCTTCCAAATCTATTTCTAGCACTCCATATAAGATATGAAAAGGGAAAAGATCCAATCTTAAATATCTTAAGATTTGGAGTTGCCTGGCTTATGTGAAAAATATAGATGGACATAAGCTAAGTGCTAGATCAGAAAGATGCAGGTTTGTGGGTTATTCCAAGGAGAGTATAGGATACTACTTCTACCATCTTACTCAAAAAAATGTGTTTGTTGGTAGGCATGCCATTTTTTTGGAGAAAAAGTTTATCCAAGATAGGGGTAGTGGGAGGTATGCTGAACTTGAGGAAGTTCAAAATCTACAATCCATCCAGAATTCACAAGCTGATTCTCAACCAGATGTGTCTATTATTGAGGCACAGCCACTACACACACCTCCTCTCCGAATGTCAAGTAGAGTGCGTAATATACCACTTAGGTATGGATTTGTTATTGAGAATGACGACACATCCCACATCATTGAGAATGATGATCCCATGACCTATTCGGAAGCTGTCATGAGTAGTGACTCTAACAAATGGTTCAATACCGTAAAATTCAAAATAAACTCCATGTATACCAACTAAGTTTGGACTTTAGTTGATACGCCTGAGGGTGTGACCCCAATAGGCTACAAATAGGTCTTTAAAAGAAAGTTTAGAGTAGATGGCTAGGTAGAGACCTATAAGGTTAGGTTGGTGGCAAAAGATTTCAGATAAAAATAAGGTGTTGATTATGAAGAAATCTTTTCGTCAGTAGCCATTCTCAAGTCTATTCGGATAATGCTTGCTATTGCTGCATACCATGACTATGAGATCTGGCAAATGGATGTCAAGACTACCTTCCTCAATGAAAATCCTAAAGCAGAAGTCTATATGACTTAGCTCGAGGGATTTATCTTTAGTGAGAGAGCAAATCAGGTATGCAAGCTGAATAGATCCATTTATGGATTAAAACAAGCATCAAGGAGCTGAAACTTTCATTTTGATGAGACAGTCAAATCATTTGGCTTTATCAAAAATATGGATAAATCTTTTGTATACAAGAAGACTAGTGAGAGTGCTATTATCTTCTTGGTCTTGTATGTGGACGACATACTGCTCATTGAGAATGATGTCCTGATGTTGCAATCGGTCAAGATATGGCCATCACAAAAATTTTTTATGAAAGACTTGGGTGAAGCATCCTATATACTTGGTATAAAGATCTATAGGGATAAATCAAAAAGGATGCTAGGCTTATCCCAGTCTAGATACATAGATCTTGTGTTGAAGAGGTTCAACATGAAGAGAAGTAAAAGAAGTTACTTGTCCATGGGTCATGGCATACAACTCTCTAAGAAGATATCTTCTAAGACACCTGAAGAGAGAAATAAAATGAGTTCTATTCTATATGCTTTGGCTATAGGATCAATAATGAATGCTATGTTATGTACCAGGCCTGATGTGACTTATGTCTTGGGCATTATAAGTAAATTTCAGACTGATTTCAGAGAGGATCATTGGAAAGCTGTGAAAAATATACTCATGTACTTGAGAAGGACTAAAGATATTTTTTCGTATATGATGGATCTGATCTAAAACTGAAAAGTTGTACTGATTCTAGTTTTCAATCTGATCTTGATAATGCAAACCCATATCTGGATATGTGTTCACCTTGCATGGTGGTGCAGTAAGTTGGAAGAGTTTCAAATAGTAAACTATTGCTGACTCAGTCACTGAGGCTGAGTATATTGCTGCCAGTAAGGCTGCTAAGGAGACTGTCTAGATGAAGAAATTTATCTCAGAATTAGGTGTGGTTGCAGGATTGAACAACCAGTGCTCCTTTATTGTGATAATACTAGGGCAGTTGCTCAAGCTAGAGAATCGAGATCTCATCATAAATTCAAGCACATCCTAAGACGGTTTCACATTCGAGAGATAGTCGAAAGATGTAATGTGATCATGGAGCGAGTTGATACCAAGAACAATATAGTGGATCTGTTCACTAAAGCCTTATCAGTGCAACAGTTTGACTGCCATCTTGATTGCATGGACATCAAGTATAGGGATGATTGGCTTTAGTGCAAGTGGGAGATTGAAAGAATAATACACTATAAGCCAATCACATACGAGATGTGATAAGATGTTTTCTGTAATTTATCTTTCAAACTCATATAATTGACATTAATATTATTTAATAAAATAGATATTTTTGATTTATTATATATTATATCTTATTATTTTTAAGATTATAATGAACCCCATAGGTCTGGACAATGATTTTAGAGCTGTGATGAGATCATGCCAGTGAGACCTAAAATCTTGATAGCCATGACCTAAAATATTCTTAGTCATTGATTCATTAAGTCAGAGATCAATAATACCGGTAAGACTGACATATCCCATGTATGCTCAGAGATGAGGGTAGTTGATCTCACAATTATTTATGTGGTGACACTAATATAAGGATGTGAGTGCTCATTAAATAATGAATTCATTGAATAGACCTGCGAGAGAATATCTGATGGAGTCTTATTTACATATCAGCTGATGATTCTCTAGTGAGAGTTGTATAAGTGATCTTTTGACCTGAGATCACTATGGTACCTTATATATATGAATCCATATTTTGGTTTACTTCCTAACTTGATTCTCTGATCCTTGTATGGGGTGTTTTGGATGTAGTGAAGTGTGCATGAAGATTGTGAGTGATTAATAAGGGATCAATCACTCCTAATAAGAGGAGCAAACATCCTATGTGATCTCATAAGTTAATGATTTTGAAAGTCGTTGGTCAAAGCAAGATGATAATTAGAAAGAAGTTTCTAATATATCATCAACTGAATCATCATCTTTTGATTGAGATACATATAGATAAGTAATTAGGTTTGACATATTTTTATGTCCACAGCTCATCTGAGATATTGTTTGACTGAAGGATTGAATTACACGGTAACTTGCCATTGAAGAGTGTTTTGATAATTTTTCATCAAAATTCTAAATCTTTCAGGTTGTCATGACATGTTGCTAGATGTCAATCTTGACTTATGGATTCATTAGAATTAAAAAAGTTTAATTTAAGAATTAATTAGGAAGAGTCCTAATTGATTGAGACTCTTGAGCTGACCTAATCCAATCAGATTAGGATTATGTCGAGAGTTTGTGTCTACTACTGGCTATATTTAGAATTTAATGGGTCACACACTTTAAGATTTGATCTTGATATGATTTAATTAGAATTTAATATAAATTTTAAGGATTAATTTGATATGCTATCACATTGTATTAACCCAAGTTCCTAAATTAGTTCAGTTCAAAGTGTTTGAGCTAAACTAGACCAGTTGTCTTTGACATAATGAGATTGGGTCCAATTTAATTGGGTTCTTATCTAACTTAGAATAATTTTAAGTGTGAAAGGAATCCTCTGCATCCACCAGGTCTCACACCAAAATAATATTGCCACCCGCTCTTAATTGGCATTGGAAGGTGAAGAGTCCTTCTTAATGAAGGCTCTTATCTTATCTTATCACTTTGTTTTCTCAGCCAGAACCTTTATGTTTTCACACCAATTTATTATAAAAAATTTATGAGGTATAGAAGAAGAGGATTCTTTCTATGTGAAGGCTCTCCTACACTAAAATAAATTATGGTGATTTATTTCACCATGTGAGAAGGTGGAGCACCAAAAGTTGGTGCCCCTTGGTCCTTCCTCACATCCCTTCTTCACCTATTTATATGGGGCATCCCATATGGACCAGGTGCTGGATTTTGGATGAAAATCAGAGTTAATTGGTATGTAAAAGAGATAAAAAATTTTGAAAAAAAAATTAGAAAAGAGAAGGAAAATTTGAGAGGAAAAAGTTGTAAGAAGGGTGGTGAGAGAATTAGCAAGTGTTGCTAGTTTGCCCTAGGGTTTGATTTTTCTATATGTTGAAGCCCAAAATCAAATCTTAGATTGTGAGACTTCTAAAGAGTATCTTTTTGAGATAATTTTGGTAGTAAAATTGAAGGCGATTGGACTTTGGTGTGATCGTACTTCAAATTCGAAACTGGTAGTGTTCTTGAGAAGACAAGGCTGTGGCAGTGCACCAGTTAGGAAAAATCTTGGCCAACTTTCATGTGGATCACCATTGGAGGGCTTTTACTTTAGAGTCTTGTGGAGATCATGATCATGCTATATTACTTTTTGGTGGAAGTATAAAATTCTATCTCTTTACATGCTTGTTTTTGTTTTGATCGATATCGACAAGGTGATTCTAGGGTTTGAGTTTTGGTTCGATAGTTTTAACTGTTAAAGCTATTAATATGTTTATTTTAAATATTTTAAAATTTAATTTTTATTACATGATCAAAACCCAACAAAGGTGGCTCTGATACCACTGTCAGGTTTCAATCATGCGGTAAAAATTAAATTTTAGAATTTTTAAAACAAACATATCGAGAGCTTTAAAAACTAAAATTATCGCATCGAAATCCAAACCCTAGAATCACCTTGTAGATGTCAAATAAAAACAAAAGCAAGCATGCAAAGAGATAGAAGTTTATACTTTCTTCAATGAGTAGTATGGTAAGTAGGTGATCTTCATGAGACTCAAAAGTAGAAGCCCTCCAATAGTGATCCACATGAAAGTTGGCCAAGGTCCTTCCTAACCAGTGCGCTGCTGCAGCCTTTTCTTCACAAGAATATTGTCAGCTTCGAACTCGAAGTATGATCACACCAACATCCAGTCATCTTTGATTTTACCATCAAAATCATGTCAAGAGAATACTCTTCAGAAATCTCACAACTTAGAATTTTATTTTGGGCACCAACATATGAAAAAATCAAATCTAAGACAAACTAGCAACACTTACTATTTCTCTCATCACCCTTCTTATAACTTTTTCTCTCAATTTTTTTTTCTCAAATTTTTTTAAAAATTTTTTTCCTCTATTGGATGCCAATTGGCTTTGATTTTCACCCAAAATCTAGCACCTAGCCCATATGGGATAACCAATATAAATTAGATAAGAGGGGATGTGAGGAAGGACCAAAGGGTGCCAACTCTTGAGGCTCCAAGTTCTCACATAGAGAAATAAATATTCATGATTTATTTATTAAGAATTATGTCCTAAAATTAATTATGTGATGATTAAATTTTTCTTTGTATATAAATTATTGATTATTAAATAAAAGTTATTCTGATATTTTACATCACAAAGTTACATCTTCCTTGAACTCTTGTGCTGTGATGAAGTCCTTAGAACTATGCTAGTATGCGATAAAGAGAGGATTTATCGTATACTTCTTAAACATATTCACGATCAAATGATATGTCATTATAGGATAATGACGTTTATCGAGTGAAGATCATCGTGTGCCATATGGGTTGGTTGTTTTCTTAACCAAGGAGTGTGGTGACATTGGTGTGGCATATAGGTGAGATATAGGAGTACATCGTCACTAAACAAGTGACTCATCTGCTGAGTGTTCTGCTATCAAGAGTTTCTTATGAAACACATGGGTATAAGTGTCCTTCAGACTTGAGATCACTATAGTGACTTGTGAGCAACTCACTATGCTTTGGTGTCGGACTATCTGAATTTCTAATGTAGTGACGGAAGGCTATTGGGTACAGTCAAGTACTTATGAAATCTGTGTGTGGATCAAGATGGGATTGACCTCTCCAAATTATTGGAGTTGATGTATCACTGTATTTTAATTTAGCAAAGTCTTGACCAGGATAATCTATGAGATGGATTTGAAAGGTTAAAATATAATATGGATGAAGCAATCTTGATTAACAGTTAATCTGAGACCATCCTAGAGCATCTAAAGTCAAAAAGATAAATTATGTGGTAACCATGTGTATAGGTTCTAGAATATTTTTTTTTGATAATTTGACCTATCTGGATGTCAGAAATCATTGCTAGATGGTATCTCATTAGTACAAAAATTAGTTCATGTGCTACCGGCTTAGTGTTTGAACCTATGGAGTCATGCATACAAGTCAGACAAAATAAGAAGGAATTGATCTATATTTATATGTTCAATTTGAAAGAACTTGACTTGATTGAACATATAAGTTAACTTGATTGAGAATTAAGTTATGGGTCAAATGAGATTGAAGAGTTGACTATGTCTAGTTAGCACTACACATGAGGTTCAGGTTTGATCCAAGGGATGAACAGTTTCTGATCTATGATCTATGAAGTATATGAAAGATTGATATAAGTACTAATTAATTTTAGATTAGATATGAATTAATTAGGCTTAATTGGATCCAAAATTTAAGTTAGACTTGGTACAAAAATCCTAAAGAGTTTGAGCAACCAGCTTCGAATTGGATTCGAATCAGATCTATTTTGATGAGATATGAGAATTCTCACTTGCACTAGGATTCTCCTCTCATATGGGCCGACCAACACCTAAAATGGTGCTGGTTTGGGACATCCCATGTGGGTAAGAGAGTGGGTACAAATTGGTTGTCATATGTGATGGCAATTCTATCTCATATAAGAATCCTTCTTTCATGAGTATTGGACTAATTCAAATCAGATTTGAGTTAGGACTCCTATACTTATTGAGTCATAAAAATTATCTATAAATAGAGAGGGTATCTACCTATGGATGTATAGCAAAAAAAATCAGATTGAGAGAAGAGAGAAAGAGAAAGAGAGGCATGAGAAGAGAGAGAAAGGTCCCTTCTTCTCCTTCGCCTCTCCCCTTATTGCCGCCCCTTCTCCCTTGGGCGTGGGATCTCTTTGGGCATCCCACCTACTGATGTGAGGTGTCACACCAACATATCTCCTCCCTCATTTGATTGAGTTGCAAAGGCGATTGGATTAGAGTTCATCCTGCTTTCCTGTGGCGTCTGATGTGCATGCGAAGTAGAGGGTTTGTACATCCAGTCCTCTGTAAAGATGTAATCCAGATAATTTAAGATTTGATCTTTGATTTTATTTTTATTCAAGTAAGGATTTGATCCTTAATCATGTAGATGAATAAAAAAAATTTTAGATGCAACCTGGGCCTTCCGAAGAGAAACAGTTTCCCTTCCCTTCAACTGGTATCAGAACAGATCTATAATACATGCATATATGACTAAATTTTTTAGGATTAATTACATAAGATATAATTGAGATATTTTTTAAGAAATTAGATCAAATTTAAATATATTTATATAAAATTTTTGATCTAATTTTGATTGGATTAGAGATGTCTAATCAATGGTTGATTGAGATTATTATAAGTTTGTTATAACAAAATTCTACTATTGCTAAATTTTTGATGGAATAATAACATGAATTAAAATTTATTTTAAATTTATTTTAATAGAATTTTAATATTATTATTTTTATTATAAATTAAATTTTATTTTAGATCTAAATTAGATCTATTTTGATGGATATTTAGATCTGAATCCTATCGAAATTCAGCACTGCGCAAAAATAGATTTTATCAAAAATTTATTCCTTATACATTCATGTTTGCATCTAATCAATTTTTTATATGATATCAAATTTGAAATTAATATTTTATAATTAGTATAAGATGTATTTCAAATCTGATATAATGTATATGATTCATTAAATCTAATTAGATTAGATAAAGAACATAATTGATAAGATCATGGATATGTTCATGACAAAAAATAGTTTTGTCAATAATTGCATGTTGATGTAATTATATATAAAATTAGATTTTAGATCTTAGTAGCCTAGTACTTAGATTGATGAGATCATCAGACCGTCCAGTCATAAGAGATTGAAGAGATTAATCTCTCTTTTGCCTATTCGATAGGTTCTCTTGTGATGTATAAGAGTGTCATTGTGATCCGATTTCATAAAAAAAAAAAAAATAGATTTTTATATATTATTTTGATCATAAATATATTTAGATTAGATCTAAAATAATTTATGATTCATTATAATAGGATAAAATTAAGGTATAAAATTATTTTAAATCTGGATAGCATGTCACATATGATGTAATCGATATTGATCTAAAAATTATCATGATGCATGAGATGTATGTATGAAGTTTAGATCATACCTATGCATATTTAATTATTAAATATATTATAAAAATTTATTTTTATCTATTAAAATATATGATATGCTTCACCTAAAATCTTTGTAGAATAGTTCTACAGACTGAAACACATATTTCACACACTTAATTATGAATTTAATCTGAATGATCTAGATTTGAGAATTGAAGATTTTTGAGACACCACATAAATTGATGGGCAAAGGATTAGCATGAATCAGGTCCTTCTAATGAGTTAAACTTAGGGTTAGAAATATATATGGATCATGTAGAGAAATTGATTAAATTTAATCAAGTGTTGAATTAGATCAGGTTAGTATTTCTCTATATCAATCTCAATAGTTGAAGTTTGATCAAGTCCATGTGTTTGATCCTAATAAATGGACATGATCATGGCTCTGTGGTTGAGTCCGAATCTTCTAGTGGATCAAATTGAAACTAATTAACTAGTTGGTGTCTAAAGTAGGTTTGGCAGATTCGATTAAGTAGGTTTTAATTGGGAGCTATTCACCTAGATGCGTCTATGGTGAGTTAAGGGCACATCCCTCCCACTGATCTTATTTATCTGACCAACATGATAAATTATATTTTGATTTGATCACTACTCGATTCATGTAAACCCATGCCATTAGGATAAATCAATGTGACTGATTTAGGTATCTTTAGATTAGCTTGTGTTTAATCCTTTACATGACTTGGTGAAGTCAGTGGGAGGATTTGCAACTTGCAGATCGACTTCTCTTATTCTCAGATTAATGAAATCAAATTTTCTAAATTATTAAGTTCATAAAGTGATAAAGTTATGAGATAACTTGATCATTGCCTCCTATTAAGGTGCATGATAATGAGTCTAATATTTCAAATAGATATTAGAGGTGCCACATGCCTAATGTCTATTACATTTTAGAATTATCATTCATCATATGACCATGATGATGTACCTTCAAATCAATGCTGGAGTTAGCTGAGCCACACTCGGGTCTGGACATCTATTTGTTGGATGCACTTAGTGTATCATGTTAATGGTTGGACCTAATCAAAATTTTCAGTGGAGGCACCACACGCTTGTTGAAGGGATGCCTAGTACAAAACCTAATTACTAGAAGTTGTTTGGAGAAACAATTGGTTATGAACTTACCCATAGATGCACTAGGGTTAGCTGAGCCACACTCGGGCCTGAATGCAGTCCGTGTGGATTCTAGTACCTCTAAGAAATTACTGTAATTTCTCAAGTTGGAGGTAGAGGCTACTAAATCATAAAAATAGTGGGAGGACCTTTAGACTAAAGTCCATATCTTAAGGATTAAAAATAATTCATATACTAATAGGCTAATATTTTTTCTTTCAGTTATAGCCAACACACTATCTCTCTGTATGTTGTTGGACAGCGACAAGCTTATCAGACCCAACTTCGATAGCTAATATCGAAAGTTGAAGATCATCTTGGAGCATGAGAGAATTTTATACATCTTTACGGATCAGGCACCTGAAGAATCTACAGCCAATGCTCCTCGTGCCGTGAGGGATACTTACATGAAGTGGCTCGATGACCGCACGACTGTACGTTGCATGATGAGGGTAGCTATAAATGATGAACTTAGTCATAAGTTCGAGGATGCGCAGTCAGAGGAGATCATTCAAATATTGAATGAGTCTTTCGGCACTCCTGAAGATGCAGAGAGACACAAAATCTCCTGCACAGTATTCAATGCCCGTATGTGAGAGGGAGCTTTAGTCACCAATCATGTATTGTACATGATTGAGCAAATTGAATGCCTTAGCAAACTTGACCTTACGTTATATAAACAGTTAGGCAAGGATGCTATCCTCAATTCGCTACCGAAATCCTACCTACCTTTTCTCATTCATTATAGAATGACGAAATCTGCAGTAAACTATCATGGTTTGCTAGAGTTATTGCAGACTTTTGAGAAGGATCACTAGCTTTAAAAGGAGCCAGTGAATTTAGTGGGAGGTTCATCTGCAGGGCATCGAACCTCTAGGAGAGGAAAGAAGAAAAAGATGTAGAAATTTTATGCCGTTGATCTCAAGTAGAACAAACCATCAAAAATTGACAAGAGCTAGATAAAGTGCTTCTTTTGTAAGAAGCTAAGCCATTGGAAAAGAAATTATCCTGCTTATATAGTCACTCTTGATCCAAACAAGCCTAAAAATAAGAGAAAGAAGCAAGCGGTTGCTTCACAAGGTACTTATATGATAACTTCTTGTAAGTTTTCTATTTGTGATATTACTACTTGGGTATTGAATATCGGAAGTCCTATTAATATATACAATTTATTACAGAGACTGTAGGTAAGTAGGAAGTTACGAAAGGGCGAGTGGTTTTTTAATGTTGGAGATGGAAGTCTTGTTCCAGTTCTGACTTTAAAAACTTTGTAGCTTGTCTTCGAGTCCAGTAGTGTCATGTTAAATGATTATCATTATTGTCTCTCTTTTTTGATGAATGTTATCTCTGTAGGCTTTTTGACCAAACTTGGTTACAAGTTTATAATAAAAGATGATTTTTGTGATATCATTGTGAATGATACTATAATTATGCATGGATAATTAAAACGTAGCATATACATAATATCACGGTCTGTTAGTATAATGTACACACCCAGTAGATGCCCTAAATTAGATAATGTCAGTAAATCCTACCTTTGCTATTATAGGCTTGGTCATGTGAACAAGAATAGGATTGATAGGTTGATCAAAGAATGTGTCCTTGAGATAGATGATTGTGAATCATTGCCTACCTGCGAATCTCGTCTACTTGGTAAGATGACTGAGTCACCTTTTAAGGAAAAAAAGTGAAAGAGCGAGCAATATCCTAGGTTTAATACATACTGATGCATGCAGGCTTATGAACATAAGTACCAGAGGAGGATATTGCTACTTCATTACATTTACAAATGACCTATCGAGGTATGGGTATATCTATCTTATGAAGCATAAGTCAGAATCATTTGAAATATTCAAACGATTTTGTGCTGAAGTAGAGAAACAAACTGAGAAGAGTATTAATATCCTTCGATCAGATTGAGGAGGTGAATACCTCACCAGTGATTTTTTGACATATATAGAAGAGAATGAGATTCTCTCATAGTGGACCCCTCCTAGAATACCACAATATAACGAGGTGTCGAGAGGAGGAATCGAACCTTGTTAGACATAGTCTGAACCATGATGGGCTTTGCAAGTCTGTCGATCTCTTTTTGGGGATATGCTCTAGAAACTGCCTGCTATATTTTGAATAAAGTATCCAGTAAGTCTGTTGATTAAATTTCATATGAGATATGGACTGGGCGTAAGCTGGTGCTCTCATACCTTAGAGTTTGGGAGTGTCCAGCTTATATCAAGCATTTAAAGATAGATAAGCTTGGACCGAAGTCCAACAAATGCTTATTCATAAGGTATCGAAAAAAACTAAAAGGTACTATTTCTACCTCACTATAGAGCAAAAGGTGTTTGTCAGTAGCCAGACAGTCTTTTTGAAAAAAGAGTTTCTTAGTGAAGGAGCTAATGCCTATAAAATTAAACTTGATGAAGTTCATGACGTGGAAAGATCGACACATACAGAATTAAATTTGATTGGAGATCAAATTCGGAGCCAGTAGAGATGCCATTAAGGAGATCTGGTAGAGTACCGCATCAGTCAGATAAATACTATGATTTTTTGATCTGAGACGGTGACCTAATTGAACTTGATGAGAACAATGAGGATCCGATCACCTATATGGAGGCCATGCAAAGGCCTGACTCTCAGAAATAGTTTGAGGCCATGAACTCTGAGATGGAGTCCATGGAGATCAATGGTGTATGGATACTAGTTGATCCGTCTGAAGGGATAAAATTCATAGGGTGTAAATAAATTTTTAAGAAGAAAATAAGAGCGAACGGAAAGGTAGAGACCTATAAAGTCCGTCTAGTTGCCAAGGATTACTGTCAGTATTATGATATTAACTATGACGAGATGTTCTCTCCTGTGGCAATGCTCAAGTCCATCCGGATTATGCTTGCTATCACTACACACTGAGATTATGAAATCTGGCAGATGGATATCAAAATCATTTTTCTTAACAAGGAGCTGAAAGAAGAGGTGTATATGATACAACCTGAAGGATTCACATGCACAGATGAGTCAAAAGTATGTAAGCTGAAAAGATCTATTTATGGACTTAAGCAGGCGTCTAAGAGTTGGAACATACATTTTGATAAGGTGATCAAAACATATGACTTTTTAGGAATGGAGAAGAGCCTTGCATCTACAAGTGGGCTTTCGATTCTGTAGTCATCTTTTTTGTGCTGTATGTGGATGACATACTGTTACTAAAAAATAACATCCCAACTTTGTAGAGTATGAAGCTATGGTTATCATCATAGTTCTCCATAAAGAACTTGGGAGAAGTATCCTATATCCTAGGGATAAAGATCTATAGGGATAGATGTAGAAGGTTGCTTGGATTATCCCAATCCACGTACATCGATACCATGTTGAAGCAGTTCAATATGAATAATTTCAAGAAAGACTATCTTTTGATAGGCCATGGGATTACTCTTTCCAAGAAAGATTGTCCGACAACTCCTGAGGAGAGAAAGCGCATGAGTAGAATACCATATGCTTCGATAATGGGATCTATCATGTGTGCTATAACATGTACGAGGTCGAATGTGGTCTATTCACTAAGGATAGTGAGTAGGTACCAGTCTAATCCGGATGAGAAGCATTAGAAGATTGTGAAAGTAATTCTTAATTATTTAAGAAATATAAAAGATCAATGGCTTATCTTTGGAGATACTAACCTGAAACTTGTGGGATATACTGATTCTAATTTTCAGTCAAATTATGATAACAGCAGAAGTGTGTCGGGCTACGTATTTACCTTGAATGGAGGAGCTATTTGCTGGAAGAGTTTCAAGCAACATACCATTGCCGATTCTGTATACAAAGTAGAATACAATGCTGCATCGGATGCTGCAATATATTCTATGCCATTATCATCTGGTGCGAGAGATTGTGAATCGAGATGACGTCGAGCTTCAGAAGATTGACGAAAAAGAGAATCTAACCGATCCCTTCACTAAAGCTCTCGGGATTAAAGAGATCGATGACTTCAAATAGAAGATGGGTATAAGATACTGCCCCGATTGACTTTAGTCCAAGTGGGAGTTGTTGAAAATTGTGTCCTTAAACTAATCGTATGACGATTGAGTTTCTCTTTGTATATGAATTATTAATTATTAAATAAAAATTATTCTGATATTTTTCATCACAAAGTTACATCTTCCTTGAACTCTTATGCTGTGATGAAGTCTTTAAAACTATGCTAGTGTGCGATAAAGAAAGGATTTATCGTATAGTTCTTAAACATATTCGTGACCAAATGATACATCATTATAGGATGATGATGTTTATCTAATGGAGGTCATTGTGTGCCATATGGATTGGTTGTCCTCTTAACCAAGAAGTATGATAACATTGGTATGACATACAGGTGAGATGTAGGAGTACATCATCACTGAACAAGTTACTCACCTGCTGAGCATTCTGCTGTCAAAAGCTACTCATGAAGCATATGGATTTAAGTGTCCTTCAGATTTGAGATCACCATAGTGACTTGCAAGCAATTCACTGTACTTTGGTGCCAGACTATCTAGATTTCTATTACAGTGACAGAAGACTACTGGGTACAGTCAAGTACTTGCGAAGTCTATATGTGGATCAAGATAGGATTAATCCCTCTGAATTATTGAAGTTGATGTGTCATTGTATTTCAATTTAGGAAAGCCGGGACTAGAGTAATCCATGAGATGGATTTGAAAGGTTGAAATATAATGTGGATGAAGCAATCTTGGTTGACAGTTAATCTAAGATCATCCTAGAGCATCTAGGATCAAAAAGATAAATTATATGGTAACCATGTGTATAGATTCTGAAATATTTTTTTATGATAATTTATCCTATTTGGAGGTTGAAAATCATTGCTAGATGGTATCTCGATTAGTGCAGAAATTAGTTCTTATGCTACCGGCTTAGTGTTTGAACCTATGGAGTCACGCACACAAGTCAGACAAAGTAAGAAGAAATTGACCTATGTTTATATGTTCAATTTGAAAGTACTTGATTTGATTGAACATATAAGCTAATTTAATTGAAAATTAAGTTATGGGTCAAACGGGATTGAAGAGTTGACTATGTCTAGCAAGCACTACACATGAGGTTTAGATTCGATCCTGGGGATGAATAATTTTTTATTTATGATCTATAAAGTATATGAAAGATTAGATTTAAGTACTGATTAATTTTAGATTAGATCTGAATTAATTAGACTAAATTAGATTTAAAATTCAAATTAGATTTGGTATAAAAGTTTTAAAGAATTTGGGATTGACAGCCTTTCAAAATTATTACGAACCAACTTCGAATTGGATTCGAATCAGATCTATTTTGATAAGATATGAGAATTTTCACTTGCACTGGGATTCCCCTCTTATGTGGGCCGACCAACACCTAGAATGGTGTTGGCTTGGGGCATCCCATGTGGGTGAGGGAATGGATGCAAATTGGTTGTCATATGTGATGGTAATTCTATCTCATGTAGGAATTCTTGTTTTATGAGTATTGGACTAATTCAAATCAAATTTGAGTTAGGACTCCTATATTTATTGGGTCATGAGAATCATCTATAAATAAAGAGGGTTTTTGCCTATGGATGCATAGCAAAAAAAATCAGATTGAGAGAAGAAAGAAAGAGAGAGAGAGGACTCCTATACTTATTGAGTCATGAGAATCATCTATAATTAAAGAGGGTTTCTGCCTATGGATGCATAGCAAAAAAAATCAGATTGAGAGAAGAGAGAAAAAGAGAGAGAGGCGTGAGAAGAAAGGGAGGTCCCTTCTTCTCCTTAGCCTCTCTCCTTGTTGCCGGCCCTTCTTCCTTGGGTGTGGGCTCTCTTTGGCCACCTGCTGATGTGAGGTATCACACCAACACATCTCCTTCCTCATTTGATTGAATTGTAAAGACAATTGGATTGGAGTTCATCCTGCTTTTCTATGGTATTTGACGTGCATATGAAATAGAAGGTCTGTATATCCAGGCCTCCATGAATGTTTAATCCAGATAATTTGAGATTTGATCTCTAGTTCTACTACTATTCAGGTAAGAATTTGATCTTTAATCATGTAGATAAATTAAAAAATTTTTAGATGCAACCTAGGCCTTCCAAAAAGAAACAGTTTTCCTTTCCTTCATTATTTTGGTGCAGAAAAGCCTTCACACAGAAGGACTCCTCTTCTACACCCCATAAATTCTTCACATAAATTTGGCATGTAATAATTAAGGATTTGGATAGAAACAAAGAGATAGATAAGAGCCTTCATAAAAAAGGACTCTTCACTTCTCAATGCAATTAAGAGGGGGGGTGGCAATTTATTTTTGGCATGAGAATTGGTGGGTGTAGAGGACTTCTTCCACACTTGAAACACTTTCAAGTTAAATAAGAACCAAATTAAATTAGACCCAATCCTATTAGGTCAAAGATAACTGATCTAGTTTTGTTCAAATGCTTTGAACTAAACCTATTTAGGAACTTGGATTAATACAATGTGCTAGCATATCAAATTAACCTCTAATATTTATATTAAATTCTAATTAGATCAGATCAAGATCAAATCTCAAAATATATGACCTATTGAGTTTCAAATCTAGCCACCAGTGGACATAGACTTTTGATGTAACCCTAATTTGATTAGACTAGCTTAGCTCAAGAGTCCCAATCAACTAAGACTCTTCCTAATTGATTTTTGAATTAAACTCTTTTAATTCTGATGAGTTCATAAGTCCAAATTAATTTCTAGCAATGTGTCATGACTACCCAAAAAAATTAGAATTTTGATAGAAAATTATCAAAATATCTTTCAATGGCAAGTTATCGTGTAATTCAATCTTTCAGTCAAACAACATCCCAAATGAGCTATGGATATGGAATCATGTCAAACTCCATTGCTTATCTATATATATCTTGTTCAAAAGATAATGATTCAGTTGATGATACATTAGAAATTTCTTTCTAATTATCATCCTGCTTTAGTCAAAGACTTTCAAAATCATCGATCTATGAGATCACATAGGATATTCACTCCCCTTATTAGGAGTGGCTGATCCCTTATTGATCACTCACGATCTCCATGCATACTTCACAACATCCAAAATACTCCATACAAAGATCAGAGAATCAAGTTAGAAAGTGAACCAAAATATAGATTCATGTACACAAGGTACCATGGCGATCTCAGATCAAAGGATCACTTACACAACTCTCACTAGAGAATCATCAGCTGATATGTAAATAAGACTCCATCAGATGTTCTCTTGCTGGTCTATTCAGTAAACTTATTCTCTAATAAGTACTTACATCTTTGTATTAGTATCACCACACAAGTGGTTGTGAGATCAACCACTCTCATCTTTGAGCATACATAGGACATGCCAGTCTTATCAGTATCATTAATCTCCAACTCAATAAATTAATAACTGAGAATATTTTAGGTCATGACTATCAAAAATTTAGGTCTCACTAGCATGATCTCATCACGGTCCTAAAATCATTATCCAGACCTATGGGATTCATTATAATCTTAAAAATAATAATAAGATACAACATATTATAAATTAAAAATATCTATTTTATTAAAAATAATATCGATTAATGAGTTTGAAAGATAAATTATAAAAAACATCCGATCGTATCCCATATGCGATTGGCTTGTAGGACATTATTCTTTCACTTTTTAACGAGGAGGGGATGATGCAAATGTATACATATGTATATAAAGTAATTTATGTAGTAGTATTCTAGTTATCTTATTATTAATTAGGTGCAGGAGTAATATCATCATTTCATATTTTAGGCTTTGGTCAAGGGTAGTAATTCTTATGTGGGCCTTTAGGGTGTTTTTGTATTAAAAGATATGTTCTTTGGATGTTAGGCGGTTATGTGGTCTTTTGGGGAGTTTCTTATGTGATATATATTGGCTTCCTCAAGAAGTCTTGGGGTAGATATAAGTTTGAAACTTCCAGCCTACTCCAACAGCTTTTAGTAATTTTTTTCTGGAGAAAAATTATATAGAGAGCTATAGCTCCAAACCAACTAGGGTTTTGAAGCATTAGGAGGCTAGGGTTTTGAGAAATCGACCTTGCATTGCCTCGTGATCCCTCTATCACTGTGGTATACATGAGAGGCTAGTTAAAGCTATTGATTTTCTCTATTGTCCTAATTTGAAACTGCTCAAATTTCATGTTTTAGGTATTTTTTTAGTTTTGGATGAATACTTGATGTTCTATTTTGATCTACTCCTAGTACTTGTTGTTTGTAGAAGATTTGGCATGAGTTTGCTATTCTAAAATCTTTTAGCACTTGTTTCTAGTCTATCTATCCTATTTTTTGTTGTTGTTTGCATCACAAAGCTCCTATTTTCTATCAGAGTGCTTTTGTATCAGTGGAGAAGCAAAATTCAAAACTCAAAGCTATAGAAAGGATTAGACGTCTTGCTAGTCACCGGACTATGGTGTCTATGGTGTGAATGGAATAAAAGACCTTGAGTTTCAAGCTCTCACTCCCAAGCTAGTTTCATGCATGATAGGTCATCACTTTCATTCATGGATAGCAAATGCAAATGGTAGTATACAGATAAGCATCGCAGCAGCCCGTAGCTCCCTTTCTTAGTTGAACCATCAGGTAACATTGCAAGGCAAGAGATAAAAATGAGGACTATTCAGAATGGAGCACCTAAAATCAGATGAGGATGATAGACAATCACCATTTGTTTAGAGTAGAGTAGGGTGACAGACGACCATAACGATAAGACTATTTGTCGGTGATGCCACTGCTCCAGACAGGACGAGGAAGAAAGGACAACTTGGTCGAAGTCTTCTCACATCCAAAACATAAACAAATATCGGATAGATTGAGTTGTTGATGGGTTCTAAAAAGTGAGGTGTTAACAAAACCTTCTTCCTAGTACTCTATCTGCTAATATCACTTCTCAGATAATGCATTCCCACTCCATTGTACACCTCCACCTTTTTAACTAAAATTGGGAGACAAGTCTCCTCCATAAAAAAATGATCTTACATGAAATATATTTTCAAGGGCACTAATCACACATCACGTGGATCAGTTGGAAAGATGATGATTGGAGGGAGGATAAGAGTGGTATGGGTTCAAATGCTTTGACCTTCAAGGAATTTTAACACCATCACATCACTATTTGAAGGAAATGGATTTGGATAGGGATTGGGGGTATAGAAATAGATTATGGTAGTAGAAATTCTAAATTACAAGTATTCTTAAAGTTAAAACTACTAGTAGATCAAGAACTACGATAAGATAAAATGTATTGATTTGGATTGTCGAAGAATCTTTTGTTAAGCTTATAATTTGATATTTATAAGTGGCTCCTCTTAATTGTTAAGATGGGTGCTGTTGGGTGTAAAACCCCCTCCCCCAGCCGAAGTTTGTGTCAGGAGTGGCCCCTCGGGGATTCTACAGGCAAACTTCGTCCGGACTCCTACGGGAGCCGGACTCCGTCTCCAACTTTGGCTGCAGGCAAACTTCATCCGGACTCCTACGGGAGCCGGACTCCGTCTCCAACTTCGGCTACAGGCAAACTT
Organism: Elaeis guineensis; assembly: GCF_000442705.2. Classification (NCBI taxonomy): domain Eukaryota; kingdom Viridiplantae; phylum Streptophyta; class Magnoliopsida; order Arecales; family Arecaceae; genus Elaeis; species Elaeis guineensis. The sequence continues at coordinate 28,198,464 of NC_025995.2, read as the reverse complement.
CGTCCGGACTCCTATGGGAGCCGGACTCCATCTCCAACTTCTACTGCAGATAAACTTCGTCCGGACTCCTACTGGAGCCGGACTCCGTCTCCAACTTCAACTGCAGACAAGCTTCGTCCGGACTCCTACGGGTGCCAGACTCCGTCTCCAACTTCTACTGCAGATAAACTTCGTCCGGACTCCTATGGGAGCCGGACTCCGTCTCCAACTTCAACTACAGACAAGCTTCGTCCGGACTCCTACGGGAGCCAGACTCTGTCTCCAACTTCAATTGCAGACAAGCTTCGTCCAGACTCCTACGAGAGCCGGACTCCGTCTCCAATTTTAACTGCAGATAAACTTCGTCCGGACTCCTACGGGAGCCAGACTCCGTCTCGAACTTCAACTACAGATAAACTTCGTCCGGACTCCTACAGGAGCCGGACTCCGTCTCCAATTTCAACTGCAGGTAAACTTCATCCGAACTCCACGAGAGCCGGACTCCGTCTCCAACCCCAACTGCAGACCAACTTCATCCGGACTCCTACGGGAGCCAAACTTCGTCCCCAACTTCGACTGCAGGAAGACCTCGTCCGAGCTCCTACGGGAGC
>NC_025995.2:28173994-28197774 GCF_000442705.2 Elaeis guineensis | reverse complement strand
AGTCGTCCTCCAAGAGGCCCTGGAAAGAGAGAAACAAGCCCAGGAAGAGGAGAAGCAGACCTTGGAGGAGACGGTGAGAAAGGCGGAGGCCGAGGTCGCCAACTTGGCTGAGCAGATTCCAGTCCTGATCTTGGAGGCTAGGGTTCTTGCGGTAGAGGAATTCAAGACCTCCGCGAAGATGAGGGACCTGAATGTCCAATTCGGCCAGGAGGCATTCATCAAGGGGTTCGAGCTCTACCAGGAGAAGGTGGCCAGGAAATTTTTGGAGCTCGACCTCAGCTTCCTGGGTGAGGAGTCTGAAGATGAGGCCGGTCCCTCTCCCACTACCACTGCTGTCGCAGCCCCCCTTCCAGGAATGCCGAGCTCTCCAACTCCTGCCCCTGAGGTCTGAGACCTCCGACCTTGTATTTTTATTTTACCGTAATTTTTCCTTTCCTTTTTATCTTCAAGAATCATCCAATCAATAATGTTGAATTTCTTGTCGTGGGTGGCCTCTCCCTCCTTCCTTTCTTCTCTCTGCTTTTCTTTCTGCGATGAGGCGTGTCTTGACGCTTTTGCCTTCCGATGGCAGTGCCCTGCTGAAGCACTTCCCCTACCCCTGGGGATTCCACTGAAGTCGACGATCCAGCGGCTGAAGAAGGAAGTCCTTCACTTGACAAAAAGGTCAAATAAATGGAAGTAGAGCTTCACAGATTGAGAGAGGGTCATTCTGAAGCCACTGCGGAGGCCATCCACTTTCGGAATCTCCACGTGAAGGGGATCATGGAGTATTGCCGGAGGAAGGCAGACTTCGCGAAGGAGCTTGAGGAATGCAAGAAGAGCGCCAGCGGCCGAATTTGGGCTCAAGCTGCCAAGATTAGCGCTCTCAGGGTGGAACTGTCGGCTGCGATGGAGAAGATCGGCCAGCTGGAAGAAGTTCGTCCCGGCTCTTGGCTCGGGCCGACGGTGACCGGGAGTGGTCGAAGAAGGTCTCCGACCTTTAGCAGCAGCTTCAGGATGGCGAGGTGAGCTACGACATGCATCGGGCCGGTTGGTGCAGGCAGGTAAAGGAATATAAAGGGAGACTCGGGGTGGCGACCGACGAAGTCGCCCGTCTTCAGAGGCAGCTGGCTGACAGGGCTCAGTTGACTTCTGCTCGGGATTCCAATGAACTCCAGTCCCTGAGAGGAACCGTCGAAGGGCTTTTTGTCGCCCTTGGAGAAAGGACGGCTGAGCTACAGCAATTGAAGATCTAGCTGGCATACGAGCAGTAGGCCGTCACGGACGCGGAGGCAGAATCTGAGGTCTTGAGAAAGAGGCGTCGAGAGGTGGAGACCGAGAGCCAACGACTTCGTCGGGTGCTCCAGGATGCGCTGCTGAAAAGGAGAGAGCTAGAAGAAGAAATTGAGAATCTAAGGCAGTCCTGGATGAGGGGTGGAGCAGATAATTCTAGGTTGGAAGGAGCAGAGCTTCCCTAGGGCTCTTTTTGTCCTTCTGTCTTTTCATGTATACATTTTTCCTTTTGTTGTTTTGTCCCGCTTTTGTCGTTTTGCTTTTCTTCCTTTGGCCTTCTGGGCTTTGTGGTGTATATTTCGCAAATGGAATGAAAAAAAAATTTGTGTTACCTCGCCCACATATTGTATTAAATTATCGTCCGTCGAACTTCTCTTGTCGTTCGACTTGTCCGACGTTGACGTCGTTGGAGGGTGCCCAATCGTCGATGCACTGATTTGCTTTCCTTGTCGTTCACGGCTGCAGGCTCGAGCTTGATGGTCTGAACTCTGCATTACTTCGGAGACGTCGTTGTCTTCTTGACCTGTGTCGAGAGCCTTCTTATAGGTCGGGGGTGTTTGGTAGGAACTTTCCGTCTTTGTTGAGATGAGGTTCCTTAGGTCTTTGGTGTGGTTTGTCCTTCATCTGTTTCTGACGTTGCTCGTCGCTCTTCCTCTTTGATTTCTCTCCTTTTTTCAGAGTGAGGGCCCTCCCCTCACTTTTTGCGGGGTTGCGTAGGAGTGTGAGGGTGCGCTGGGGGCTTTCCCCTTTATCCGATCTTGTCGGGCGGTCGGTTCATCACCGTTAGGGCAAGGTTCTCCTCCTGTTTCCAACGGGGCCGTGGGGGCACATAAGGGCCATTACAAGGGTCTCTCCCCCCATCCGGTCTAAAAGAACCGGGCCTTCGACTTTGCTCATGTCAGGACGAGGTTCTCCTCCTATTCCTGACATGGCTGTGGGGGCACATTAGGGTTGTAAGGCCTCTCCCCCATCCGGTCTAAAAGAATCGGCCTTTGACTTTGCTCATGTCAGGACGAGGTTCTCCTCCTGTTCCTGACATGGCTGTGGGGGCACATTAGGGCGTTGTAAGGCCTCTCCCCCATCCGTCTAAAAGAACGGGCCTTTGACTTTGCTCATGTCAGGACGAGGTTCTCCTCCTGTTTCTGACATGGCTGTGGGGCACATTAGGGCGTTGTAAGGCCTCTCCCCCCATCCGGTCTAAAAGAACGGGCCTTTGACTTTGCTCATGTCAGGACGAGGTTCTCCTCCTGTTCCTGACATGGCTGTGGGGGCACATTAGGGCGTTGTAAGGCCTCTCCCCCCATCCGATCTAAAAGAACGGACCTTTGACTTTGCTCATATCAGGACGAGGTTCTCCTCCTATTCCTGACATGGCTGTGGGGGCATATTAGGGCATTGTAAGGCCTCTCCCCCAATCCGATCTCAAGATAATCGGACTTTCATTTTAGTTATGTTAGGATGAGGTTCTCCTCCCGTTCCTAACATAACTTTGCTTTAATTGTTTGAAGGGGTTATACCCAGTCGTGACAAATCTGTGCCAAATGGGAGGAGCATGCCAAGTCGAAAGGAATTTAGATTCAAGGCGAAATCGTAAGCGATACATTTACAGATTTTCTGGATTCCATGGTTGTGGAAGGTCTGCTCCTCCTTGAGACCCTCCGGTGATGGAGTCGATGGTCTCATTGGAGGCCGATCTCCAGGCTGCTCCTCCCTCCTTGGCGGTCAGGTTGCGGCAGGGCCCTTGGCCGATCTTCTCTACCCTCAGGCCGGCGTCGGATGAACCTGTCGAGTCGACCTCGCGGATGAGCTCCTCGATCTCGTCTCGGAGCTGGATGCATTCCTCCGTGTCGTGGCCGTGGTCGCGGTGGTAGAGACAGAACTTGTTGGGGTTGCGCTTCCGAGGTGTGTGGCATCCTCTCTGGCCTAGGGAGTGCTCCCTGACCTCCATCAGTACCTGGGTCTTCGAGGCATTGAGGGGGGGTAGTTGCGGAACCTTCCCGGTGGAGAACCCCGTGAACCCCACGATCCGGACTCCTCTGCCTGCGTACCCAGGGTGGAGTATGGGCGCGCTTGTGCCAGGAGGGGATCGAGAATGCGGTCGAGCTTCCCTCGACCTTTTTTCGACTGCGGGCTTACTCGAGTCTCCCGCCTGTCGCTCTCTCGCGGTCTCCTCATCCTTCATTTTGAAGGCTTCTTCCCTCGGGCATACCCTTCAGTCCGAGCCAACAAATCAGCAAAATCCCTGGGTACTTCTTCTCCAGGGAGAACAAAAGGTCATTCTTCTGAAGGCCGCCCTTCAGAGCGGCCATTGCGACTGACTGGTCCAAGTTCCGGACCTCCAGCCCGCGATGTTGAAACGTTGATGTAGGCCGAATGGACTCTCCTTCCCTCTGCTTGATATTGATGAGGGACTCCGAACCCTTCCGGGGGCACCGGCTGCTGACAAAATGGGCCATGAATTGGTGGCTCATCTGATCGAAGGAAAAGATGGTACCCGACTTAAGAGCCGAGTACCAGTTTCTCGCGCTCCCTTCAAGATGGATGGGAAGGCTCGGCATAGAATGGCATCGGGAGCGCCAAGCAGCAGCATCATCGTCCGGAAGGCTTCCAGATGATCAACCGGGTCTGAAGTCCCGTCGTAGCTTTCGAACTAGGGGAGCTTGAAGTTTGGCGGGATCGGTTCCTGCATGATCATTTGAGAAAAGGGAGGGTCAGTGCAAATATCCTCACCATAAGCGGGGGGGGCATGGCGGAGTTCTTCAATCCGTCGGTTCATCTCTTGGAGTCTCCGTCTAGGAAATCTCTCGACTTCGAGTCTCGAGGGTCCTCTGACAGAATGGGGAAGGGATCTTCCAGGGGTGGAGTCGTGATCCGATTGAGGGCTTTCCACCCTCGGGTTCATTTTCCCAGGAAAGATGGGATGGCTGGCCCAAGTGGCCCACCCCGCGTCGGATTCTGGTGTTCCGATGACACCCCTTCCAGGCGCACTGATGCCTGCGGCTGCTGCTGCTGCTGCATAGCCTGCACAGCTTCAGTGAGGCCTCTGACCTGCTGCGCTAGCAGATCAAACTGCTCCACACCGACCGTCGTCGTCGGAGGAGGAGGAGGAGGTTGGAAATAGGAGGCGAGGCCGGAGCCTGAGATCTGGCCGTGGAGGCCGTGGATCGTCGCATGGATGCCTTGCGGGGAGGCATCGAGCAAGGATCAAGTGGAGAAAGGAGGAGGGGACGCGAGAGAAATGCCCAGGGGCGGTCCCATTGAGCGCTCCTTTAAGAACAAGGATACTGCGAAGACACATCCCTTCCTCTAGCGCCAATCTGTTGGTGCAAAAATCCGCTTGCGCCGGAGAAGCTGGAGTCGAGGGAGTCGCGGTCATCGCCGGGACCTGCAAAGGAAGTCTAAACCGGAGGTGGGGTTGCTCCGGCAAGACCCTCCGACGCTCAAGTCAGTTCTCTGCCTCAACAAGAATGGAGTGCTCGAACGAAAATTTTAGCAGAGTTTCTAGGTAAAGAATGAGAGCTTATAGAATAACGTATCTGGGGTTCCCCTTTTTAGATGGAGGGGGCAACAAATTGATAGTGATGCCTGTAACCGTCTGGCAGTGGCCGCCTAGAGTCAGAAAAAGTTTGTTGCGAGAGTAGTGGGGTGGACCTGTGGCTACTACCGGGGCGTGCCACATGGAGTCTGCCACAAGAAGAGAGCGGCGTCCATTGTCGCGACTTGCCAGAGGATAGAAGAATCGCGCGGTATCCGTCGCAGGAAGTGGAGCAGGACCGTGGCCATTATTACGGCCTGCCAGGGAGTGATGGAGCCATGTGGAATCCATCGCTGGAGGTAGAGCAGGGTCGTGGAGTGGTGGAGCCACGTGGAATCTGCCGCAGAGAATGGAGCAGAATCGCGACCGTTACTGCAGCGCGCCAGGGGGCGAAGGTCTGTCGGCTGAAGTCCGACTGGAGTGTCTGGCGGAGAGAGGTAATTAGCCATCTATCCAAGAGGAGCCGGCATCCGGCTTTCGCAGGAGTTCGGATGGAGTCTTCCTTCATCACAGTCGGGGGTGGAGTCCGGCTCCCGTAGGAGTCTGGGCGGAGCTCACCGGCAGTCAAAATCGAGGATGAGGCCCGATTCCCGTAGGAGCCCGGGCGGAGTCTTCCTGTGATTAAAGTCAGGTGTGAAGTTCAGCTCTCGTAGGAGTCCGGACGGAGCTTACCAGTATCTGGAGTTGGTGACAGAGCCCGGCTCCCGTAGGAGTCCGGGCGGAGTCCTTCTTGCGGTTGAAATCGATGATGGAGCCCGGCTCCCGTAGGAGTCCGGGCGGAGTCTTCCTGCAGTTGAAGTCAGGTGCGAAGTCCGGCTCCCGTAGGAGTCCGAACGGAGCTTACCCGCAGTTGAAGTCAGGTGCGAAGTCTGGCTCCCATAGGAGTCCGGACGGAGCTTACCCGCAGTTGAAGTCGGTGACGGAGCTCGGCTCCCGTAGGAGTCCGGGCGGAGTCTTCCTGCAGTTGAAGTCAGGTGCGAAGTCCGGCTCCCGTAGGAGTCCGGACGGAGCTTACCCGCAGTTGAAGTCGGTGACGGAGCCTGGCTCCCATAGGAGTCCGGGCGGAGTCTTCCTGCAGTTGAAGTCAGGTGCGAAGTCCGGCTCCCGTAGGAGTCCGGACGGAGCTTACCCGCAGTTGAAGTCGGTGACGGAGCCCGACTCCCGTGGGAGTCCGGGCGGAGTCTTCCTGCAGTTGAAGTCAGGTGCGAAGTCCGACTCCCGTAGGAGTCCGGACGGAGCTTACCCGCGGTTGAAGTTGGTGACGGAGCCCGGCTCCCGTAGGAGTCCGGATGGAGTCCTTCTTGCAGTTGAAGTCGGTGACGGAGCCCGGCTCCCGTAAGAGTTCGGGCGGAGTCTTCCTGCAGTTGAAGTCAGGTGCGAAGTCGGCTCTCGTAGGAGTTCGGACGAAGCTTACCCACAGTTGAAGTCAAGTGCGAAGTCCGGCTCTCGTAGTAGACCGGACGGAGCTTACTCGCAGTTGAAGTTAGGTGCGAAGTCCGGCTCCCGTAGGAGTTCGGACGGAGCTTACCCGTAGTTGAAGTCGGTGACGGAGCCCGACTCCCGTAGGAGTCCGGGCGGAGTCTTCCTGCAGTTGAAGTCAGGTGCGAAGTCCGGCTCCCGTAGGAGTTCGGACGGAGCTTACCCGCAGTTGAAGTCGGTGACGGAGCCCGGCTCCCATAGGAGTCCGGGCGGAGTCTTCCTGCAGTTGAAGTCAGGTGCGAAGTCCGGCTCCCGTAGGAGTCCGGACGGAGCTTACCCACAGTTGAAGTCGGTGACGGAGCTCGGCTCCCGTAGGAGTCCGGGCAGAGTCTTCTTGCAGTTGAAGTCAGGTGCGAAGTCTGGCTCCCGTAGGAGTCCGGACGGAGCTTACCCGCAGTTAAAGTCGGTGACGGAGCCCGGCTCCCATAGGAGTCCGGGCGGAGTCTTCCTGCAGTTGAAGTCAGGTGTGAAGTCCGGCTCCTGTAGGAGTCTGGACGGAGCTTACCCGTAGTTGAAGTTGGTGACGGAGCCTGGCTCTCGTAGGAGTCCGGGCGGTGTCCTTCTTACGGTTGAAGTCGGTGACGGAGCCCGGCTCCCGTAGGAGTTTGGGCGGAGTCTTCCTGCAGTTGAATTCAGGTGCGAAGTCCGGCTCCCGTAGTAGTCCGGACGGAGCTTACTCGCAGTTGAAGTCAGGTGCGAAGTCCAGCTCTCGTAGTAGTCCGGACGGAGCTTACCCGCAGTTGAAGTCAGGTGCGAAGTCCGGCTCCCGTTGGAGTCCGGACGGAGCTTACCCGCAGTTGAAGTCGATGACGGAGCTCGACTCCCGTAGGAGTCCGGGCGGAGTCTTCCTGCAGTTGAAGTTAGATGCGAAGTCCGGCTCCCGTAGGAGTCCGGACGGAGCTTACCCACAATTGAAGTTGGTGATGGAGCTCGACTCCCGTAGGAGTCCGGGCGAAGTCCTTCTTGCGGTTGAAGTCGGGGACGGAGCCTGCAAGGGTCAATCCTGCTGAGAACTTCGGCTGAGGATATTTTATACCCAACAGGTTCCATGATCACTTCGAATATTTTAAATCAAAAAATCTTTTTCATTTATGATTTTTTGATAAAATTTTGAGAAAACATGAAAAGTTTCATCCTTATGTGCTAAGAAGAAGACCCATATAAAATGAGAGAAATCATCAATAATCACAAAATCATATCATTTTCCACCTAACTAGTAGTTCTAGTAGGTCCAAATAAATCCATGTGCAATAGTTCTAATGGCCTAGAAGTTGAAACAATATTTTTAGATTTGAATGAGACTTGTGTTTGTTTACCCATTTGGCATGCATCACAAATTCTATCCTTTTCAAAATTTAATTTGGGTAAGCCGATAATCAATTCTTTTTTAATAAGTTTTGAGAGTGAATGCATGCTAATATGTGCAAGCCTACGATATCAAAGCCAACTAGTCTCATTAATCTTGGCATTCAAGGCTACTAGGCATTGCCTATTTATTTTGGAAAGATCATTCAAATCTACCATATAAACATTACCATGTCTATGCCCAACAAATTTAATGCCTTCATTAATAGGACTAGTTACAATGCAAACTGAAGATTCAAAAATGACTTTGTATCTTTTATCACAAAATTGACTGATGCTTAATAAATTATGTTTTAAACCATCTACTAATAAAATATTTTCAATATACTTGGAGGGAGTGATACCAATGTTACCTATACCGATGATCTTTCCTTTGCCATTGTCTCCAAAAGTGACCATCCCTCCATTTTTAGCATCAAGTGTGATGAATTGAGATTCATCACCAGTCATGTGTTTTGAGCACCCGCTATCAAGATACCATCTCCGGTTTGCTCCTTGAGATGTAAGACACACCTATACACAAGAATCAAGTTTTGACTTTAGGTACCCAAGTTTTTTTAGATTCTTTTTGGTTAGTCATAATGGTTTCTTTTGGAATCCATATTTTCTTTACATTGAAATTTTTAGATTTATTAAAAAAATATGAATAGGATTTTGTCCTATTCTACCACATTTAAAGCAAGTTATATTTGAAAACTTGTTGAATGATGAGTTTACAAAGATATTTTTCAAAAATTTTTGTTTCTTTAAAGGGTTATATCCAAGATCGACTTTATCATAAATGGTCTTTTGATTGTTAAGTATCATGTGAAGTTTATTTGAACTTAAAGTAAATTTTTTAATTATTGATTTTAACTTGACAATCTCATTTTTTAAGTTCAGATTTTCTTGAGACAGGATTGATTTTTCATTTGAAATACTCTCATTTTCTTTTAGTAAAGATTGATTCTTTGATTTTAATTCTTTGTTCTTTACCCCTAGCTTCTTTAGTTCATCAATTAGGTCATAAAATGCTTCATGAAGTTCTTCAAAGATAAAGTCAATAAGAGTTTCAATATTTACCTCATTTTTATGTGCCATAAGGCACAAGTTAGCTTGTTCATTTGACTCTTCTTCTTCGAAATTTGACTCATCACTTCCACTCCATATAGCCATCATGACCTTCTTCTTGTACTTCTTGGGACCCTTTTTCAGTTGTGGGCATTCAGACTTAAAGTATCCCGATTTCTTGCATTCTTAACAAATAAGAGGTTGCTCCTTATCCTTCTCTTTGCTATGTTCCCCTTTTGTAGGTGGCCTCTTCCTCATTCTTGTCTTCTTTTCTTCAAGAACTTCTTAAACCTTCTAGTAATGAGGGCCATTTCTTCATCCTGCTCTTCATTTTCTGTATCATCGGATTCTTTATCAGCTTGAGCAGTGGATTTGAGGGCGATTATCCTCTTCTTTTTGACATCTTTTTCTTGGTGTTGTTTCATGCTTAGCTCATGAGTCATCAGTGATCCTAGGAGCTCCTCCAAGGGTAAGATATTCAGATCTTTGGCTTCTTAGATTACGGTCACTTTGGCCTCCCAACTCCTTGATAAAGATCTAAGAATCTTTCTTACGAGATCACTATTAGAATAAGACTTATTAAGACTTTTTAGACCATTAATAATATTAGTAAAATGAGTAAATATCTCAGTTATTGATTCATCATGCTCTATTTTAAAAATTCATATTTATGCACAAGCATGTTGATTTTTGATTCTTTACTTGATTAGTTCCTTCATGAGTTACTTTAATCTATCCATATTTTTTAGCTGACATGTATGTTAAATATGATTAAATTCATTAGCATCTAGAGCACAATACAAAATATTCATGCTTTAGCATTTAGTTAAGTCATTTCTTATCAACCTCATCCATTCTTTTTGAATTTGGTTGATTCCACACCATCAATTATTTTAGTGGATGTGTGTGGTCTATTTACTATGATACTTCACATATCATAGTCAAGTGCTTGAATAAAGATTTTCATCCGAGCTTTTCAATAGGTATAATTTGACCCATTGAAAAGTGGAGATCGATTTGTGGACTGCCCTCGGCTAGTGAAGTGCCCACTTGAGTTGTCATAGATCTTTAGCTCTTTGATGGTTAAATCAAAGTAGGCTAGGCATTGAGCTCTGATATCACTTGTTGCCCAGCTATGCAACCCAAGAGGGAGAGGGTGAATTGAGTTTTTTAAAATTTTAAAAATTAACTTACAACTATGAGGATTATTTAATAATGAGCAGGATAAATGTGAAGATAAAATTTATGCAAAGTGTAGAAGTTGGATGCAAGAATGCAAGAAGATAAAAAAATTTAAAAGGAGAGCAAGTAAGCACAACACAAACAAAAAGATTTATAGTGGTTCGGTGCCAACCTTGCACCTACGTCCACTCTCCAAGCTCCTACTTGAGAATTCAAATCTACTAAACTGTATTCAACCGAATACAAGTCAGAACCTCCGACTCTAGCTATTCGAAGCTAGAATACTTATTTTTTGGGTACAAGCAATCCAATACAATCCGATTCAAGATTCGAATCAATCTTTCACATTTTGAATCCTTCTAAAATAAAATATCAACTCAAAATAGAGTATAGCAGTTAATCACACAGAAATATAGATGTAGCTCCTTAATGAGCAAATAAAGCTTTAAATACACTTTACACAATAAGAATGAAGCTCTTCTGATTTTTTTTCAAGGTGGTTGAAGACTTGAATGAGCTCTTGAGGGGTTGGTGAACTTGAAATAAAAGCTTCTTGAACTTTTAAGAGGGCTCTTGCTTAGGTTGAAATGAATGCTTGAAGAACCTTTTCAAAACTTATTGATTCTCTCCTTTAAGTGCCTTTTATAACTTTAAATAATGTGGAGAAAAATCTGGGCTGAAATAGAGTTGTTGGAGTACATTAAATAGGTATTAAATGCAGCTAAAATGAGCTGAAAACTAACCGTTGCAGAATTTTTTCATCACAGGGGTCGACTCATAGGGTCAACTCATCTCATGAGTCGACTCATGGGGTCGACTTCTGTGGCACAGAATAGAAATGACTATTCTGTAATTTTGGCATACACAGTAGCAGAAATCGACTCATGGGATTGACTCATGCTCAGGGATCGACTCACAGTGTGCCAGCCAAAGAATTCAGCATACCGTTCAGCCCTTTTGCCATGAGTCGACTCATAGGGTCGACTCAAATATATAAACATGATTTTCTTTAAAATACATATTCAAAAATATTAAAATTGCCTTCAATAGATTACAAATCTTGTGTTCTTACTCTTGAGGCTTCCGAATCAGAACTTGATAAAATTATGATTTTGCCCTGAAATACAATAAATCTTTTTTCAAGCCAAAATCATTAGTAACCCTCTCAAATACTTTGTAATCATCAAAATCAATTCAAAGAATAACACGCTCTCTCATTCTAGTGTCTCTACACTGTAGATCAAAACTCATCTGCCCACAAGAGAGGTGAACTGTGCATTGATCTTGAATCGATGGATCACTGTCCTCCATGATGATCTTTTGATCGAGAGCATTTAAAAATTAACCATTAATTAATGTATATTTTAAATTTCAATACTTTGAGAATATACAAAAAATTATCTTTGTTAATTTTTAAGACAAATCATGACACATAAATATGGTTGGAATGAAAAAGTCTTTTATTGATAAAAATATTACAAGTACAAGATTAAGCCCTAAAATTATAAAATGTATCAGCCAACAATTAGATTCTAGGGTATAAATCTAATAGAATGCTCAGTAGGTGAGTCACCTGTTCAGTGACGATGTAGTCTTACATCTCACCTGTATGCCATACCAGTGTCACTACACTCCTTGGTTAAGAGAACAACCAAATCTTATGGCACACAAAGACCTCTGCTCGATAAACATCATCGTCCTGTAATGACGTATCATTTGATCGTAAATATGTTTAAGAACTATATGATAAATTTTTCTTTATCGATTACTAACATAGTTCTAAGGACTTCATTACAACACAAGAGTTCTACAAGGAAGATGCAACTTTGTGATGAATAATGTCAAAATAATTTTTATTTATCAATGAATAATTTATATACAAAAAAAAAATCAATCATCATATGATTGGTTTTAGAACACAATTCCCAACATATCCACATTCTAAAATTAAGAGTCCAAGTGGTTAAGGACTCTTGGCACTAAATTGGAGTAGGGTACACACCCACTTTGTTTTTAGCATACAGAAGGACTAGAGTCATTCTGCTTTGGATCTTTGACCCTTAGGACATGGAAATTAGATTTCTAACCTTTTTTAAAGGTTGATTTAGCATCTAAATGAGCATGGAACACTTGGAAATTTTTGGCGTGCGTAAGAGTTCTGCATATCACACGAAGAGGTATGATAAGCATCCTTCTACTTTAGGCAGAAGGAAGCATACCCTTATCATATTTTTCTACTATTTGAATTCAAATTCAAGTAAGGTTTACACATGAAAAATCTTAGATTTATTTGATGGGTGGAAGGATGCCAAAATGCCCTTTGACCAGCACGCGCGTGCGGGTGATCTGCAGAACTCACGAAGAGATGCTTGATGAGTCCTTCTGCTTTGGGCAGAAGGAGGTGTCTCTTATCAGATTATCAAGTCTCTTGAATTCAATTTCAAATGTCCTTGCCACATGGCAAATTATGGGGTAATCTGAATCAGGAAGAGATGTCTAAAGCATCCTTAATTTTGGCGCACGCGTGGGAGAGGCTGAATCGACGTATCAACTCTGATGAGTCCTTCTACTTGAAGACTCTTAGATATGTAATATATGAATGTGATAAGCTTTTTTGAAAGGGGCATGGCTTCTCTATTGGCACCCCCTCTTGTTCTATAAATAGGAGCAGCAGATAGGGTTGATCATTCAACTCTTACACATCCTATCCAATTCCTTTCTCCCTCTCTTATAACTATAGGGTTTAGGACAAAGCTTGTTCCTTTAAGACAAGCCTATTCCTAATAGCTCTAAGAGTTTAAAAGATCCAAAAAAAGATGATTAGATCCAGTGTAAGGTTCTAAGAAGTTTAAACTTGGATCTGGAGGAAGGTCTGATGATTGGTGGCTAGTAGAGTTTTAGGAGCTAGAACTCTTAAAGCAAGGTGAAGGAGGAGTGCTGTCTTTAGTCTGATTTTTGTGTGGATCATCATTGGAGGATGGATACTTCGACATCTTATGAAAATTAAGATTAGCACTATAGATATTCTTCTTATTCAATTTTAATTTAATTATGCTTTGATTGTTATAGTCAAGGGCTCCTGGGCATTAGGATTTCGATGCGTCAGATGTTTTGAATGAAAATTTTAAGCACCTAGCCTATCTGCTATGCCATCAAAACTCAATAATGGTATCAGAGCCTACCTTGATTTATACAATCAAAGGTTAGAATATTATCTTGATTGTGATCAAGCTTAGATTTTTGGTTTGGTTCAAGTCGAGTCAATGGTTAAATCCAACTGAATAACCAAACCCTAATATATCTTAGAGATAGGTTTAGATGCTTGAAGTTATGATTTTGAACATGTTAATATATCTTAGAGATATATTTAGTTATATGAGATCATGATTATGATCATGAGATATGATTAGATGCATTGATTTAATGATTAGTTGTCATGATTATTATGATACAACTATAATAGTGCATTGTTATGATTGGTTGAATTAGGATGTGTATGAGACCATTAAAGCCCTCATAAACATCATATTAAGTTATAGTGTTATGAACTATAGCTAACCAATTTTTTGAATCGATTAATCAATTGATATCTAAGAGTATTTGAAGTGTGGTAGTTTTTTAATTAGTTTCGTTCACTGATCTGATCAATTTATTGATGTCTAAAAAAAGCAATGGAGAGATCCCCATCAATCGTAATATTTTTTGATCAATTGGATTAGTTTGAATCTTGAATAATGGTTGCTCAATATTTTCAACACTACATTTGCCTTTCTTCATGCTAAGCCAATGTCCTGTCAAAAATCATAGTAGGTTTGTTGTGATATCCATAAGATTTGCTATGGAGATTGATGTGGAGTTTGTCTTGATGCATATTACATGCTTTATAGTATATTTGGATATGTTATTTTTTGTGATATCCACAAAGCAGTATTTTTTCAGATATGATTGCATAAAAATGAAGGTCAGACTAAACTAAAAAATACTATAATTTGTTGTGATATTTATAAGGCTATGAGTATTTTTAGAAGTAAAGATTATGTTGAGAATTGCATAAGATGCAATTAGATAGATTTTTCTACCTTTGAACTCATTGAGATTTGTTGTGATATCCATAAGGCTCATTGAGAATTAGGGTCTCAACTCCATTAAGAAATTAGTTTAGGATTTTCTCATCTACCATAGAGAGGGCTATGGTATATGATAAAATAGTGAGAAGAATAACTAGAATAAAAAATTTATCTAGTTATACATATCAAATATGAGTGGTTTGCTTATACTATTATTTTTAATTTTATGTTATAGCTTCTTCATTCTCACTATATGATACCATAAATGAAAATATGTTGACCGATTCGTATAATGTGGATTGATTGAGGGACTTGCGAATTAGGTTCGCATAGGAAAAGTTCTCCGATGATTTGAAATATCTTGACCCTAGTTCGATCAATGATAATAGGAAGGCACAAGATGCTCCACAGATATTACCTGTTATCTTTGTGGCATGATAGGACATAGGAAGAATAATTGCAATGATTACCTTGCAATTTTGAAGCAGGGTACAAATATTGCACTAAAAGATGTGTATATGATATAGACCTATTTTTCATTGAGTGCATCAAACTCTGATACTTGGATATTGGATACTATCTATAGATCGCATATATGCAATTATTACAATGACTACAGAATATCAGAGGTCTGAAAAAAGATGACCTAGAGCTTTATGGCACAAGTGGAGAATCCATTAGTGCAGAGACCGTGGGAACCTGCATATTTAATTTACCTTTAGACAAGACTTTGAAATTTAAAGACTTTATTACATACCTAAGGTCATTAGAAATATTATTTCTATACCTTTGTTATTAAAATAATGTTATGAAATAAAGTTAATGGGCAATGGTTACTCTATTTTTTTTCTAATGAATTTTATGATAGTGGTTATATTGATAACAACATTTTAATTCTAGCACTCAATAAAAATATTTTATATATTGATAAAAATATGAAAAGAAAGAGAGAAGATGCAGATATCACATATCTCTGATATTGGTATCTTGGTCATATTAGTGAGTCAAAGATAAATAAGTGATACAATGAAGAGTTTTTTAACCCATATGATTATGAATCATAGGAAACTTGTAAATTTTATCTTATGGGTAAGATGATCAAGACTCTATTTTTTGAACATGGAGATAAGCAAAAGAGCTGTTAGCCCTAGTACATTCAGATGCATGTGGGTTGATGATAACTTATGCCAGAGGAGGATACTCCTATTTCATCACTTTTATGGATGATCTATTAAGATTCGGATATGTGTATCTTAAGAAACATAAATATGAAATTTTTGATAAGTTTAAGGAGTATCAAAGTGTGGTCGAAAAATAAATTAAAAAAAATATCAAGGTTCTTCGATCTTATCAGGAGAAGAGTACTTATCCAGTGAATTTCTTGATCATCTTAAGAATTATGATATTCTCTCTAATGGATTCATGATCTAAAAAAAAAAATCATACTTTGATGGATATGGTTGGTCTATGATGTGCTTCACTGATCTTCCAGTATCATTTTGAAGATATACTCTAGAAACTGTCGCATACATATTAAACAGGATGCCTTCAAAGTCTATTACTAGTACACCATATGAGATGTGAAAGAGAAGAAAGCTTAATCTTAAACATCTTAAGATTTGAGGCTGTCTTGCTTATCTAAAAAATATCTTAGGACATAAGCTTAGTGCTAGATCAGATAAGTACATATTTGTAGGATATTCTAAGAAAACTAATGAATACTACTTCTATCACCTATTGAACAAAAAGTATTGTTAGTAGGCATGCCACTTTTTGAAAAATAATTCATCCAAGAAGAAAGTAGTGGGAGGAATATTGAACTTGGTAAAGTTCAAGACCTGCAAACCAATCCAGAAATACCTGTGGATCCTCAACCAGAAGTATCCAAGGATAAGATACATCCACAATACACACCTTCTCTTCGAAGGTTAGATAGAGTGCACCAAGAACCTTTAAGATATGGTTTTGTCATTGAAAATGATAATTCGATCAACATCATTCAGAATGATGATCTACTGACCTATTCAAAAGTTATCACGAGTAGAGACTCAGACAGATAGCTGAAAGCAATGAAATCCAAAATGAACTTTATGTACACCAACCAAGTGTGGATCTTGATTGATGCACCTGAGGGTGTGATCCCAATAGGGTGTAAGTGGGTCTTTAAGAAGAAGATCGGAGTAGATGGTCAAGTAAAACTTATAAAGCTAGATTGGTAGCGAAGAATTTTAGACAGGCAAAGACTTGACTATGATGAAACCTTCTTACCTATGGCTATGCTCAAATCCATCGAATTTTGCTTGCTATAGTGGCATACTTGACTATGAGATCTGGTATATGGATGTCAAGATCACTTTTTTCAATGGTAATCTTGAGGAAGAGGTCTATATGACTCAACTAGAGAGATTTATCCAAGTGGGAGGACAAATCAAGTATGCAAGCTAAAGAAATTCATCTATGGATTGAAGTAGGCTTTGAAGAGTTGGAACATTCAATTTGATATGACAGTCAAAGAGTTTGATTTTGTCAAAAATAAAGATGAACCATATATATATAAGAAGATAAGTGGGAGTGCTATTGTCTTCTTGGTTCTGTATATCGATGACATACTGCTCATTGGGAATGATATCCCAATACTGCAATTGGTCAAGACTTGGCTATCGAATAAGTTTTTCATGAAAGAATTGGATAAAGCATCCTATATACTGGATATAAAGATCTATAGAGACATATTTAAGAGGATGCTAGACTTGTCCCAATCTCAGTACATAGATCTCGTATCGAAAAGATTCAACATGGACGCAAGTAAAAGAGGTTACCTACCTATAAGTCATGGCATACGTCTCTCCAAAAAAATATGCCCTAAGACATCAGAGTAGAGGAAGAGAATGAGTGAAATTCCTTATGTTTTAATTGTGGGATCAATAATGTATGCTATGCTATAATCAAGCCTGATATAGCTTATGTTTTAGGCATAGCTAGCAGATTCAAGCTGATCCAGTGGAGGATTATTAAAAGCTGTGAAAAATATTCTTAAGTATCTAAGGAGGACTAAAGATATTTTTCTAATATTTGAAGGAATATCAGAGTTGAACTAGAGGGATATATAGATTCTAGTTTTCAATCTGATCCTGATGATAGCAAGTCGATTTCAGTATATATATTTATCCTAAATGGTGGAGCAATGAGTTAGAAGAGTTCTAAGCAGTCGACAGTAGCTGACTCAACCATTGAGGTAGAGTACATCACTGCTAGTGAAGCCATTAAAGAAGCTGTTTGGATGAAGAAGTTCATTATGAATTAAAACTCATTTCTGAGATTGATGGATCGATGCCACTTTATTGTGATAACACTGGAGCCATTATTCAAGCTAAGGAATCTAGGTCTCATCAAAGATTTAAGCACATTCTCAAATGCTTCCATCTCATTTGAAAAATTGTAGAGCGACAAGATATTATTCTTGAATGAGTAGACACTAAGAATAATATAGCAGACCCATTCACTAAGGCCATACCACAACAGCTATTTGATCACCATCTTGATTGTATGGGATTGAAATATAAAGGCGATTGGCTTTAGTGCAAGTAAAAGATTGAAAGAAGAGTGCCCTACAAGTCAATCGCATGTGTGATACGATGAATTTTTTTTTATAAACTTCCAACTCATGTACTGATATTTTTCTTTTGATAATGAAATGAGGTATTTGATTTATCATTTTAGCTGTATCTTACTATGTTAAAGATTATGATGAACCCCAAAGATTAGGACAATAATTTTTGAGATATGAATGGATCATGCCTGTGAGACCTAAAATCCTTAAATTTTAATCTTAAATATTTCTGATTGTAGGAGCATTGAGTCGGAGATCAATATTTCGAAAAGACTGGCACATCCTATGTATGCTCGATGGAGAGAGTGGCTGATCTCACTAGCCACTTGTGTGGAGACACTAATATAAGGATGTGGGCACTTATTTGAAAATAAGTCCACTGAATTGACTCAACGATAGAGAACATCTTATGAAAGCCTTACTTGTATGTCAAAAGATGATTCTCTAAGTGAGAGTTGTGCAAGTGATCCTTAGACCTGAGATCACCATGGAATCTTATGCACATGAATCTATATTTTGGTTTATATCCAAGCATGACATTAAGATATATACGGGATGTTATGGATATGGTGGAGTGTATATGAAGGTTGTGAGTCAGTCAATAAAGAATCGATCACTTGTAGTAAGAGGAGATTGCATCCTATAAATTCTCATCACTTGATGACTCAAAAAAATCTTTTGGCCAAAAGTGGGATGAAGATTAGAAAAATTTTTTAATACTTCATCATTGGAGTCTTCATGATTGATAGAGAATCAATATAAATATGTGTTTGAGTTTGATATAATTTAATACTCATGAATATATTCAGGATGCAGGGATGATCGAAGGATTGTATTACACGGTAACTTGCTACTGAAGGATATATTTGATATTTTTATTAAATTTTATATCTTCTGGATAGTCATGATATATTGCTAGATATCAATCTTGACTTGTAGATTTGATCAAATGAAAGAGTTTAATTCAATCATCAATTAGAAAGGGTTCTAATTGCTAAACTCGGGTTAGCTCATTTTAGACCTTAATCAATTAGAAAGAGTCTAATTAAATTAGATCAACTTGCATCTGGACCTACTACTAGCTAAATATGGAACCCAATAGGTCACACATATAAAAAAATTGGTCAAAGATATTTTTGATAAGATTGATTGAAATTTTGGATCCAGTCAGAGTTTCGATAAGTATGCTAGCACGTGTAAAAATCCTAGCTCCTTGGGAGATAAATTTGATCTCAATCCTTGCTAATTTGCTAACCCATTTTGGCAGCATTTGGGTTAGATTAAGCCACTTAAAGGCAGCCCAAAATAGGGGTCCTAAAGCCTTGATCCACATTCTAAAACTAAGAGTCCAAGTGGTTAAGGACTCTTGGCGCTAAATTGGAGTCGGGTGCATGCCCACTTTATGTTTAGCATACAGAAGGACTAGAATCATTCTGCTTTGGTTCTCTAACCCTTAGGATGTGGAAATTAGATTCCTAACCTCCTTGGACCCTTTTTTAAAGGATGATTTGGCATCTAAATGTGTATGTAACACTTGAAAATTTTTGGCATGAGCAAGAGTTCTGCATATCACATAAAGAGGTGTGATAAGTATCCTTCTACTTTGGGCAGAAGAGAGCACACTCTTATCAAAATTTTTTACTATTTGAATTCAAATTCAAGTAAGGTTTACACATGGAAAATCTTAGATTTATTTGATGGGTGGAAAGATGCCAAAATGCCCTTTGACCAGCACGCACGTGCGGGTGATCTGCAGAACTCACAAAGAGATGCCTGATGAGTCCTTCTACTTTAGGCAGAAGGAGGTGCCTCTTATTAGATTATCACATTCCTTGAATTCAATTTCAAATGCCCTTGCCACATGGCAAATTATGGGGCAATCTGAATCAAGAAGGGACACCAAAAGCATCCTTAATTTTGGCGCACGTGTGGGAGAGGCTGAATCGACGTATCACCTCTGATAAGTCCTTCTGCTTGAAGACTCTCAGGTAAGTGATATATGAATGTGATAAGCCTTTTTGGAAGGGGTGTGGCTTCTCTATTGGTGCCCCCTCTGGTTCTATAAATAGGGGGCGGTAGATAGAGTTGATCATTCAACTCTTACACATCCTATCCAATTCCTTTCTCCCTCTCTTACAACTTTAGGGTTTAGGACAAGGCTTGTTCCTTTAAGACAAACCTATTCCTAATAGCTCTAAGGGTTTAAGAGGTCCAAAAGAAGATTATTAGGTCTAGCGAGAGGTTTTAAGAGGTCAGACTTGAGCTTGAAGAAAGATTTGATCGACTGGTGGCTAGTCGAGTTCTAGGGTTTAGAACTCTTGAAGCAAGATGAAGGAGGGGCGCTGTCTTTGGTTCAATTTTTATGTGGATCACTATTAGAGGATGGATACTTAGATGCTTCATAGAAATTGGATTAGCGCTATAAGTATTCTTCTTATCTAAATTTAGTTTAATTATGCTTTGATTGTTATAGTCAAGGATTTTTGGGCATTAGGGTTTCGGTGGTCAAGTATTTTGAATGAAAATTTTAAATATCTAGCCTTTCCACTGTCCCATCAAAACCCAATACATTCGAATATCTAATAATTTTTATCACCATTATCGATGACTTGGCTGAGTCCGATATCCGAAGCTCCTGGTAGGTATGAAATACTCGGAAGATTGATTTACTGGAGGGTCACACCTGTGGAAGTCCAAAGGAATCATGCATTGAAAGTCAGCATATCTCAATAATGATGGTTCATGAGAATAGATGATTGGAAGCTTGAATGTCATGAGGCATGGTCCCCGAAGTCATTCCCCAAGGTGACACCTGTTGCACGGCTAGCAGAGGGTAATTGGGAACATTTAATCCACACTTCATCTATAAATCGAACCTTTACAGTCCAAAGTTGGTATCAGCCAAAAGTCCTTCACAATGTGGTGGTATTGAAAATATCCATCGCTTCAATGAGGAGTCAGACTGGCGGTCTTTGGAGGCTGCTTCTAGGTAGCATTCCAAAGGAGGGCCTTTTACCTTTCTGAGGGAATGCTCCTTCCTCCCCGATGAGGTGGTCCCTTAGGCATCCCCAGAGAATATCTTGAAGGTGGATGTACTATCGGGGGGAATCCTTCTATGCCCTTACTGATATCCTCTCCCTAAGATTAGCATCCTCTACTGATGGAGGTCCTCTCGCATAAACATCTTTGAGGACCTCAAAGTGTAGCTTGGGCCTGTTGTCGAGATCGACGATCGAGGACGCCGTGGGGCTCCCATCTCGTATCTTTTCTTTCTTTGTTGTTACCATCTTTGTACCAGCAATATTACCTAAATGAAATAAATATCTTCTTTATCCAATAAATGTCTTCTTTGTTTACCGCATGATTGTCATCATCGTCTGGAATCACCTGAAGCTTTACTCATCTCATCAAGGAGCATTATCCAGTCGGTCGAGGTCCCTAGAGAGTTGTCCTCTTCACCGACGTACTCTCCTTCGAGTTATGATCAGGAGAGGAAAATGGGCTGATGCTCAGGTGGCCTTTGCTGAGCTTGTCTATAGGCAAAGAGCACTGCTGGGGCCGATGCCAACGTAGCCTGCACTTGACTTGCCCATTGGCGAGGAGTGCCACTTGGGCCAAGATCGTCGTGACTGCTGCTCGACTTGCCCGTAGGCAAGGAGTGCCACTTGGGCCGATGCTAACATGATCTATGCTCAACTGGCCCATAGGTGAGGAGCACCACTTGGGTCGATGTTGTTGTGACGATCACTTGATTTGCTCATTGGCAAGGAGCACCACTGGGCTGATGCTGATGTGTCCTACATTAGATTGACCCATAGGTGAGGAGCGCCACTTGGGCCGATGCTGGCATGATGATGCTCGACTCATCCATAGGCAAGGAGCACCACTTGGGCCAAGGTCATCATGACTGTCGCTCGACTTGCCCATAGGCAAGAAGCACCTTTGGAGCTGATGCTGATGCGGTCTATGCTCAACTCGTCCATAGGCAAGGAGCACCACTTAAGCCGATATGGTGTGGCCTATGCTCGACTCACCCACAGGCGAGGAGCACCACTTGGGCCGATGCCGATGCGGCCTGTGCTCAACTCTTCCATAGGTAAGGAGTGCCACTTGGTGAATAGGGCTCTTGACATGCTATTCCCTTTGGTGCCACCCGATCCCTATAATTTGTTGAAATAAAAATGTTAGGAAATATGTCTCAAAAGCCAATCATCAAGCTGTTGACGGTTGAGCAACCAAGTATTGTAATGATTTGTTAATAAATAAAATATATTTTTATATTTTCATCATAAGCTTTCATCTTTAATGAATCCGTTGTTATGATAAAGTCCTTAGGACTATTTAAGTTCGATAAAGAGAGGATTTATCGATTAGTCTTAAAATTTTCACACCAAATAATAGGCTGTTAATAAGGACGACAGTTTCTATCGAGCATAGGTCACTGTAGGCCATATGGGTTGGTTGTCCTCTTAACCAAAGAGTGTGGAGACACTGATATGACATATAGGTGAGATGTAAGGATACATTATCATTGAACATGACCAACTTCAGAGCATTTTACTATCAAGAATGTCTCTGATGGGATATAGGTATAAGTGTCCCTTAGATCTGAGATCACCTCAGTGACTTGCAAGCAACTCACTGTGCTTTGGTACTTGACTAACTGAATTTTTAATTCAGTGATGAAAGCTTCTGGACATAGTCAAGTACTTGTGAAGTCAGAGTGTGATCGAGATGGGATTGACCACTCCAAGAGTTGGAGAAGAATGAGTCACTGTATTTCAATTTAGCAAAACTTGGCTAGGGTAATCCATTAGATGGATTTGATATTTTGAAATACAATGTGGACAACTTGATCAGAGTTGACAGTTGAACTCTGAGGTTTCTATGATCATTTTGGTCAAGGGATGAATTATATGAAACTATATCCGTATGGGTTCTAAGGATGTTGTTCTACACATTCGACCTATCCGGTCGTCGGGTATCATTGCTAGATGGTCACTTCGATTGGTACAGAAATTTATTTCTGTACTACCGACTTAGTTCGGACCTATGAAGTCACACACATTAGAGTTCATGATCCGATCGGATGGTTGATCAATGATTAAGAATTGTTCTAGGGTTAAATGATCAATATGATTGACATTTAACCTAGTGCAAGTGTTGCAGGAGGATCGATTAGCAATTGATTGCTAATTGGCTTAATTTGATTAAGTCAATGGGCTGAGATTAAGTCTAATTGAATATGATTTAATTAGATTTAGTTTGAACTTGATTGGATCAAGTCAATTGATTTATTGGATAAGCCAAGTGTAAGAAAAAAACTAGTTCTAGTTCAATTAGGACTTGGATCAACCTAATTTCTAATTTGATTAAAAAATTAAATCAGATTTAAATCTAATTTAATCTGATTAAATTAGATTTTTAATTGGTTAAGATCTATTTTAATTGGGTTGATCTAATTTTGATTTGATTTGGTTTGAGAAACTAAATTAAAATAAGTCATAAGATAGAATCCTAGTAAGACTAGGATTCCACCTTGCGCCACATAAGCCCCCCATGCTCTCTCACTTATTCCATGCCAATCCCTCTTATTTTGTGTGAAAAAGCCCTCTCCCAGGTCTTTCCCACATCCAAAAGGCTTTCTCTCTTCTTTCATACATGGAAAGTAGTTGTGGATCAAATCAAAGTAGGAATAAGTTTAGATTTCAAATTCTATGAGATTGAATTTTAGAAATCCAAAACTTTTTCTTTTTTGCATCGAATTTATTCAATTTTTTTTGAGATTTTTGCAATTTTAGGGAAACATTGTATACCCTTTTTTAGTAGTCCATGCATGAAAATAAGGAGGAGGAGCCCAAGAGTTGGGTGCCCCTTATCTTGCCATGTTTGGATAAGCCTTGACTAGGTATTTATCTAGACAAGGACTCTATCATATCTCTCTCTATAAAATAAGTTTCTTTATGAAATTTTTGATAAACATAGAATTTGAGATACCTTTCGGTAATCCAAAAATCAGAGAGAAAAACTTTTAGATCGGGGAGATATAATAGAACAAGATAGGGTGTCTAGGAGAGAGTAAAGAGAAGAAGAAGAGGGTCTTCTTCTAGGGTTGTTAGTTTCATCTCTTTCCTTCCTCCATCTTGAATTTTCTGAGAGTGTCTTAGATCTAAAACTCCTCCTCCTACTTCTCATCTTTGGAAGAGTCTAAATCAAGAAG
>NC_025995.2:28125889-28173894 GCF_000442705.2 Elaeis guineensis | reverse complement strand
AGAGGTGTGATAAGTATCCTTCTACTTTGGGCAGAAGAAAGCACACTCTTATCAAAATTTTTACTATTTGAATTCAAAATTCAAGTAAGGTTTACACATGGAAAATCTTAGATTTATTTGATGGGTGGAAAGATGCCAAAATGCCCTTTGACCAGCACGCACGTGCGGGTGATCTGCAGAACTCACAAAGAGATGCCTGATGAGTCCTTCTACTTTAGGCAGAAGGAGGTGCCTCTTATTAGATTATCACATTCCTTGAATTCAATTTCAAATGCCCTTGCCACATGGCAAATTATGGGGCAATCTGAATCAAGAAGGGACACCAAAAGCATCCTTAATTTTGGCGCACGTGTGGGAGAGGCTGAATCGACGTATCACCTCTGATAAGTCCTTCTGCTTGAAGACTCTCAGGTAAGTGATATATGAATGTGATAAGCCTTTTTGGAAGGGGTGTGACTTCTCTATTGGTGCCCCCTCTGGTTCTATAAATAGGGGCGTAGATAGAGTTGATCATTCAACTCTTACACATCCTATCCAATTCCTTTCTCCCTCTCTTACAACTTTAGGGTTTAGGACAAGGATTGTTCCTTTAAGACAAACCTATTCCTAATAGCTCTAAGGGTTTAAGAGGTCCAAAAGAAGATTATTAGGTCTAGCGAGAGGTTTTAAGAGGTTCAGACTTGAGCTTGAAGAAAGATTTGATCGACTGGTGGCTAGTCGAGTTCTAGGGTTTAGAACTCTTGAAGCAAGATGAAGGAGGGGCGCTGTCTTTGGTTCAATTTTTATGTGGATCACTATTAGAGGATGGATACTTAGATGCTTCATAGAAATTGGGATTAGCGCTATAAGTATTCTTCTTATCTAAATTTAGTTTAATTATGCTTTGATTGTTATAGTCAAGGATTTTTGGGCATTAGGGTTTCGGTGCGTCAAGTATTTTGAATGAAAATTTTAAATATCTAGCCTTTCCACTGTCCCATCAAAACCCAATACATTCGAATATCTAATAATTTTTATCACCATTATCGATGACTTGGCTGAGTCCGATATCCGAAGCTCCTGGTAGGTATGAAATACTCGGAAGATTGATTTACTGGAGGGTCACACCTGTGGAAGTCCAAAGGAATCATGCATTGAAAGTCAGCGTATCTCAATAATGATGGTTCATGAGAATAGATGATTGGAAGCTTGAATGTCATGAGGCATGGTCCCCGAAGTCATTCCCCAAGGTGACACCTGTTGCACGGCTAGCAGAGGGTAATTGGGAACATTTAATCCACACTTCATCTATAAATCGAACCTTTACAGTCCAAAGTTGGTATCAGCCAAAAGTCCTTCACAATGTGGTGGTATTGAAAATATCCATCGCTTCAATGAGGAGTCAGACTGGCGGTCTTTGGAGGCTGCTTCTAGGTAGCATTCCAAAGGAGGGCCTTTTACCTTTCTGAGGGAATGCTCCTTCCTCCCCGATGAGGTGGTCCCTTAGGCATCCCCAACAGAATATCTTGAAGGTGGATGTACTATCAGGGGGGAATCCTTCTATGCCCTTATTGATATCCTCTCCCTAAGATTAGCATCCTCTACTGATGGAGGTCCTCTCGCATAAACATCTTTGAGGACCTCAAAGTGTAGCTTGGGCCTGTTGTCGAGATCGACGATCGAGGACGCCGGTGGGGCTCCTATCTCGTATCTTTTCTTTCTTTGTTGTTACCATCTTTGTACCAGCAATATTACCTAAATGAAATAAATATCTTCTTTATCCAATAAATGTCTTCTTTGTCTACCGCATGATTGTCATCATCGTCTGGAATCACCTGAAGCTTTACTCATCTCATCAAGGAGCATTATCCAGTTGGTCGAGGTCCCTAGAGAGTTGTCCTCTTCACCGACGTACTCTCCTTCGAGTTATGATCAGGAGAGAAAAATGGGCTGATGCTCAGGTGGCCTTTGCTGAGCTTGTCTATAGGCAAAGAGCACTGCTGGGGCCGATGCCAATGTAGCCTGCACTCGACTTGCCCATTGGCAAGGAGTGCCACTTGGGCCAAGATCGTCGTGACTGCTGCTCGACTTGCCCGTAGGCAAGGAGTGCCACTTGGGCCGATGCTAACATGATCTATGCTCAACTGGCCCATAGGTGAGGAGCACCACTTGGGTCGATGTTGTTGTGACGATCACTTGATTTGCTCATTGGCAAGGAGCACCACTGGGCTGATGCTGATGTGTCCTACATTAGATTACCCATAGGTGAGGAGCGCCACTTGGGCCGATGCTGGCATGACTGATGCTCGACTCATCCATAGGCAA
The DNA here is from genome assembly GCF_000442705.2 of Elaeis guineensis. Taxonomy (NCBI): domain Eukaryota; kingdom Viridiplantae; phylum Streptophyta; class Magnoliopsida; order Arecales; family Arecaceae; genus Elaeis; species Elaeis guineensis. The sequence continues at coordinate 28,171,590 of NC_025995.2, read as the reverse complement.
GGAGCACCACTTGGGCCAAGGTCATCATGACTGTCGCTCGACTTGCCCATAGGCAAGAAGCACCTTTGGAGCTGATGTTGATGCGGTCTATGCTCAACTCGTCCATAGGCAAGGAGCACCACTTAAGCCGATATGGTGTGGCCTATGCTCGACTCACCCACAGGCGAGGAGCACCACTTGGGCCGATGCCGATGCGGCCTGTGCTCAACTCATTCATAGGTAAGGAGTGCCACTTGGCTGAATAGGGCTCTTGACATGCTATTCCCTTTGGTGCCACCCGATCCCTATAATTTGTTTGAAATAAAAATGTTAGGAAATATGTCTCAAAAGCCAATCATCAAGCTGTTGACGGTTGAGCAACCAAGTATTGTAATGATTTGTTAATAAATAAAATATATTTTTAATATTTTCATCATAAGCTTTCATCTTCTAATGAACTCCGTTGTTATGATAAAGTCCTTAGGACTATTTAAGTTCGATAAAGAGAGGATTTATCGATTAGTTCTTAAAATTATTCACAACCAAATAATAGGCTGTTAATAAGGACGACAGTTTCTATCGAGCATAGGTCACTGTAGGCCATATGGGTTGGTTGTCCTCTTAACCAAAGAGTGTGGAGATACTGATATGACATATAGGTGAGATGTAAGGATACATCATCATTGAACATGACCAACTTCAGAGCATTTTACTATCAAGAATGTCTCTGATGGGATATAGGTATAAGTGTCCCTTAGATCTGAGATCACCTCAGTGACTTGCAAGCAACTCACTGTGCTTTGGTACTTGACTAACTGAATTTTTAATTCAGTGATGAAAGCTTCTGGACATAGTCAAGTACTTGTGAAGTCAGAGTGTGATCGAGATGGGATTGACCACTCCAAGAGTTGGAGAAGAATGAGTCACTGTATTTCAATTTAGCAAAATCTTGGCTAGGGTAATCCATTAGATGGATTTGATATTTTGAAATACAATGTGGACAACTTGATCAGAGTTGACAGTTGAACTCTGAGGTGTTCTATGATCATTTTGGTCAAGGAGATGAATTATATAGAAACTATATCCGTATGGGTTCTAAGGATGTTGTTCTACACATTCGACCTATCCGGTCGTCGGGTATCATTGCTAGATGGTCACTTCGATTGGTACAGAAATTTATTTCTGTACTACCGACTTAGGTTCGGACCTATGAAGTCACACACATTAGAGTTCATGATCCGATCGGATGGTTGATCAATGATTAAGAATTGTTCTAGGGTTAAATGATCAATATGATTGACATTTAACCTAGTGCAAGTGTTGCAGGAGGATCGATTAGCAATTTGATTGCTAATTGGCTTAATTTGATTAAGTCAATGGGCTGAGATTAAGTCTAATTGAATATGATTTAATTAGATTTAGTTTGAACTTGATTGGATCAAGTACAATTGATTTATTGGATAAGCCAAGTGTAAGAAAAAAACTAGTTCTAGTTCAATTAGGACTTGGATCAACCTAATTTCTAATTTGATTAAAAAATTAAATCAGATTTAAATCTAATTTAATCTGATTAAATTAGATTTTTAATTGGATTAAGATCTATTTTAATTAGGTTGATCTAATTTTGATTTGATTTGGTTTGAGAAACTAAATTAAAATAAGTCATAAGATAGAATCCTAGTAAGACTAGGATTCCACCTTGCGCCACATAAGCCCCCCCATGCTCTCTCACTTATTCCATGCCAATCCCTCTTATTTTGTGTGACAAAAGCCCTCTCCCAGGTCTTTCCCACATCCAAAAGGCTTTCTCTCTTCTTTCATACATGGAAAGTAGTTGTGGATCAAATCAAAGTAGGAATAAGTTTAGATTTCAAATTCTATGAGATTGAATTTTAGAAATCCAAAACTTTTTCTTTTTTGCATCGAATTTATTCAATTTTTTTTGAGATTTTTGCAGATTTTAGGGAACACATTGTATACCCTTTTTTAGTAGTCCATGCATGAAAATAAGGAGGAGGAGCCCAAGAGTTGGGTGCCCCTTATCTTGCCATGTTTGGATAAGCCTTGACTAGGTATTTAATCTAGACAAGGACTCTATCATATCTCTCTCTATAAAATAAGTTTCTTTATGAAATTTTTGATAAACATAGATATTTGAGATACCTTTCGGTAATCCAAAAATCAGAGAGAAAAACTTTTAGATCGGGAGATATAATAGATACAAGATAGGGTGTCTAGGAGAGAGTAAAGAGAAGAAGAAGAGGGTCTTCTTCTAGGGTTGTTAGTTTCATCTCTTTCCTTCCTCCATCTTGAATTTTCTGAGAGTGTCTTAGATCTAAAACTCCTCCTCCTACTTCTCATCTTTGGAAGAGTCTAAATCAAGAAGAAGGAGGCACCCGATCAACCATCGAAGAAGGATCAGCGCAGTACTAGCATACTGTGCTGATTTTCTGAAGCAGGACTTCAGATCGAGATTCGTGGGCTCGTGTGGATGACTCCTAGAGATCGGATGCATGTGTGGTTTGCAACATCATCCTCAAATCCGGATCAGCAAGGTTAGAACATCTAACTTACAAGGTAATAGATCTGATCTATTGTTTAATACATACATTAGATATAGTATAGAAATATATTGATATGATCAACATGTAGTTCATGCTCCATATATTTTAATTTTTGATTTAATGCTATGTAATAATCATATAATAAGATCTTAGATCTAGAGATTCTTTGATTTTAGAAAATAAATTTTGATTTATTTTAGTCTTCTGCTGCCTAATCTTGAAAAAGTTTCAAGATCTAACCCTGAAACCCTAGATCTGGTTCCCTTAAATTGGTATCAGAGCCTAAAGTTGTTTATTACATGATTATTTATACATGCTTAGATAATTTCTTAGATTAGATCTAATTTATAATCTGATTATTAAATCTAAAATTAAAATTTTAGATCAATCACGAACTGCAAGGTTGTCCTACTGTAAGGTTTATCCCTTACAGTACAAAAATTATTGTAGTTCATGTAGATCTATCTTTAATCATAAATTTGTTAGATATGATCTAGATTAAATTTATGATTTATTAGATTTAAAAGGTATTTAAATCTGAAATAAAATCTCTTTGTTAATAATTTTTGTGCAAAGAAATTGTTTAAAGTTGAAATTATTTCAATTACATGAACCTGTTTAGATTAGATCTAAAGTAGTTTCATATTTATTTCACTTGTATCTTGATTATGAATCAAACATGCAATATAGTTGGTAGAATCATATTATAAAATTATTTTATAAATATAAAAATTATTTTCGAAAAGCCGAACCCAACCCTCAGCCCAAAACTTAATTAAGAATTAAGAAGTTGTTTGATTAGGTTCTAGGATTGTGAATTGAAGAACCTAAAACACAAACCATAATACATTGGGTTAATGGGTTAGTGAAAATTAGGTCTATCAATTGGGTTAGATCTATGGTTAGATTAAAGATGGACTTAATTAGAGAATTGACTAAATCTAATCAATTGTTGTTTTAGATTAGGTCAAGGATTTTTAGATCAATTACAATAGTTGTAGTTGGTCAAGTCCATGTCTTTAACGAGAACCAAATGGATTTGATTCTTGGCTAAGTGATCTAGCACGAACTGTTAGGTTGATCTAATCAAAACTAATTAAACCAGTTGGTGTCTAAGGTAAACCAGACTGGTGGTTTTTAATTGGGAGCCCGCTTACCTGGCCATTTTTGATGGTGTCTAAGGCAAGCTTTGGCCGACCCTCCCACTGATCAAACTTACTTGGCCTCTTGGTGAAATTATATTTTGATCAGATCACTTGACTATTCGAGCTAACCCATGTCAGCTAGATAAATCAGTGTGACTGATTTAGGTGCTCCTAGACCAGCCCTTTTAATGGTCTCCCTTAAGCTGACTTGGTGAAGCCAATAGGAGGATCATGATAAGCTGGTTCATCTGACCTCATCCTCTAAATCATTTAAATCCTCTAAACTTATTAGGTCCTTAAAATGATAAAGTTATGGAGATAACTGAGTCATAGCCTCCCATTAAGGTGTTTGATAATGAGTCTATTAACTCAATAATCATAGTAGATCCAAAGGCCTGCTGCTTGTTGACTAATGGAATTATCACTCATCATATGACGACTTGGAAGTGTCTCTCTAATGGTGGTTAGGTGAGCCAACCAAAGTTGCGCTTAATCATTCGTTGGTTAGATGCACTAAGTATGGTCATGTTAATGGTTGGACCTAATCGGATCCTTACAGTAGAGGCTAAAGCCTACTGATTAGGTTTCTGGGGCAAAATTAAAATTACTAGAAATTATATAGAGAAACAATTGGTTATGAACCTACCCTTAGATGTACATGGGTTGGCCAACCAAAGTTGGGCTTGTGTGCAATCTAAGTGGATTCTAGTACCCACTAAGGAATTAGAGTAATTCCTCGAATTGAAGGTAGAGGCTACCAATTCGAATAAAATAGTGAGAGAAACCTTTTGATTAAAGTCCAAATCTTTAGGTTTAATGAATCAATTACTAATTAGGTTATGATTTTTTTTTATGCAGATATGGCCACTTTCCTATCGCTCCGATCATTGTTGGACAATGATAAGTTGGTGGGACCCAACTTCGGTAGCTGGTATCGAAAGTTGAAGATAGTTTTAGAGCATGAACAGATCCTATATGTGATAATGGATCCTACACTTGAGGAGCTAGCTAGCAATGCATGTGGAACAATCAGAGATACTTACCAGAAGTGACTCAGTGACTGGACCACGGTGCATTGTATCATGCTGGCTGCCATGAGCGATGAGTTTAGTCGCAGATTCGAGATGACTCAGCCAAAGGACATGCTTCAAGTGTTGGAGGATGCCTTTGGCACACCTGATGATGTGGAGAGGCACAAGACTAGTTGTGCCATCTTCAATGCCAAAATACGGGATGGTGCCTCTATCACTGATCATGTATTGTACATGATCAAGCTGATGAAACGATTGAGCAAGCTCGGCTTTCCTTTGCATGAGCAGCTTGGGAAAGATACAATACTAAACTCACTGTCCAAGTCTTATCTCCCATTCCTCACTCATTATAGAATGACAAAGCCTGAAGTGAACTACCACAGGTTACTGGGGTTGCTTCAGAACTTTGAGAAGGATCACCAACTCCACAAGGAGTCGGTGAACTTAGTGGGAGGTTCATCTTCTGGTTCTCGACTCTTTAAAAAAGGGAAGAAGAACAAGAAGAAGAAAGTGAAGAAGGTGCAAGTTCAGGCTGGGACATCAGTGTAGGGCTAGACCAGAAAGATCAAGCCCGATAAGAGTCTATTCTACTGGCAAGCATCCTAGATTAGATAGTGTATCAGATATCTACTTATGGCAATGTAGGCTAGGTCATATAAATAAGAACAGAATAAATAGGTTGACTCAAGAGGAAATCCTCGAAGTCAGTGATTGTGAATCACTTCCAACCTGTGAGTCTTGTCTTCTTGGTAAAATGACCAAGTCATTTTTTACTAGAAAAGGTGAGAGAGCTACTGAGCCCTTAGGCCTAGTACATACTGATGTATGCGGGCCCATGAGCATAAGTGCTAGAGGTAGATATTTCTACTTCATAACTTTCACGGATGATCTATCCAGATATGGATATGTCTATCTGATGAAACATAAGTCAGATTCATTTGAAATGTTCAAACGATTTCGAAGTGAAGTAGAAAAATAAACTGGAAAGAGCATTAAAACTCTTCGATCTGATCGAGGAGAAAATATCTTTCTAGTGAGTTTCTCATATATCCAGGAGAGAATGGAATTCTCTTCCAATGGACTCTCCCAGGAACACCACAGCATAATAGTGTATCTGAAAGGAGAAATTGGACTTTGTTAGACATGATCCAATCCATGATGGATTTTGCCAGCTTGCCGATATCCTTCTGAGGATATGCACTCGAGTCGACCTGTTATCTGTTAAATAGGGTTTCAAGTAAGTCTGTAATTAAGACTCCATATGAGATATGGACAGGGCGTAAGCCAGCACTTTCACACCTTAGGATCTGGGGATATCTGGTCTATGTCAAAAGATTAGTCATAGACAAACTTGGACCTAGGTCTGACAAATGCACATTCATCGGGTACCCCAAAGAGACCAAAAGATATTTTTTCTACCATGCTGATAAACAAAAGATGTTCGTCAGCCTTAAGACAATCTTTTTAGAAAAGGAGTTCTTTGGTGATGGAACCGTTGCCTCTAAGGTTGAACTTGATGAAGTTCAACAGGTAGAAGGACCGATACAAATAGCTGAACCTGAGTCAAATTTGATTAGATCAGATTCGAAGCCCAATGTACCTACACCATTAAGGCGATTCGGTAGAGTACCACATCAGTCGGACAGATACTATGGTTTCTTGATCCGGGACGGTGATCCCATCAAACTTGATGAGAACGATGAGGATCCGATCACCTATATAGATGTAATGTAGAGACCTGATTTTGAAAAATGGCTTGAAGTCATGAAATACGAAATAGAGTCCATGAAGGTCAACGATGTATGGACATTGGTTGACCCACCTGAAGGGGTTAAACCCATTGGGTGTAAATGGATGTTCAAAAAAAAAAGGACGCAGATGGAAAGGTGGAGACCTATAAAGCCCGTCTGGTTGCCAAGGGATATCATCAACGTTATGGTATTGACTATGATGAGATATGTTTTTCTGTGGCAATGCTCAAATCCATTCGGATAATGCTTGCAATAGCTGTCCATCTGGATTATGAGATCTAGTAAATGGATGTAAAGATAGCTTTCCTGAATGGAGAGCTGACCGAAGAGGTGTATATGATACAACCTGAGGAGTTTACATCCACAGATGAGTCCAAGGTATGCAAGCTTCAAAGATCTATTTATGGATTGAAGCAAGCTTCTTAGAGTTGGAACATGCATTTTGATAAGGTGATCAAAATGTATTACTTTGTTAAGAATGGAGAAGAGCCCTGCATCTATAAATGGGCAAATGGTTCCGTTGTGGTATTTCTTGTTTTGTACATGGATGACATTCTTTAATCGAGAATGACATCCCCGCACTACAGGGAATAAAAGTTTGGTTGTCATCGCAGTTCTCCATGAAGGATTTGGGTGAAGCATCCTACATCTTAAGGATGAAGATCTATAGGGATAGATTTAAAAAGATACTTGGGTTATCCCAGTCCACGTACATAGACACTGTGTGAAGAGGTTCAGCATAGAGAATTTCAAGAAGGATTATCTACCGATAGGCCATGGAATTTCTCTCTCTAAGAAGATTGTCCGATAATTCTGAAGAGAGAGAGCGCATGAGTAGAGTCCCATATGCTTCGACCGTGGGATCTATCATGTATGCCATGATATGTACAAGACCAGATATGGCATACTTACTAGGAGTAGTGAGTAGATACCAATCTGATCCTAGAGAAAACTACTAGAAAGTGGTTAAAGCCATCCTTAAGTATTTGAGAAATACTAAGGACCAATGGTTGGTTTATGACGAGTCAGATCTGAAACTTGTGGGGTTCACAGACTCCAGCTTTCAATTTGATCATGATGACAGCAGAAGCGTGTCAGGTTATATCTTTACTCTGAATGGTGAAGCTATCTGCTGGAAGAGTTTCAAGCAGCATACTGTGGCAGACTCTGTTTGTAAAGTGGAGTACATCATAGCATAGGATGCCGCGAAGAAAGCTATGTGGCTGAGAAAATTCATCACTGAGCTCGGAGTAGCACCCTCCCTCGATGGTCCGGTCCTGCTCTACTGTGACAACACTGGTGCCATAACTCAGGAGAAAGAACCCAAAGCACACCAACGGATGAAGCACATTTTGTGCCACTTCCACTTGGTCTGGAAGATCATGGATCGAGGTGACATCGACCTTCAGAAGATCGATGAAAAGGAGAACCTGATTGACCCCTTCACTAAAGCCCTGGCAATAAAGGAGTTGACAACCACAAGTCAAAGATGGGTATTAGATACTGTGCCGAGTGGCTTTAGGACAAGTGGGAGTTGTTAGGAAATATGTCCCAAAAGTCAATTGTCAAGCTATTGATGGTTGAGCAACCAAATATTATAATTGATTTGTTAATAAATAAAATATATTTTTGTATTTTCATCATAAGCTTTCATCTTCTAATGAACTCCGTTGTTATGATGAAGTCTTTAGGACTATTTAAGTTCGATAAAGAGAGAATTTATCGATTAGTCCTTAAAACTATTCACGATCAAATGATAGGCTATTAATAAGGACGACAGCTTCTATCGAGCATAGATCACTGTAAGCCATATAGGTTGGTTGTCCTCTTAACCAAGGAGTGTGGAGATACTGGTATGGCATACAGGTGAGATATAAGGGTACATCATCATTGAACGTGACCAACTCCAGAGCATTCTACTGTCAAGAATGTCTTTGATGGGATATAAGTATAAGTGTCCCTTAGACCTGAGATCACCTCAGTGACTTGCAAGCAACTCACTGTGCTTTGGTACTGGACTAACTAAATTTTTAATTCAGTGATGAAAAGCTTCTAGGCATAGTCAAGTACTTGCGAAGTCAGAGTGTGATCGAGATGGGATTGACCACTCCAAGAGTTGGAGAAGAATGAGTCACTGTATTTCAATTTAGCAAAACCTTGGCTAGGGTAATCCATCAGATGGATTTGATATTTTGAAATACAATGTGGACATCTTGATCAGAGTTGATAGTGGAACTCTGAAGTGTCCTATGATCATTTTGGTCAAGGAGATAAATTATATGGAAACTATATCCGCATGGATTCTAAGAATGTTGTTCTACACATTCGACCTATCCGATCATCGGGTACCATTGCTAGATGGTCACTTCGATTGGTACAAAAATTTATTTCTGCACTATCGATTTAGGTTCGAATCTATGAGGTCACATACATTAGAGTTTATGATCCGATCGGATGGTTGATCAACGATTAAGAATTATTTTAGGGTTAAATGATCAATACGATTGACATATAACCTAGTGCAAGTGTTACAGGAGGATCGATTAGCAATTTGATTGCTAATTGGCTTAATTTGATTAAGCCAATGGGCTGAGATTAAGTTTAATTGAATATGATTTAATTAGATTTAGTTTGGGCTTGATTGGATCAAGTCCAATTGATTTATTGGATAAGCCAAGTGCAAGAAAAAAACTAGTCCTAGTTCAATTAGGACTTGGGTCAACCTAATTTCTAATTTGATTAGAAAATTAAATCAAATTTAAATCAAATTTAATCTGATTAAATTAAATTTTTAATTGGGTTAAGACCTATTTTAATTGGGTTGATCTAATTTTGGTTTAATTTGGTTTGAAAAATCAAGTTAAAATAAGTCATAAGATAGAATCCTAGTAAGACTAGGATTCCACCTTGTGCCACATAAGCCCCCCCCACACCCTCTCTCTTATTCCATGCCAATCCCCTCTTATTTTGTGTGACAAAAGCCTTCTCCCAGGTATTTCCCACGTCCAAAAGGCTTCCTCTCTTCTTTCATACATGAAAAGTAGTTGTGGATCAAATCTAAGTAGGAATAAGTTTGGATTTCAAATTCTATAAGATAGAGTTTTAGAAATCTAAAACTCTTTTTTTTTTGTATCGAATTTATCCAAATTTTTTTTGGATTTTTGTGGCTTTTAGGGCACACATTGTGCACCCTTTGCTGATATTCCATGCACAAAAATAAAGAGGAGGAGCCCAAGAGTTGGGCGCCCCTTATCTTGCCATGTTTGGATAAGTCTTAACTAGGTATTTGACCTAGACAAGGACTCTATCATATCTCTCTCTATAAAATGAGTTTCTTCATAAAATTTTTGATAAACATAGAGATTTGAGAGTCCTTTAGGGTATCCAAAAATTAGAGAGAAAGACCTTTGGGTCATGGAGATATAATAGATACAAGACAGGGTGTCTAGGAGAGAGTAAAGAGAAGAAGAAGAGGGTCTTCTTCTAGGGTTGTTAGTTTCATCTCTTCCCTTCCTCCATCTTGAGTTTTCTGAGAGCGTCTCAGATCTAAAACTCTTCCTCCTACTTCTCATCTTTGGAAGAGTCCAAATCAAGAAGGAGGCACCTGATCAACAATCGAAGAAGGATCAGCGCAGTACTAGCATACTGTGCTGATTTTCTGAAGCAGGATTTAGATCGAGATTCGTGGGCTCGTGTGGATGACTCCTAGAGATCGGACGCATGTGCGGTTTGCAACATCATCCTCAAGCCCAGATCAGCAAGGTTAGAACATCTAACTTACAAGGTAATAGATCTGATCTATTGTTTAATACATACATTAGATGTAGTATAGAAATATGTTGATATGATCAACATGTAGTTCATGCTCTATATATTTTAATTTTGATTTAATAATATGTAATAATCATGTAATAGAATCTTAGATCTAGGGATTCTTGATTTTAGAAAATAAATTTTGATTTATTTTAGTCTTCCGCTGCCTAATCTTGAAAAAATTTCAAGATCTAATCCTGAAATCCTAGATCTGGTTCCTTCAAGAAATTCATAGAAAGTTTATTTTGTTAATGAAAATGAGTTGTTACAAGTCTTACTAGTGGTACATTTAGAATACCTTCACATTCTAGGCCTAGGAGATAGGAACAACGTTAACCTAATTCCCTGCTCCCCTAGCAGCTTCTGATGTCCGAGATCATGTTGATGATGCCAGCTGTCAGTTAGTTGTTGTTGTTGTCTTCATTAGGATGGTGCCATGTTGGCTCCCCAGGGGTTCGGATTTGTTGCCCTCGAATATATTTTTTGAGATAGCCCCATTGGATGAGAGCCTCGATCTTGTCCTTCAGCTGAAGGCACTCTTAAATATCATGATCGTGGTTATGGTGGAAGCAATAGTACTTCCATTTGTTCTATCAGATTGATGGGGTCTTCATCGACAGAGGTTGATGAAAGTACTCCTCATCCTCAATCTCTATGAGGATCTGAGCTCGAGAGGTGGCTAATGAGGCATAGCTGCTATAGTGCCAAGGTGGACTCCTCGACCTTGACACTTTTGATGGTCGGAAGGATTCTACTTCTGCCTAGGTTGGGCGTACATCCTACCACGCATGCTTCTTTTTGTTGGGGGTCCAACCTTCCTCTCATCGGTGTGTGATCTAGCCCTCTTCGGCCCATATACACTTATGGGTCGGAGCCAAGAGGTCAGCATGTGGTCACTTGGATATGTCTTATTAAGGGAGAGATAAGATGCTCATTGTAGAAGCCTCGCTTTAGCACTGATATGGTAACATCTTCGTCCAGACTATGCACCTCCAGCGTGGCTGCATTGAAACATGCCACATAATCATGTAGAGATTCTCTCTTCTTAATGGAGAGAGAAGAGGTCATCTGAAGTCCTTGACTTGACCTGACTGTGGCCAAATTTAGCAACAAATTGGTGTCCAGGTTGCTCGAAGGATGAAATAGACTCCGATAGGAGTCTTGAGTACCAGATCTGCACTGTCTTCTTCAGGGTCATAGGAAAGGTGAGGCAGAGGAGGATGTCCGTGGCACCGTGGAGCATCATGAGGCTTTGAGCCCTCTAAGCGATCAAGTGGGTTGATGGAGCCATCATATAATTCTACCATCGGCATCTTGAACCAACTAGGAATCGATTCCTGAAGGATAGAGTGGATAAAGGGTGGTCGGGAACTAAAGTTGAAGACATCATTGTTCCCTCTGTCGCTCAGCTGGACCTCGATGAGTCAGTGCTCAATCTCGCAGATCTTCCACTCAAGGTCTTCATCTTGACAAGATTGCTTTGGCTAAGGGGAGTAGCCCAGCATCGAGTCCCCATTGGAAGAGGTAGGAGATAATCGGTGTTGCCGACCATGGGTGAACCTATGGTGGGAGGACAGTTGTCGATCAGGGGAGGTCAATCGATGCATCCTCCAGGAAGGATTCTCTAGAACTGAAGATTGGTCTCAGTGACTATGCTACGATAGCACTGCCTAGGGAGCGGGTCGAGATGGTTGCCATTGCTCTGTGGCATGCTGAAGCTGCTGGATGATGTTCGTCAGCACCTAGACTTGGCAGATTAGGTCATCGAATCATTAGGATTCGGCCTCATGGGTAGCTATTCTAGCTCCACCAAACTACATGAGGTGGATGACCAGGAGGTTCCACCCCGACCATGTCAAGTTGATGGTTGGTAGGAAACAGAGTGGCGCCACATACTCCCTTTCTCAAGTAAGATTGCTGGGGTCCTTTCCTCTAGCACCAATCAATTATGTCAGGGCTCCAGAGGTGCTAATGTGGCCAAAGATGGAAGGTGATCTAGATGTTGGGATACCAGATGGACCTGCAAAAGAAGTCCACTGACACTAGAGGTGGGGCCTCCGACGGGAGACCCTCTGATGATTAAGTAAGCCGAAGCTTCAACACATAGAGAGAATGAGAGAAAGTGGTGACCCGAGTTGGCTTACCCCTTTTTCCTTCCTTTTTCTTTGTTTGGATGCCTTTATTACCTTTTTATATAAGGAGGTGCAAGAGTTTGTTATTCCTAGGCCTGTCGATTGTTAGACCTGAGCTCATAGGTGGTTAGTTGTGGGTATTTGTTGTATCCACATGGCCACGTTTTGAAAGTTTATTGGGAGATTCCAATTGACTGCTATCATGGACCGATGAGTTGTTAGATTAGAGTCAGCTCATGATCGAGGTGGTGCCCTGATCAGGTCTATGTCAGCATGGATCGTCGATCTTATCTTTAGTGATAAGTGGAATCCCGACCTTGAGGTTGGTGTCGGTCGCAGGCTTCATTCCCACTAATGGTGAGATGTTATCCCGAAGGTTGAGAGAATCCCAACCCAAGGTCAGCTAGAAGTTGACCCGAAGGTCGGAGAGTATCTAAATAGGTGTGATCATTTTACCTTAGCTTCTTCTGATAGATCCGATGGCGCTCATTTTTGTCAGTCTGAATTTTTGAGGGCGAGCCTCGAGATCCATAGTTGATGTGGTGCGATCCCACAATAGATTGGATATCAGATTCCATCTAAGCCTATATTCACATTTCAATAACTCATTTGCACATGAAAATGCTGATTCCTATGGATGTTGGATTTGCATTGGATTCACATAAAAAGAGTGAGCTACACTAAGGGGTGGCTTAGGTATCATACTCTATAATCCTGAATATGAGGAGTAACAATAAAAGATTTTCTATGTCTTATATCATCATTAATTATCTCTTAAAATATATTATAGTAATGAATTATCTAAGGATAATATAATAATATGCTTACATTACATTTATAATTATATTTTGTATTTATATTTATCATACATACTACAATATATTATATCACATGTTGTAAATGATACACTAACACTATATATCATGTTGATAATATATATTTTTGATTTTATGCTTCAATTGTCACATTATTAATACTAATATAATTATTTATACCATGTCCTAATCTATAGTGGTAGTCTAAAAGCTGATTTACTAACGGCCACATGACTGTACCAAAAGCCAACTAATAATTAGTTCTAACATTAATGATAAAATGTTGGCCAAGTATATAGATTTGATATAACAGAGCAAAAAATATTGAATAAGACGGGTTACATCCTGATAGAGATTGTCTTAAATGATATCACATGATTAAGCTTGAGGAAGGCTAAAGCAATTAAAGAATAGACCAGCTAGGCTAATCGACTATCATATAGCATCATGTAATATAGGCAAGAGATATTTAAGAAGAGTTAATTGAACTAGGCCAAGAATTACTTGAGAAACAAGTCGAGTCTTGAAGAGGGTAAGAGGGTCTGAAATGTACATATGGCCTACTGAAGAGGTTATATATTCACTTAAAGGCCAATCATGACTTATAATAAGATATCAGCCTTATATAAGATGAAGTCTTAGAAGTAGAATGTGAGAGACAGTTACAAAAAGATTAGGATGTTGAAAGTGAAGATGTGATTAGAACCAACTATATCAACCATCAAAACAAGATGGATAAAGTAATGGTAACCAGAAAAAATAGGTGTCAATGCTGGAAGGAGATAGTTGTTCAATAATTAAAAAGGATGCGTGCAAATATTAAGTTGTAATTCTAAAAAGAGGCCTTTACCAATCAAATGGCCAATACATTTTTTATCTTCTAGTTATTTTTTGCTTTATCTTTAGTTATCCTTTAGCTCATAATTCTTAGCATAGCATTTGAGTCACTACTTCCTTTCTTGCAAGGTGGCATCTTACTAGTAAAAGTCCTTAGAGGTCAAGATAATAGAACCCATTACCATCCATCCTATCTAGTTCTGACATAGTGGTATGCCCACTCATCGTTCCACAACATTCTTCTTATCCAACCCACCTTAGCGAAAATGAAAGGAGCAATAAGCTCTCTAGCATGTTCCATGGTACACGAGTGGCTATTATATACCACCAAGGAAGAGAAATGATACGTAGCCATTAGGCTTTATGGCAAGTCTAATTCATAATGCTGCTAGTGAATCCTAAGTACCTTAGATTGAGCTATCCAAATAGAGTCGCCAAGCTCAACCACAAGTAGAGATTCTCAATGAGCAAACTGTCTCTAGCCCCATTAGAGATTACGGCCTTAAAGGCCAAGTCTCTCAAAAAAGGTTGGTGCAATAGTTAGTTGATTCATCATACAAGATCATCTTATAGCTCAAATTCTATATGAATGAGAGCTGTTGAGACATATGAAGAACAACAAGAAGTCAAGTAGCTAATTTTGTATAAAAGTAGTAGTCTTCTGTGACTTTGATGTCAAAGCAAGTCAAAAAGCTTATCCCTATGCTCTTTAATCAAAATCATATGCCATAATATGTATCAGTCAATCTTATGGTGAATGTGGCCAATAGTAGCCCCAATGTTAAGGGTAAGTCAACCGATCGTCTACGATATAGAAGTGATAGAATGCTAGAGAAGCTTGACCTCAAAAATTTTATCTTATGAAAAGAAAAGTCAGAATATTATGCTAGAGAGACTTTAGAGTCTAAAGATTGTGGTGATGAGGAGGGTATTCAATGGTAAATATGGGACCTATGAGACAAGCTGAGCATACTATTGCTAATGTTTTAGTTATCGGTAGGTCAAGTCTAGACCCTAGAATAGAAGTTGACCTTCTAGATTCGTGGTTAAGTGTGAGAAGAGGAATAATGTTAGTGTGGGAGTTGTTCTAGCATAAATTACTATACAAAGGGTTGGACATTCTTTGACTATGCTTTGGGGGTGCTCATTCCAAAGTCGAGGACTAGCCCCAACAGATACCTTCTCTTCTTAATAAGTTGTGTATGCCAAATCCATGAGTCAAGGATAACCTCAGGCTGACATCTAGTAGAATTTGTTATATCAACTAGTTCAACTTTAATTATTCAACCAATTCAACGACATCGTGCTGATCATGTGTAGGTAGGATACTCATCTTATAAGATTCTCCAAGAAAGGCTTAAGCAGAGAATTCCATGATTAGTTTGAATATGAAAAATATTTAATAAAATAAATAAATATTGGGCAATTATTAAGAAAAAATGAAAGAGGCCAGTTGAATTGGATTTGAAAAAACTTCAGACAAGAGGGATGATACAGAATTAGACAATCCACCTAATGTTGATCACAAAATTCAAAATACATAAGTCACCAAGGCCTTCAACTAAGCTTAGATGTCCCTCATGATATTTTTTAGAATAAAAATTAAATAACATCCTATATTTTAACTTGATTTATAAATACCCCCTGCATCTCTAATTGCTATAATATCAATCTTGCATTTTTCAATTTATTGTAATGTTCCCACTGACCACTTAATTTAGGCAAAAGCTCATCAATAGTGCTTATGTAGCAAATTATTTTGAGTTAGATTGCTGGTATGGATTTGTTGGTCTAATTTAAAATGGGATGAAATATGATATGAACTCAAAGAGTTAGATGATCAAAATACTTAGTCCCTAATCTCCATCTCCTCTCCTAATCCTTCTCCAACCCTCATCGACGACTACTTGGCCACCACTGTCCCCATTCCCTAGGCCGTCGTCATCGTCATTCTTATCTCTGCTATCGGCCCCACCCCCATCCTCCTATCCTCCTCTCTCTTCATTTATTTTCCCTCTTCCTATCTTTCGTCCTCTCTTTCCCTTCTCTTCTCTCTCGATTTCTAATATATTCTCATTGAAAGGGTTAGAGAACCCCTACTTACGGTAAGATAAGGAGAACTGCTAGGAAAGAAATAAAAGAAGTTGACAAGGGAGAAGAAAATGAGGTAATGCAGTGAATATGTTAGAATATTTAGCCATTTTCATCTTTCTCTGACATATGCTTGTAATAGCTTTAACATCTCCTACCATCTCCCCAGTGATCTACTGAATAAATAGAGTTAATCATAGTTAAAGGTGGATGGCATTTGAACGAAAGGGAAAGATGGAATCCAAATGTCTATCACTTCTTTGCCAAGCTCCATGGCTGCATCTTGGTATCAATTCCACTTTCTAATGCTGCTACCACAGAAGACACACACCCCCTTAACCCGTGATGAGTGACCCACCTTGGCTTCCTCTCTCATCTTACAGTAAGTGGGGGTTTTTGTATACTCTAAAGTATCAAATAAAACTTGTGTGAATTTCATGTCACAATCCTCTCAGCAAGATCAAAAAACTCTTAATAGTGTTGTCATCTTCTTCACCCAAGTTTTGGAAAGAGAGGAAGAAGAGGAAAAGGGAGGGAGAAGAGGAGGAGAGAGAGGGAGAGGGAAAGAAGACAAAGAGAGGAGGATGGGGGTCGAGGTGGCAGCTGAAGGAATGGGGGTGGCAACGGTGGTCGGGGGGTCACCAATGGAGTTGGAGAAAGGTTAAGGAAGGAGATGAGGTTAAGATTAGGGCATAGATATTTTGGTCTTTAAACATTTTTGAGTCCATGCAATATTTCATCCCATTTTAAAATGGCCCAACAAATCTACATCAGCCATCAAATTCAAAATAATTTGTCATATAGGAACTAATGGTGAGATTTTGCACAAATTGAGTAGTTAGTAGGAAATATTATAACAAATTAGAAAATACAAGATTAAAATTATAGCAATTGAAAATAGAGGGGGTATTTGCAAATCAAGCTAAAATGTAGGGTATTATTTACTTTTTATCTTATTTTCTGTCTTCCTCTAGTTAGACCTGTTCACTATGATGAGGAGTTTGGGAAGCTTAGATCTGTAATTGTCAAATTGTTTGTCAAGTTTGTCCAAAGGTTTGAACGTCTCCTTGCTTTTGTTTTCTAATTCAACTTGATTGTCCTCTAAAACCTTTGATCAAGCATGAGCCTAACCAATCATGCCTCTAGGGATACAATCAAAGATTCTTGGGAAGGCATTTTGTCTTGGATCTCTTGATAGGTGTCCATGATAGATTTTATTTTTTCCTTCATGGCAGTGACCTTGAAATCGAGCCTGCCTTCTTAGGATATTAATTGATTAGCCTCTCTGGTCAAGTCACTAGAGAGTGGTGGATCTATGATAGTTTGACAAGTTATTCTTTGAGATTAGCTCCTTGGCTAGCAGAGAGTTTTGCAAATTGAAAAAAACTTTGTCTGGTGTCAATAACTCAATCATCTTCTAGGGATTAATGAGGTCATCAATGTTAATCTCAATAATATCTTATAGCATTATCTTGACCCTTTACACCTTGACTAAGATCTTAGGCAAGGATGCAAAATTGGTCGAAGATAACCTGGTCGAGTGAGCTGCTAACCTAGCCCTCACACTAACCAATGATTAGAAAAATGAAAGACTATGACCACCAATAACCTACCAATGAGGAGGGTATTCTGTGGTTAGTATGGGATATATGAGTCAAGCTGAGCACATTATTGTTAATGTTTCAATTAGTGGTAGGTCTACACTAGACCCTAGAATGGATTTTGGCCATCTAGATTCATGGTTAAGTACGAGAGGAGGAATAATGTTGGTATGAGAGTTGTTCTATTACAGATTCCTACACTATGGATTGCATATTCTTCAACTGCAATAGCTTTGGTGGGGAGGGGGCAACTTGCTAACTAGCCTAAAATGCATATTACTCAACTCCAAGATCAAGGAGCACTAGCCCCAATGCATACCTCCTCCCCTTAATAAGTCATGCATGCCAAATCTATAAGTCGAGGACAACCTCAAGCTGACATCTATTAGAATTTATTATATCAACTAGTTTCAAATTTATTGATTCAACCAATAAGATATCCTTATGCTCATCATGCATAGGTTGAATATATGTCTATGAAGATTTTTCATGAAACACTTAGTAGAAAATTCAATGATCAATACTTAGCAAAAAATTCAATGATCAATTTGAATATGAAAATATTTAATAAAATATATAAATAAATACTAAACAATTATTAAGAAAAATGAAAGAGGCTAGTTGAATTGGACTTCAAAAAACTTTCGACAAGAGAACCAATACAAAATAAAAAAATCCACCTAATGCCAATTATAAAAGTCTAATTACATAAGGCATCAAGCCTTCAAGTTAGCCTTGGGGTCCCTCATAATATTTTTTGTCATATCCTACTCCTGCAATTATGTTGTTCTTTAGTTAGACCTGTCCACTTTGATGAAGAGTTTAGGAAGCTCAGATCTGCATTTGTCAAGTTGTTTGTAAGGTTTGTCTAAGGCTTTGAACATCTCGTCGCTTTTGTTTTCTAGTTCAACTTGATTGTCTTCTAAAGCCTTCAATCAAGCATGAACCTAACCACCATGCCTCCAAGGATACAATCAGACATTTATGGGAAGGTGTCTTCTCTTAGATCTCTTGGTAGGTTTCTATGATAGATTTCATTTTTTTCTTCATGGCAGTGACCTTAAAATCTAGCCCATCTTCTTAGAATGTTAATTGATTAGCCTCTTTAGTCAAGTCACCTAAGAGTGGTGAATCTATGATAGTTTAGCAAGTTATTCTTAAGATTAGCTGCTTGGCTAGCAAAGAGTTTTGCAGATTGAAGAAAAACTTTGACCGCTTTCAATAGCTCGATTATCTTCTAAGGATTAATAAGGTCAAAGATGTTAATCTCAATGATATCCCGTAGCATTATCTCGACCCTTTACACCTTGACTAAGATCTTAGGCGAGAATGTAGAATTGGTCGAGGATATCTTGGTTGATTGAGCTGATAACCTAGCCCTCATACTAAGTAATGATTGAAAAAATGAGTGACTATGACCATCAAGAACCTGAGAATGAGGAGAGAATTTTGTGGTAATTATGAGACCTATAAATCAAGCTGAGCACATTGTTGCTAATATTTCGGTTAATGGTAGGTTGACTCGAGACCCTAAAGTAGATTTTGTCTGTCAAGATTTATGGTTAAGTGCAAGAGGAAAAATAATGTTGGTGTGGGAGTCATTCTAGCACAAATTCCTATAATAGGAGTTGGACTTTCTTTGACTGCAATAGCTTAGGCAAGAGGGGGGCTTTACCTCCTCCCCTTAATAAGTCATACATGCCAAACCATAGGTTGAGAATAACCTCAGGCTAACATCCATTAGAATTTATTATATCAACTAGTTTCAAGTTTAGTTATTCAACCTATTAGACATCATCATGCCGATCATGAGTAGGTTTAATACTTGTCTATAAAGATTTTCTATGAAAGGCTTAGCTAAGAATTCCTTGATCAATTTGAACATGAAAAATATTTAATAAAATATATAAATAACTAAATCTAAGCAATTGTTAAGAAAAATGAAAGTAGCTACTTGAATTGAACTTCAAAAAACTTTCGACAGGAAGGCAAATACAAAATTAGGAAATCCACCAAATGCTGATTACAAAAATCTAAATACAACAAGCACCAAGGCCTTCAAGTGAGCCTAGAAGTCCCTCGTTATATTTTCTATCTTATCCTACTCATCCTATAATTATGCTGTCCTCTAGTTAGACCTATCCACTTTGATGAGGAGTTCAAGAAGCTCAGATCCACAATTGTCGAGATGTTTGCAAGGTTTGTCCCAGGCTTTGAAAATCTCCTCACTTTTGTTTTCTAGCTCAAATTGATTGTCTTCTAAAGCCTTCAATCAAGCATGAGCTTAACCAGCCATGCCTCTAGGAACACAATTAGACATTCCTGGGAAGGTATCTTGTCTTGGATCTCTTGGTAGGTGTCCATGATAGATTTCATTTTGTCCTTTATGGTAGTGATCTTAAAATATGGTCCATTTTTTTAGGATGTTAATCAATTAGCCTCTTTGTTCAAGTCACCAAAGAGTGGTTGATCTGTGGGGAAATTCAGTGCAGGGGTAAAATGGTAATTTTAAATTTTTTCAAAATCATGATTTTACAGCGAAAAAATATTAATTAATCTAATTAATTAATATGAATTTATCCTACACTAAGATCTAAATATGATATATAGCATACATGCATTTAAATTTAAAATTCAAATTTGAACAATAAATACTTTATTGTAATGTGTTCAGAACACAATACCTTTGTGCGGGTAGTAGATCGCCGCAATCTGATCACCGTCGGGAGAGTCTGATCATCGCGATGCAGCCATACAGCATATCTGGTCTCTGCGGATCATCCACACGAAGCTTCCAATCTAATCGACTCCTCACGAGTGCTAGCTCGTTGTAGAGCCCTTTTGACGGGCGATGTTGATCGAACTCCTTCGATCGATGTCTGTCGATTCTTCAGATACTCTGGATCATCAACAGACGTGCTTGAGAGGATGTTGAAGATCTTTCTGAGATTTTGTGAGCTCACAATACTCGTATCTCACTTTCTTACTTCCCGAACCCCAGGCTAAAACTCTAGGGAACTCACTGAAAACCTTGCACCCACTTTTCTTTCTTTTCTTTCTTTTTCTCTTGGAAGGATATGAATTTTCTTCTCATGCACAAGACTTCCTCACGCCCTAGAATTTTTCTCCAAAAATCTTCTTCATGCACGCCCCACTCTTCTCCTCCTTTTATAATAATGTCAAACATCTTATCCAAAAGAAAGGATAAAGATGAGTAATTGCACATTTGAATTCAAATCAAATTTTGAATTCAAATGGACACCAACTCATTCCTTATCTACTAAAGGCATGAGGCGTGGCTTAAATTGTGCATGGAGTGATTTCATGAGAAACTTTTTCTCATGTAATAAATAGGACGTAAAAAAAGAGATAAGGTGCAAAAATTTATTGCCCATTCAAATTCAAACTTTATTTTGAATTTGAATGGCCAACCAATCATCCTTATCCATTCATTTGGCACATTAAAGTGGGACGTAGAGAAGGGCTTGGTGTGAGAAAAAAATTCATGAGAAGTTCCTTCTCATGAATTCAAATGGGTGTAATGGAAGTGAGGTGGCGCATGGAGATTGGGTCAAGGTGGTTTAATTATTTAAACCAACCTAATTGAACCAAATAAGTTAGGTCCAATTAGACTAATTTAAACCTAACTTAATTAGACTTAATTAGGCTCAATAAAATTTTAATCAAATCAAAAATTGACTAAGCCCAACCCCTGATCAAATCAGGGACCAAACCATCTCGACGATTAGGTCAACTCTTAACCTAATCGGGTCAAACCCAACTGAATCCAATTCAATTGGACTTGATCTAAAAATAATTACTCAATCAAATTGAGTTAATTAGCGATCAAATCACTAATTAAACCTCTCACAAATACTGAATCCAAATCCGATGGGCAATCAGGCATTAGAATTCATCGATATGTAAATCTGATCGAAAAATCCCAACCAGTGGGACTCTTGACCCCGATACCCATAATGTGTGGAACTCGTGATCAGAAAATCCTGATTCTCGATCACTGAGTCTCAAACATATAGGATTCTACATCAACCATCAGATCAGATAGAAACCTCTAATGTGTGTGACCCTGCAGGTTCGAACCTAAGCCGGTAGCACAGGAACCAAATCCTGTACTAATCGAAGTGACCATCTAGCAATGGTACCCGACGTCTGGATAGGTCGAATAGTCATAATTACAACACTCAGAACCTACATGAATATGGTTACTATATAATTCATCTTTTTGACCCCTGTGTTTAGGATGACTCAGGGTTAAACTGTCAACCCTGATCAGATCATCCGAATCGTGCTCAACTCAAATAGTCCTGTGACTCCTCACAAGGACTACCCTGGCCAAGGTTTTGCTAAATTGAAACATGATTGTACATAGCTCCTAAACTACAGTGGTCAATCCTATCTTGACACACGCACCGACAAGTCAAGTACTTGACTACACCCAGCAGCCTTCCGTCACTGAATTAAAAATTCAGGTAGTCCAGTGCCTAAGTGCAGTGAGTTACTTGCAAGTCACCGTGGCGGTCTCAGATCGGAGGGATATTTATACCTATATTCCATCGGAGCAAATCTTGACAGCAGAAATAGCTCCGGAGTTGGTCACGTTTAGTGCAGATGTACCCTTACATCTCACTTGTATGCCATACCAGTGTCTCCGCACTCATTGATTAAGAAGACAACCAACCTATATGGCACACAACGACCTATGCTTGATAAACGTTATCGTCCTTAGTAACAATGTATCATTTGATCGTGAACAGATTTAAGAACTAAACGACAAATCTTCCTTTATCGAGTCTAAATAGTCCTAAGGACTTCACTACAACATAGGAGTTCATCAGAAGATGAAACATTTTATGATGAAAAATATCAAAATAATTTTTTATTAATTCATAATTTATGTACATATACAAAAAATGAGCATAACCGTCAACAGGCTGACGATTGACTTTGGGACACTATTCTCAACAATCTCCCACTTGGCCTAAAGCCAATCGGTGCAGTATCTAATACCCATCTTCGACTTGTAGTTGTCGAACTCCTTCACCGCAATTGCTTTAGTGAATGGGTCAGCCAGGTTCTCCTTTCTGTCGATCTTCTGAAGATCGACGTCACCTCGATCCATAATTTTTCGGATGAAATGGTAGTGGCGCAGAATATGCTTCGTCCGCTGGTGTGCCTTTGGTTTCTTCGTCTGAGCAATAGCTCCAGAGCTGTCACAGTAAAGCAGAACTGGACCAACAAGGAAGGGTGCTACTCCGAGCTCGATGATGAATTTTCTCAGCCACACCACTTCTTTGGCAGCATCTGATGCGGCGACATACTCCGCCTCACAAACTGAATCAGCCATTGTGTGTTGCTTGAAATTCTTCCAGCAGATAGCCCCACCATTAAGGGTAAAAATAAATCTCGACACACTTTTGCTGTCATCATGATCAGACTGGAAACTAGAGTCTGTAAACCCGATAAGTCTCAAGTCTGATTCACCATAAACAAGCCACTAATCCTTAGTATTTCTTAAATACTTCAGGATAGTTTTAACAACCTTTCAGTGATTCTCCCCTGGATCAGATTGGTATTTACTCACTACCCCTAGTGAGTATGCCACATCTGGTCGTGTATATATCATGGCATATATGATAGATCCCACTATCGAAGCATATGGAATCCTACCCATATGCTCTCTCTCTTGAGGTGTTGTTGGACAATCCCTCTTCGAGAGAAAAATTCCATGGCCTATCGGTAGATAGCCTTTCTTAGAATTCTTCATGCTGAACCTCTTCAGCATAGTATCAATGTACGTGGACTGAGATAAATCAAGCAATCTTTTAGATCTATCCCTATAGATCCTCATCCCTAGGATGTAGGAAGCTTCTCCCAGATCCTTCATGGAGAACTATGACGACAGCCAAATCTTTATTCCCTGTAATGCAGGGACATCATTCCCGATTAAGAGAATGTCATCCACATATAATACAAGAAATACTACTACTGGACCATTAGCCCACTTATAAATACATGGCTCTTCTTCATTCTTAACGAAGCCATACATTTTGATCGTCTTATCAAAACGTATGTTCCAACTCCGTGATGCCTGCTTAAGTCCATAAATGGACCTCTGTAGTCTGCACACCTTAGACTCATCTGTGGATGTGAAGCCTTTAGGTTGTATCATATACAACTATTGGAGCACGATCCCGGCTCCTCCCACGGACCTTGGGTAAAGCAGAACTAGCAACGAACAAATTTGAAGACTTCTGGACTCGATCGAAGGCCCTTGATGAAATCAGCTTGGTTGCTGTTTTCTTCATCAGCCTTTCGTTCCAGATGAAGAATGCCTCTAAGATCACCTCTAAAAAATTCAAGAGCTGGTACCCAACTAGATCAGGCCTGGACCGAGGTATTTTAATTTGTAGATCTCAAATTGGGGTATTCTAGATAGAGAAGAAGGTAGATAGAACCAGACCTTGTAGATCTGTCCTGCTGCAGTTTTTCCTGTAGATCTGTTGATGGAGATCTCACCCGCACCTCAAATGACCTCAGATCAACTCCAGATCTGAGAGAAACTTGTACCAATCTTGTAGCAAGAGATTTCAAGTCTTGGATCTGATATTAAGATGGCTGTAAGAGAGGGAGAGGCAATATGGTTGGCGGCACAAAGGGGGAGGGGCTCAAAATCCTAGCGCCTCCCCTATTTTTCCTGCCTTCTATGGACCTGGCGGCAAGAAACCCTAGGGTTTCTTGCTCCTGGGGCATGGAGAATAGCTGAAGAGAGAGGGAGAAGAGAGAGAGAGACTTGGGAGAAAGAGTTTTCATATTCCTTGGCTTAATCAAACCTATACAGTGCATGTATATATAAACACAGGGTCAAGTGACCCAAACCCAAAACTCCCTTGACCAACTCTATAGGAGATTAGGTTAACCCAAGCCCATATACACCCATGACTTGACCAAATCTCACCTATCCTGGGTCCAGACCTGGCCCATAAAGAGTTGGTCCCTTGAGGCCCACATAACCTAGACCTCAAGAACCCGAAAGGCCCACAGCCTTTCAACCTAGGGCCCAACTAGCCCTAGAGCCTCCATGAAGCCCTCATGAATGATGGACCTTGGCCTTAGCCTTGGTCCTCTGGGCCTTGGGCACACCATCTGGATCACAACAATCTCCACCTTGGTGTCCCAAGGCCTCAACCAGCTCCACTCTATCCATCAGCCGAATCAGCTCAACACATCTCTAAAAGCTGTCCCGTGGAAGTACCTTCGTAAGTGCATCAGTTGGGTTCTCCTTGGTGTGTACCTTTACCAGCTCCACCTCGCCATCCTCCACAAGCTCCCTGATTCGATGATACCGAATGTCGATGTGCTTTGTCCTTGCATGATAGACTGAGTTCTGTGCTAGTAGAAGTGCACTCTGGCTGTTACAGTACACTCTAATGGCCTCCTGAGTAAGGCCCATCTCCATCAACAAACTCTTCAGCCAAATTACCTCCTTAGCTGCTTCTGTCAGCCCAATGTATTCTGCCTCTGTAGTGGATAGGGCCGTGATAGGCTGCAGACTCGATCTTCAAGAAATAGGACCTCCATACAGGCTAAAGATGAAGCCTGTCGTAGACCTCCGGGTATCCACATCTCCACCGAAGTCTGCATCTACATAACCGTCAATCAGCCCTTGAGCCTCCCTGGATATGTCAGAGTATCCCACTGCACCTCCTCGCTGTTCGTAGTAGATGCCAACTCCAACTGAACCCGCCAGGTATCTGAATATCTACTTCAGAGCTCTCTAGTGCTCCCTGCCAGGCTACGCGATGAACCTGCTAACCTGACTCACTGCATGAGCGATGTCTGACCTACAACAGACCATCGCATACATCAAGCTCCCAACTCCTGAAGCATAAGGGACCGTCTCCATCTCTTGAGCCTCCACCTCAGTCTGTGGCGCCATGGTCTTCGAGAGTCTGAAGTGACCGGCAAGTGGCAGCTCCACCGGCTTTGCTTCCTTCATCCTGAACCTCTCTACGACCTTCTATATGTAGCCCCCTTGAGATAGATGCAGCACCCTCCAGGCTCGGTCTCTGAAAATCTCCATGCCTAGGATCTTCCTTACAGGGCCCAAATCCTTCATCTCAAACTCCCGAGATAAGGATGCCTTCAGATCCTGCACAACCTTCCTACTCTTACACGCTATAAGCATGTCATCCACATACAAGAGTAGGAACACCCTAGAACCATCCTCAAGAGACTGAACATAAACACAGGGATCAAACTCATACCTGGAAAGTCCAATGTTGCGCACATAGGAGTCGAACCGCTTGTACCATTGCCTCGGTGATTGCTTCAGCCCGTACAACAACTTCTGCAACAAACAAACCTTTCCTTCTGATCCTGGATCCCTGAAACCGAGTGGCTGCTCCATGTAAATCCTCTCCTCCAAATGCCCATGCAGGAACGCCGTCTTGACATCTATCTGCTCCAGCTCTAAATCCTGAGCTGCTACAATGCTCAGCAACACTCTGATGGAAGTATATCTGACGATGAGAGAGAAGACCTCGCTGAAGTTGATGCCTTCCTTCTGAGAGTATCCCTTGGCCACTAACCTCACCTTGAATCTGATACCTTCCTGCTTTGAAGGCCCTTCC
Organism: Elaeis guineensis; assembly: GCF_000442705.2. NCBI lineage: Eukaryota > Viridiplantae > Streptophyta > Magnoliopsida > Arecales > Arecaceae > Elaeis > Elaeis guineensis. The sequence goes on along the minus strand of NC_025995.2, from coordinate 28,145,180 downwards.
TTGCGACTGTAGACCCATTTGCAGCCAATGGGCCTCTTCCCCTGTGGCAACTGCACCAATCGCCACGTCTGGTTCTGGTGGAGAGACTGTATCTCCTCGGACATCGTCTGGACCCATCGCTCTCTGTTCTGACTCTCAATAACCTCCTGATATGTATATGGGTCTCCATTTGCTATCACCAGGGCATATGACAGCATCTCCTCGAAGTCATATCGGTCCGGTTGCCTGATGGTCCTCTTGGACTTATGTAGGGTAACACCGATATCAGTCCTCGGTCCAGCTCGCTCCTACTGGACCTCTTCGCCTCGATCATCTGTCTGAGTCTTTTCCACTTGTGGAGACACCTTAGGTATGTGCTCCATCTAAATGTCATGTCCTCCAGTCGTACCTGCAAGAGGCAAAATCAAAGAGGTAAGCTGTCCAGCAGTGCCCTGTTGGACCTCCTTCTGCTCCTGCTGCTCCTCCATGCCTGCTTGCCTCCGTAGGACTGACTCCTCATCAAAAGTCACATCCTGACTAATGATGACCTTCTTTTTCAAGGGATCCCACAGTCTGTATCCCTTAACTCCTCACGGATAGCCTAGAAACACCATCTTGCGTGATCTGGCGTCTAGCTTGCTCCGCTCACCAGCTCCAATGTGCACATAGGCCGTGCACCCAAATACCCATAGATGGCCCAGCCCAACTGTCCTCCCAGACCACACCTCCTCTGGAAGCCTGCTATCCAACCTGGTGTGAAGTGACCGATTGATCAAGTAACCCGCTGCGTCAACTGTGTCAACCCAGAATGCCTTTGGAAGCCCTGCCTGCAGCCTCATGCATCGTGCCTTTTCCAGAAGTGTTCCGTTCATCCTCTCGGCCACCCCATTCTGCTATGGAGTCCCCTTAACTGAGAAGTGTCTCCTGATCCCACACTCCTCACAGTAGTCCTGAAACTCTTTGCTGGTGTACTCCCCGCCATTGTCTGACCTCAGACACTTCACGCTTCTCCCCTGCTCCTTCTCCACCTCAGCTCTCCAGATGTTGAACTTGGTGAAGACCTCAGACTTCTCTCTCATGAAGTAAATCCAGAGTTTCTTTGAGAAATCATCAATCAGGGTCATGAAGTATCTGGCCCCATTCCTAGCTGAAACTGGGGCTGGTCCCCACACATCCATGTGTACTAACTCCAGAGGGGCTGCACTACGGGTTGTACTGATGTTGAACTGAACTCTCCTCTGCTTTCCCATCTGGCAAGGCTCACAGATCTCCCCTGTAGCACCATCCTCCAGATCAGAGATGAGTCCTCTCCTGCTCAACTCCCTCGGCCTCTTGTCACCCATGTGGCCTAGGCGGTAGTGCCACATTCTGTAAGCCCCCTGCTGGTCCTGTGCTGCAACTGCTGCATCAGACTCTCCGGTCACCATAGATCTCCCCATGCGATAAAGATTATTATCCAACCTCCTGCCTCTCATCACCACCATAGCTCCATTGGAGATGTTTAATACTCTGCTTCTAGCCCTACTGCTGAAGCTGTATCCACTGCGCTCCAAGTAGCCTAGTGACACCAGATTCTTTTCCAGCTTCGGGACGTGCTTTACATTTGTCAATGTCCTCACAATCCCATCAAACATCCTCACCCTGACTGTCCCTATCCCAGCCACCTTGCAAGGATGATTGTCGCCTAGAGTCACTGATCCCTCATCTGTCTTGGTGTATGTCACAAACCAAGACCTGTGTGGTGTGTAGTGATGTGAGCACGTAGAGTCTAGTGTCCACTCTTCTGTGTAATGCCTGTGACCATCTGATACCACAAGTAGATCATCCTCCACCTGCTGCCCAGCAACTGCACTCACTGATTCTGAGCCACTTCTTTCTCCCTTCTTGCTCTTTCATAGTGGACATTCTCGCTTGAAGTGCCCGAACTCGTTGCACTTGAAGCATTTCATCTCTTTCTTTTCCTTCCTGGACTTGGACCGCCCCCTGGACTTGCTTCTGCCTCTGTCTCTACCTGTCCTCTCCCCTACTGCCAAACCCTCCTGGGGAGCCCGATCTCTGCTCAACTTTTCTCTTTGCTCATTAGATCTCAGCACCGAGACCATGTCCTCATATTCCAGAGTCTCCTTGCCATAGAGCAGTGTTGTCACCAAAGAGTCATATGATCCTGGCAGCGAACACAAAAGCAACAGAGACTTATCCTCTTCATCCAGCTTCACCCCGATATTCATCAACTCCATGCACAACTGGTCGAACCTCTGAATGTGGCCAATCACATCAGATCCCTCCTGCATCCGAAGACTGTACAACCTCTTCTTCAGTATTAGCTTGTTGCACATATTCTTCCCCATATATATGGTGTGCATCTTCGACCAAAGGCCCTTCGAGGTCTTTTCTTCCAGCACTGAATACAATGCCGCATCTGCCAAACATCCTTTGATCACCGAGCATGCTTTCTTCTCCAACGATGCCCACTGTCTATCTGTCATTCCCTCAGGCTTCTCATCCAAAGCCTGATCCAGATCTGCTTGCACCAGAAGATCCTCCATCCAAATTTTTCACATGAAAAAATTTTTTTTGCCATCAAACTTCTCAAAATTGACCTTCATATTGCTTCCCATGACTGGATCCAAGCCAAACAAGCAATATAAAATCAAGAAGTGTAGAATATACCTTGATGGTACCTTGCTGAAAATTTTCAGCACTTGGGATTATTAACTTCTCATGCTTGGAACCGCTTTCTCACCACCATGGCTCTGATACCAACTATTGGAGTATGATCCCAGCTCCTCCCACGGACCTTGGGTGTAGTGGAACCAGCAACAAACAAATCTGGAGACTTCTGGACTCGATCGAAGGCCCTTGATAAAATCAGTCTGGTTGCTATCTTCTTCGTCAGCCTTTCATTCCAGATGAAGAATGCCTCTAAGATCACCTCTATAAAATCCAAGATCTGGTACCCAATCACATCAGGCCTGGACCGAGGTCTTTCAATTTGTAGATCTTGAATCGGGATATTCTAGATAGGGAAGAAGGTAGATAGAATCAGACTTTGCAGATCTATCCTGCTGCAGCCTTTTCTGTAGATCTGTTGATGGAGATCTCACCCGCGCCTCAAACGACCTCAGATCAACTCCAGATCTGAGAGAAACTTGTACCAACCTCGTAGCAAGAGATTTCAAATCCTGAACCTGATATTTGGATGGCTGCAAGAGAGGGAGAGGCAATATGGTTGGCGGCACAAAGGGGGAGGGGCTCAAAACCCTAGCGCCTCCCCTGCTTTTCCTGCCTTCTATGGACCTGGTGGCAAGAAACCCTAGGGTTTCTTGCTCTTGGGGCATGGAGAATAGCTGAAGAGAGAGGGAGAAGAGGGAAAGAGACTTGGGAGAAAGGGTTTTCAAATTTCTTGGCTTAATCAAACCTATACAGTGCATGTATATATAAACATAGGGTCAAGTGACCCAAACCCAAAACTCCCTTGACCAATTCTATGGAAGATTAGGTTAACCCAAGCCCATGTACGCCCATGACTCGACCTAATCTCACCTATCCTAGGCTCAGATCTGGCCCATAAAGAGTTGGTCCTTTGAGGCCCACATAACCTAGACCTCAAGAACCCGAAAGGTGTAGGAACCAGATCTAGGGTTTCAGGGTTAGATCTTGAAACTTTTTCAAGATCATACAGCGGAAGACTAAAATAAATCAAAATTATTTTCTAAAATCAGAGAATCCCTAGATCTAAGATCCTATTACATGATTATTACATAGTATTAAATCAAAAATTAAAATATATAAATATAGCATGAATTACATGTTGATCATATCAACATGTTTCTATACTACATCTAATGTATGTATTAAACAATAGATCAGATCTATTACCTTGCAAGTTAGATGTTCTAACCTTGCTGATCCGGGCTTGAGGAGGATGTTGCAAGCCACACATGCATCCGGCCTCTAGGAGTCATCCACACGAGCCCACGAATCTCGATCAGAAGTCCTGCTTCAGGAAATCAGCACAGTATGCTAGTACTGCGCTGATTCTTCTTTGATGGTTGATCAGGTGCTTACTTCTTTTTGATTTGGACTCTTCCAAAGATGAAAAGTAGAAGGGGAGTTTCAGATCTGAGACACTCTCAGGAAACTCAAGATGGAGGGAGGAAAGATATGAAAACAAACAACCCTAGAAGAAGACCCTCTTCTTCTTCTCGTTTCTCTCTCTAGACACCTTGACTTGTGTCTTTTATATCTCCACGACCCAAAGGTCTTTCTCTCTGATTTTTGGATGGCCCAAAGGTCTCTCAAATCTCTATCTTCTTCAAAAATTTTATAAAGAAACTCATTTTATATAGATAGATATGATAGAGTCCTTGTCTAGGTCAAATACCTAGTCAAGGCTCATCCAAACATGGCAAGTTAAGGGGCGCCCAACTCTTGAGCATCTTCTCCTTATTTTTGTACATGGATCACTAGCAAAGGGTGCATAATATGTACCCTAGAAGCCATGAAAATTTCAAAAAAAAATTTGGATAGATTCGGTGCAAAATTGAAAGAGTTTTGGATTTCTAAAACTCTATCTCATAGAATTCAAAATCCAAACTTATTCTTTTTTGATTTGATCCAAACCACCTTCCATGTAAGAAAGAAGAGAGGAGACCTTTTGTGAACGTGGGAGAGACCTGGGAGAGGGCTTTTGTCACACAAAATAAGAGGAGATTGGCATTGAATGAGAGAGAGGGTGTGGGGAAGGCTTATTTGGTGCAAGGTGGAATCCTAGTCTTACTAGGATTCTATCTTATGACTTATTTTAATTTGGTTTCTCAAACCAAATCAAACCAAAATTAGATCAACCCAATTAAGATAGGTCTTAACTCAATTAAGAATCTAATTTAATCAGATTAAATTAGATTTAAATTTGATTTAATTTTTTAATTAAATTAGAAATTAGATTGACCCAAGTCCTAGTTGAACTAGGACTAGTTTTTTCTTGCACTTGGCTTATCCAATAAACTAATTGGACTTGATCCAATCAAGTCCAAATCAAATCTAATTAAATCATATTTAATTAGACTTAATCTCAGCTCATTGACTTAATCAAATTAAGTCAATTAGCAATCGAATTGCTAATCAATCCTCCTACAACACTTGCACTGGGTTAAATGTCAATCGTATTGATCATTTAACCCTAGAACGATTCTTAATCGTTGATCAACCATCCGATCGGATCTTGAACTCTAATGTGTGTGACCTCATAGGTCTGAACCTAAGCTGGTAGCACAGAAATAAATTTCTGTACCAATCGAAGTGAGCATCTAGCAATGGTACCCGACGATCGGATAGGTCGAATGTGTAGAACAACATCCTTAGAACCCATGTGGATATAGTTTTCATATAATTCATCCCCTTGACCAAAATAATCATAGGACACCCCAGAGTTCAACTGTCAACTCTGATCAGGTTGTCCACATTTTATTTCAAAATATCAAATCCATCTGATGGATTACGCTGGCCAAGGTTTTGCTAAATTGAAATACAGCGACTCATTCTTCTCCAACTCTTAGAGTGGTCAATCCCATCTTGATCACACTCTGACTTCACAAGTACTTGACTGTGCCCAGAAGCCTTCCATCTCTGAATTAAAAATTTAGTTAGTCCAGTACCAAAGCACAGTGAGTTGCTTGCAAGTCACTGAGGCGATCTCAAGTCTAAGGGACACTTATACCTATATCCCATCAGAGACATTCTCGACAGCAGAATACTCTGGAGTTGGTCACGTTCAATGATGATGTACCAGTATATCTCACCTGTATGCCATACCAGTGTCTCCACACTCTTTGATTAAGAGGATAACCAGCCCATATGGCCTACAGCGACCTATGCTCGATAGAAGCTGTCATCCTTATTAACAGCCTATCATTTGGTCGTGAACTGTTTTAAGGACTAATCGATAAATCCTCTCTTTATCGAATCTAAATAGTCCTAAAGACTTCATCATAACAATGGAGTTCATTAGAAGATGAAAGCTTATGATGAAAATGCCAAATATATTTTATTTATTAATAAATCAATTACAATACTTAGTTGCTCAACTATCAATAGCTTGATGATTGGCTTTTTGGGACATATTTTTCAACAACTTCCACTTGTCCTAAAGCCACTCGGCACAGTATCTAATACTCATCTTCGACTTGTGGTTGTCGAACTCCTTTATCGCCAGGCTTTAGTGAAGGAGTCGGCTAGGTTCTCCTTTCTGTCGATCTTCTGAAGGTCGACGTCACCTCGATCCACGATCTCTCGGACCAGGTGGAAGCGGCGCAAGATATGCTTCATCCGTTGATGTGCTTTGGGTTCCTTCGCCTGAGCTATAGCACTAGTGCTGTCGCAGTAGAACAGGACCAGACCATCGAGGGAGGGTGCTACTCCGAGCTCGTTGATGAATTTCTTCAGCCACACAGCTTCCTTCGCGGCATCCGATGCTACGATGTACTCCGCTTCACAAACAGAGTCTGCTACAGTAGGTTGCTTGGAACTCTTCCAGCAGATGGCTCCACCATTCAGAGTAAAGATATAACCCGACACGCTCCTGTTGTCATTATGGTCAGATTGGAAGCTAGAGTCTGTGAACCCAACAAGTTATAGATCTGACTCGCCATAAACCAACCATTGGTCCTTAGTATTTCTCAAATACTTAAGGATGGCTTTAACCACTTTCCAATGATTTTCTCCAGGATCAGATTGGTATCTACTTCCTACTTTTAGTGAGTATGCCACATCTGGTCTTGTACATGTCATAGCGTATATGATAGATCCCACAGCTGAAGCATATGGGACTCTACTCATATGCTCTCTCTCTTCAGGAGTTGTCGGACAATCTTTCTTAGAGAGAGAAATTCCTTGGCCTATCGGTAGATAGCCCTTCTTGGAATTCTCCATGCTAAACCTCTTCAGCACAGTGTCTATGTACATGGACTGGGATAATCCAAGCATCCTTTTAGATCTATCCCTATAGATCTTCATCCCTAGGATGTAGGATGCTTCACCCAAATCCTTCATGGAGAACTGTGATGACAACCAAACTTTTATTTCCTGTAGTGCGGGGATGTCATTCCTGATTAAGAGAATGTCATCCACGTACAAGATAAAAAATACCACAACTGGACCATTTGCCCATTTATAGATGCAAGGCTCTTCTCCATTCTTAATGAAGCCATACATTTTGATCACCTTATCAAAATGTATGTTCCAACTCCGAGAAGCTTGCTTCAATCCATAAATGGATCTCTAAAGCTTGCACACTTTGGACTCATCTGTAGATGTAAACCCCTCAGGTTGTATCATATACACCTCTTCGATCAGCTCTCCATTCAGGAAAGTTGTCTTTACATCTATCTGCCAGATCTCATAATCCAGATGGGCAGCTATTGCAAGCATTATCCGAATGGATTTGAGCATTGCCATAGGGGAAAACGTCTCGTCATAGTCAATACCATAACGTTGACGATACCCCTTGGCAACCAGACGGGCTTTTTTATAGGTCTCCACCTTTCTGTCTGCGCCCTTCTTCCTTTTGAAGACCCATTTACACCCAATGGGTTTAACCCCTTCAGGTAGGTCAACCAATGTCCATACATCGTTGACCTTCATGGACTCCATTTCGGATTTCATGACTTCAAGCCATTTCTCATAATCAGATCTCTGCATTACATCCATATAGGTGATCGGATCCTCATTATTCTCATCAAGTTCGATGGGATCACCATCCCAGACCAAGAAACTGTAGTATCTGTCCGGCTGATGCGGTACTCTATCGGATCGAATTAATGGTGCAGGTATATTGGGCTCCAAATCTGATCTAATCATATCCGACTCAGGTTCAGCTATTGGTGTCGGTCCTTCTACCTGTTGAACTTCATATAGTTCAACCTTAGAGGCAACGGTTCCTTCACCAAGAAATTTTTTTTCTAAAAAGATTGTCTTAAGGCTGACGAACACCTTTTGTTTATCAGCATGGTAGAAAAAATATCCTTTTGTCTCTTTGGGGTACCCTATGAATGTGCATTTGTCAGACCTAGGTCCGAGTTTATCTGTGACTAATCGTTTGACATAGGTCGGGCACCCCCAGACCCTAAGGTGTGAAAGTACTGGCTTACGTCCTGTCCATATCTCATATGGAGTCTTAATTACAGACTTACTTGGAACCCTATTTAACAGATAACAGACCGATTCGAGTGCATATCCCCAGAAGGATATCGGTAAGCTAGCAAAACCCATCATGGATCGGACTATGTCTAACAGAGTTCGATTCCTCCTTTCAGACACACCATTATGCTGTGGTGTTCCTGGGGGAGTCCATTGGGAGAGAATCCCATTCTCTTCTAGATATATGAGAAACTTACTAGAAAAGTATTCCCCTCCTTGATCAGATCGAAGAGTTTTAATACTCTTTCCAGTTTATTTTTCTACTTCACTTCGGAATCGTTTGAACATTTCAAATGAATCCGACTTATGTTTCATCAAATAGACAAATCCATATCGGGATAGGTCATCTATGAAAGTTATGAAGTAGAAATATCCACCTCCAGCACTGGTGCTCATGGGCCCGTATACATCAGTATGTACTAGGCCCAAAAGCTCAGTAGCTCTCTCACCTTTTTCAGTAAAAGGTGACTTGGTCATTTTACCAAGAAGACAGGACTCACAGGTTGGAAGTGATTCACAATCACTGACTTCAAGGATTCCCTCTTGAGTCAACCTGTTTATTCTGTTCTTGTTTATATGACCTAACCTACAGTGCCATAAGTAGATATCTGACACACTATCTAATCTAGGATGCTTGCCAGTAGAATAGACTCTTATCGGGCTTGATCTTTCTGGTATGGCTCTGCATTGATGTCCCAGCCTGAACTTGCACCTTCTTCACTTTCTTCTTCTTGTTCTTCTTCCCTTTCTCAAAGGGTCGAGAACCAGAAGATGATCCTCCCACTAAGTTCACCGACTCCTTATGAAGTTGGTGATCCTTCTCAAAGTTTTGAAGCAACCCCAGTAATCCGTGGTAGTTTACTTCAGGCTTTGTCATTCTATAATGAGTGAGGAATGGGAGATAAGACTCAGCAAGTTCAGTATTGCATCTTTCCCAAGCTGCTAATGTAAGGGAAAGCCGAGCTTGCTTAATCGTTCCATCAGCTCAATCATGTACAATACATGATCAGCGATAGAGGCACCATCTTGCATTTTGGCATTGAAGATGGCACAACTAGTCTTGTGCCTCTCCACATCATCGGGTGTGCCAAAGGCATCCTCCAACACTTGAAGCATGTCCTTTGGCTGAGCCATCTCGAATCTGCGACTGAACTCATCGCTCATGAAAGCCAGCATGATACAGCGCACCGTGGTCCGATCACTGAGCCACTTCTGGTAAGTGTCTCTGACTGTTCCACGTGCATTGACAGCTGACTCCTCAGGTGCAGGATCCATTATCACATATAGGATCCGTTCATGCTCCAGGACTATCTTCAACTTTCGATACCAGCTATCGAAGTTAGGTCTCACCAACTTATCATTATCCAACAATGATCGGAGCGATAGGGAAGTGGCCATATTTGCACAAAAGAGAACCATAACCTAATTAGTAATTGATTCATTAAACCTAAAGATTTGGACTTTAATCAAAAGGTTTCTCCCACTATTTTATTCGAATTGGTAGCCTCTACCTCCAATTTGAGGAATTACCCTAATTCCTTAGTGGGTACTAGAATCCACTTAGACTGCACACAAGCCCAACTTTAGTTGGCCAACCCATGTATATCTAAGGATAGGTTCATAACCAATTGTTTCTCTAAACAATTTCTAATAATTTTAATTTTGCCCCAGAAATCTGATCAGTAGGCTTTGGCCTCCACTGTAAGGATCCAGTTAGGTCCAACCATTAACATGATCATACTTGGTGTATCTAACCAACGAATGATTAAGTCCAACTTTGGTTGGCTCACCTAACCACCATTAGAGAGACACTTCCAAGTCGTCATATGATGAGTGATAATTCTATTTGTCAACAAGCACCAGGCCTTTGGGTCTGCAATGATTATTGAGTTAATGGACTCATTATCAAACACCTTAATGGGAGGCTATGACTCAGTTATCTCCATAACTTTATCATTTTAAGGACCTAATAATTTTAAAAGATTTAAATAATTTAGAGGATGAGGTCAGATGAACCAGCTTATCATGATCCTCCCACTGGCTTTACCAAGTCAGCTTAAGGGAGACCATTAAAAGGGCTGGTCTAGGAGCACCTAAATCAGTCACACTGATTTACCTAGCTCACATGGGTTAGCTCGAATAGTCAAGTGATCCGATCAAAACATAATTTTACCAAGAGGTCAGGTAAGTTCGATCAGTGGGAGGGTCTGCCAAAGCTTGCCTTAGACACCATCAGAAATGGCCAGGTAAGCGGGCTCTCAATTAAAAATCACCGGTCTGGTTTACCTTAGACACCAACTGGTTTAATTAGTTTCAATTAGATCAACCTAACAGTTCGTGCTAGACCACTTAGCCAAGAATCAAGTCCATTTAGTTCTCGTTAAAGACATAGACTTGACCAACTACAACTATTGTAATTGATCTAGAGAATCCTTGACCTAATCTAAGACAATAATTGATTAGATTTAGTCAATTCTCTAATTAAGTCCATCTTCAATCTAACCATAGGTCTAACCCAATTAATGGACCTAATTCCCACAACCCATTAACCCAATGTGTTATGGTTTGTGTCTTAGGTTCTTCAATTCACAATCCTAGAACCTAATCAAACAACTTCTTAATTCTTAATTAAGTTTTGGGCTGAGGGTTGGGTTCGGCTTTTCAAAAAATAATTTTTATATTTATAAAATAATTTTATAATATGATTCTACCAACCATATTGCATGTTTGATTCATAATCAAGATACAAGTGAAATAAACATGAAACTACTTTAGATCTAATCTAAACAGGTTCATGTAATTGAAACAGTTTCAACTTTAAATAATTTTTTTGCACAAAAATTATTAACAAAGAGATTTTATTTCAAATTTAAATATCTTTTAAATTTAATAAATCATAAATTTAATCTAGATCATATCTAACAAATTTATGATTAAAGATAGATCTACACAAACTAGGACAACCTTTGCACTGTAAGGGGTAAACCTTACAGCAGGACAACCTTGCAGTTCGTGATTGATCTAAAATTCTAATTTTAGATTTAATAATCAGATTATAAATTAGATCTAATTTAAGAAATAATCTAAGTATGTATAAATAATCATGTAATAAAGAAACTTGGCTCTGATACCAAGTGTGGGAACCAGATCTAGAGTTTCAGGGTTAGATCTTGAAACTTTTTCAAGATCATACAGCGAAAGACTAAAATAAATCAAAATTATTTTCTAAAATAAAAAAATCCTTAGATCTAAGATCTTATTACATGATTATTTCATAGCATTAAATTAAAAATTAAAATATATAAATATAGCATGAACTACATGTTGATCATATCAACATGTTTCTATACTACATCTAATGTATGTATTAAACAATAGATCAGATCTATTACCTTGCAAGTTAAACATTCTAACCTCGCTGATCCAGGCTTGAGGATGATGTTGCAAGCCGCACACGCATCTGGCCTCTAGGAGTCATCCACACGAGCCCACGAATCTCGATCAGAATTCCTGCTTCAGAAAATCAGCACAGTATGCTAGTACTGCGCTGATCCTTCTTTGATGGTTGATCAGGTGCCTCCTTCTTCTTGATTTGGACTCTTCCAAAGATGAAATTAGAAGGAGGAGTTTTAGATCTGAGACGCTCTCAGTGTTGCTCCTAGATTGATTTTGATGATTACAAAGCAGATTGAAGGGATACAAATATTTTAAATTGAAAAAGTCTTTATGCTCTTCAGGGGCAAAATTATAATTTTATCAAAACTCTGATTTGATAGTATCATTTGGTAGAACAAAAGATTTGTGATCCAATGGTAAAAATTTTATTGATTTTGGACTTGTATTTTGAAAGTTATGCATGTTTGAAGTGCATGAGTCGACTCATGAGTCAACTCATGGCACTATGAGCTGATTGGCATGCAAAAATTCCCCTTGGCATGCTAGTTTTCTGACTTGGCACGACCTGTGAGTCGACTCATGAGTCGACCCACAAGGCATGAGTCGACTCATGAGTCGACTTCTGCTATTTTGAGCCAAAAAAATCCAGAAACTGAATCTCTGGTCTTTGCAACAGAGGTCGACTCATGAGTCGACCCCTGAAGCATGAGTCGACTCATGAGTCGACCCCTGCGACGGAAAATGTCAGCAACGGCTATTTTTTTGCCCATTTTAATTGCCTTTTATGCTTCCTAAAATTGCTCTAACGGCTCTTTATCTGCCTAAAATGTTTTCTCTTGTTTCTTAAGGCTATAAAAGGTTTCAAATGGTGAAAGAAATTGTAGAGATAAAAAAATATATATATATATACAAAAGGATCCAAAATCTACACGAGAAAGCCTGAGATCAACGAAATACCCAAAAGAAAAAGAGAGAGGATCCACAATATACAAGAGAGATTGTGAAAGAGAAAAGCAAGAGCATTCAAAGAAAGATTTTTCAAGCCTATTGTTCAACCTTGATCCAGAGATCTTTCAAAACCTTCAAGAAGTCCTCAATCAAAGATCATCTTCTTCTCAAGCATTCATTCAAGCGTTCATCCACCTTGAGAAAATCCAAAAGGAGTTTCTTCATTTGAGTAAAGTATTTTTATTGTTATATTCGCTCATTTAAGGAGTTGTTATTGTATTAATTTGTGCTCTAAGCTATTTTACTCTTTGTGAGTATTTGTTCTTGTTTTTGGAGTGTTTCCAAAATAAGGAAAGGTTGATCCGAACTTGAAATCGGAGTGTTTTGGGTTAGCTTGTACCCGAAAAATAAGTAGACTAGCTTGAGATAGCTAGTGTCGGAGTTTCTGACTTTTGTATTCGGGTTGAATACAAGTATAGTGGATTGAAATTCCCAAGTAGGAGCTTGGAGAGTGGATGTAGGTGCAAGGTTAGCACCGAACCACTATAAATCCTTGTGTTTGTGGTGTGCTTTCTTGTTTCTCTTTATTTCTTTATTATATCCTTGCATTCTTATTTTAGGTAATTAATCTTGAATTAAAGTCTTTGTTCTCATTCATCATAAGTAATTAATTAAGCCTAAAATTTTTAGAAACCCAATTCACCCTCCCCTCTTGGGTTGCATAGCTGGGCAACAAGTGGTATCAGAGCCCGGTGCTCTAGCCCTTCTTTGATCTAACAATCAAAGAGCCAAAGATCTATGGCAACCCATGTCGGTACTTCTCTAGCCGAGGGGCAATCTACAAACCGACCTCCACTTTTCAATGGGTCTAATTACACCTATTGGAAAGCTCGGATGAAGATATTCATACAAGCACTCGACTATGATATGTGGAGTATCATAGTGAACGGTCCTCACACACCCACCAAGATTATAGATGGTGAGGAGTCAACCAAACTCGAGAAAGAGTGGGATGAGGTTGATAAGAAATTGGCACAATTAAATGCCAAAGCTATGAATGTTCTTTATTGTGCACTAGATGCAAATGAATTTAATCGTATTTCTACTTGTGCATCTGCTAAAGAAATATGGGATAGGTTAGAAGTAACCCATGAGGGAACAAATCAAGTAAAAGAGACTAAAATAAACATGCTAGTGCATAAATATGAATTGTTCAAAATAGAGCATGATGAGTCCATAACTGCTATGTTTACTCGTTTTACTGATATAATCAATGGTTTGAAGAGTCTTGGCAAATCTTATACTAACAGTGAGCTTGTAAGAAAGATTCTCAGGTCATTGCCTAGAACTTGGGAAGCCAAGGTGACTGCCATCCAAGAAGCAAAAGACTTGAACACTCTACCTCTAAAAGAGCTTCTTGGATCCTTGATGACTCATGAACTTAACATGAAGCAACATCAAGAGGATGAAGTCAAAAAGAAAAGAACCATTGCCCTCAAATCCACAACTTCGCCTGATTATGAAACGGATGACACTGAAGATGAAGAACAGGATGAAGAGATGGCACTCATCACCCGAAAATTTAAGAAGCTTCTAAGAAAAAGGAAACAGGGGATGAGAAAGAAGTTCACAAAAGGGGAATAAAGCAAAGAAAAAGAGAAAGATCAACCCCTTATATGCTACGAGTGCAAGAAGTCGGGACATTTCAGATCCGAATGTCCACAACTGAAGAAAGGTACCAAAAAGTTCAAAAAGAAAGCAATGATGGCGACTTGGAGTGCAAGTGATGACTCAAGCTTCGACGAGGAAACCTCAACAGAACAAGCCAACCTGTGCCTGATGGCACACGAAAATGAGGTAACTTCTGAATCCACTAGTGAATTTACTTTTGAAGAATTGCATGAAGCATTCTATGAGTCAATTGATGAATTAAAGAAACTAGGAAAGAAAAACAAAGAACTGAAATTGGAAAATCAGTCCTTAGTGAAACAAGCTGAAAACCTTTCAATTGAAAAATCCACCTTGATTCAAGAAAATCAAAACTTAAAGAATGAAATTAACAAGCTGAAACCTATAGTAGATAAGTTCACCTTAAGTTCAAACAAACTAAATATGATCCTTGATAATCAGAAAGCTATATATGATAAGGCTGGACTTGGCTATAAACCTCTGAAGAAACAAAAATTTCTGAAGGATATTTATGTAAATTATTCAAGTAACAAGTCTACAAATATTACTTATTTCAAATGTGGAAGAATAGGACATAAATCATACACATGTCTTATTAACAAATATGCAAACACAAAGAAAATATGGGTTCCAAAAGGAACCATTTTGACTAACCTAAAAGGACCCAAGAAAGCTTGGGTACCTAAGACAGAAACTTGACCTTTGCTTGCAGGTGTGTCTAGCATCCCAAGAAGGAAACAGGAAATGGTATCTTGACAGTGGATGCTCGAGACACATGACTGGTGATGAATCACAATTCATCACGCTTGATGCTAAGGATGGAGGGATGGTCACCTTTGGAGATAATGACAAAGGAAAGATCATCGGGATAGGTAACATTGGTATCACTCCCTCCAATCACATTGAGAATATTTTATTAGTTAAAGGTTTAAAGCATAACTTACTTAGCATTAGTCAATTCTGTGATAAAGGGTATAAAGTAGTTTTTGAATCATCTGTTTGCATTGTGACTAGTCCTATTATCGATGGCATTAAATTTATAGGACATAGGCATGGCAATGTTTATATGGTAGATTTGAATGACTTAGCCAAATTAGACATGCAATGCCTAGTATCCTTGAATGCTAAAATTAATGAGACTAGTTGGTTGTGGCATCGTAGACTTGCACATATTAGCATGCATTCTCTTTCAAAATTAATTAAAAAGGATTTAGTTCTTGGTTTGCCAAAATTGAATTTTGAAAAGGATAGAATTTGTAATGCATGCCAATTAGGTAAACAAACTAGAGTTTCATTTAAATCCAAAAATACTGTTTCAACTTCTAGACCTTTAGAGCTCTTACATATGGACTTATTTGGACCAACTAGAACCACTAGTCTAGGAGGAAAATGATATGGCTTTGTAATTATAGATGATTACTCTCGTTTTACTTGGGTTTTCTTTTTGGCATACAAAAATGAAACTTTTCATATTTTCACTAAATTTCATCGAAAAGTCACTAATGAAAAAGGGTTTTCAATTCAAAATATTAGAAGTGATCATGGAACTGAATTTGAAAATCAAGATTTTGAAAATTTTTGTGATGAAAATGGAATTGGCCATAACTTCTCTGCTCCTAGGACACCCCAACAGAATGGGGTAGTTGAAAGAAAAAACAGAACCTTAGAAGAAATGGCCCGTACCATACTTTGTGAAAGCAACCTTCCAAGATATTTTTGGGCGGAAGCCATTAACACAGCATGTTACATTTTAAATCATACTTTAATTAAACAATTTTTAAAGAAAACCCCCTATGAACTTTGGAAAGGAAGAAAACCAAATATTACATATTTTCATATTTTTGGTTGCCGATGTTTTGTATTAAATAATGACAAAGAAAAACTTGGCAAATTTGATGCAAAATCAGATGAAGCAATCTTTCTAGGTTACTCCTCCACTAGTAAAGCATTTAGAGTTTTCAACAAAAGAACTTTAGTAGTTGAGGAGTCCATACATGTTATTTTTGATGAATCTAACGATCTTCCTTCAAGGAAGAATGAGGGTGTTGATGATGCAGATCCACTAATAGAAGGTATGAAGGAGATCACTCTGAAAGATTCAGCAACTCCAGAAGACAAGGATCAAGAAGACGAACAAAATGAGAGAGGTGAAGAAATTCAAGAACAACCTCAAGGTACAAATGACCTACCCAAGGAATGGAGGTATGATCACAACCACCCTAAGGAGTTAATTATTGGTGATCCTATGCATGGGGTAAAAACCCGTTCTTCACTTAGAGATGTAGTTAATCATTGTGCTTTTGTATCTCATCTTGAACCTAAAACTTTTGAAGAAGCTGAAAATGATTATAACTGGATTAATGCTATGCAAGAGGAACTTAATCAATTTGAAAGAAATAATGTTTGGACCTTAGTATCAAGACCTAAAGATTATTCAATAATTGGCACAAAATGGGTCTTTAGAAACAAATTAGATGAGCATGAAAAAGTAATTAGAAATAAAGCAAGACTGGTTGCTAAGGGATATAATCAAGAAGAAGGAATTGATTTTGATGAAACCTTTGCACCTGTTGCTAGATTAGAAGCTATTAGACTTCTACTTGCATATGCTTGCTTTATGAAATTCAAATTATTTCAAATGGATGTTAAAAGTGCATTTTTAAATGGATATATCGCTGAAGAAGTATATGTAGAACAACCCCCTGGATTTGAAAGTCATGCTTTTCCTAATCATGTCTTTAGATTAAATAAAGCTTTATATGGATTAAAACAAGCACCTAGAGCATGGTATGAAAGGCTAAGCAAATTTCTACTAAATAATGGTTTTTTCAAGAGGTAATGTAGATACACCCTCTTATTAAAAGAAATCAAAATGATATGCTAGTTATACAAATTTATGTTGATGACATAATTTTGGGTCTACTAATGAATCCCTTTGTCAAGACTTGCTAAGCTTATGCAGGGGGAGTTCGAGATGAGCATGATGGAGAACTCACCTTCTTCCTCGGACTTCAAATCAAACAATCAAAAGAGAGAATCTCCATCACCCAAAGCAAGTACACCAAGGAACTACTCAAAAGATTTGGAATGGAGAACTGCAAACCAATTGGCACACCAATGAGTCCCTCATGTAAGCTTGACAAGGATGATGAAGGTAAATGTGTAGACTTAAAATACTATAGAGGTATGATTGGCTCATTATTATATTTAACTGCAAGTAGGCCTGATATCATGTTTAGTGTTTGTTTATGTGCTAGATATCAATCTAATCCTAAAGAATCTCATTTGAATGCTGTTAAAAGAATCCTTAGATACTTAAATGGTACTCAAACTTTAAGGTTATGGTACTCTAAGGACTCACAACTTGATTTATTAGGATATTCAGATGCTGATTTGCTGGATGTAAATTAGATAGAAAAAGCACAAGTGGAACTTGCCAATTTCTTGGAGTTAACCTAATCTCATGGTTTAGCAAGAAACAAAATTCGGTGGCACTGTCTACGGCTGAGGCCGAATACATTGCAGCCGGAAGTTGTTGTGCTCAAAATCTTGTGGATTAAGCAACAACTCGAAGACTTTGGAATCAAACTTAATGAAACACCAATAAGATGTGACAACACAAGTGCCATAAATCTATCTAAAAATCCAATTCAACACTCAAGATCCAAACATATTGAAATAAGATATCATTTTATAAAAGAACATGTTCAAAATAAAAATGTAATTCTTGAATATGTTTGCACTGAAAACCAATTAGCTGATATCTTTACAAAGGCCCTTAGTGAGGATAGATTCTGTGAAATTAGGAGAAATCTAGGAATTCTAGATCCATATGCCTGAATTTTTCTTAATTTTCAAAGAATTGATGTCAAAAACTATTAGAGCTCAATTTCAACATCTATCCTGATCCCAAAAGTTCAAATTTATCATTCTAAAAACTTATCATTGAGCAAAACTCCTTCTCCCAAAATTTCAATTTTTTTTTGAATTTATTCACATTTTTCTGATTTTCTGAACTTCATGAGTCGACCCCCATGAGTCGACTCAATGGCAAACTTGTAAATCCCACCAACTTCACGGGCTCATTGTTTTTTATATGGTACCTGTTCGTGAGCCGACCCATCCTCTCATCTTCCTCCTTCCAAAAGCTGACTTCTCAATTCCTTTTGCTCCAAATCCAAGGATCTAGTTCGAGGCACTTCTCCCTCCTCCTCTCCACCAAAAATCGCCACCTTGAAAAGGATTTTTTGTGCTTCTCGCATGTTTGGCGGGTTGGACGTGCCCTAGCACTTACCGATCTTCCCAAAATCCACTTCTTTTTCCACCAAAATCCCTCTTCACTCTCTTGTGATCCTCTCCACTCATCAAGTCTCCTTGCCTGCTACTATATGAATATGGCTCCAAAGATGAAAACTTCCCAAAGAAGAAAGTCAATCCGTGAGCCTGAAGAAATTGTCGAAAGAAAAGGCATGCTCAGTCTTCAACTCTCCCACTCCAGTTTCAGTATCTGCTCAAGGTCCCTCTCAATCCTCCTAAGCCCCAGTGTGAATCCTCTTTCTGATAGAAAAGCGAAAACCGGAAAAATATAGATTTTCGTTCTTTGAGAAAGAAGGTTTTACTTTTGCAAGTAAGATTAAAAACCAAGGATGGAAACTCTACTGCTCCCTTAAGGAAGTCACCTATGTTGACCTAGTAGAGAATTCTACCAGAATCTACTTTATGGAATGGGTCAGTGACTTCAACAGTCAAGGGAATTGATATGCTTGGATTCTAGGATATTGGAGAAATACTTCAGTTGCCTAGTGAAGGATACTCTTATATATGGAACTCCCACAAAAAGAAGAGGGGATCAGAATTATTTAGAGAGAAACTTATTCAGGAAGTTAAACAAATGGAAGCAAAGATTTTGTCCATTGAGATGAGATCCTGCATCAGATGGTAAACAAAGCTCTTCTTTCCTAGGAGTGGTAGACATGACTTACTTTCCAGCAGAGATGTATGTGTCATGTTTCATGTCATCACTCAGACCCCCCTGAACCTCCCTGCACTTATGATAGAGGCCATGAGAAGAAACTTTGAACAG
>NC_025995.2:28085150-28125789 GCF_000442705.2 Elaeis guineensis | reverse complement strand
AAGGCTCAGAGGAGCACTAGAGGGTGGATATGAGTTACTGAGGAGAGAGATCCGAGGATCGAGTGAGCATGCTACCACTCAATTCACTGCTCTACTTCAGTCTGTTTCCAGAGCACTGAACGTACTTGATTCCATCAGACTCACCCTTTCTGTTCAGTCCTTAGCCTCTCAGCGTTCTCAGCCTCCCAGTTCATCTCGCTCTCCTGCTCGTGCCAGAGGCAGACGGGGTAGAGGACGTACTTCTGATCCATCAGCTTCTCATACCATATCTGATGACTCCGATCCATGACCTGTCTTGATCATTACTAGATCCTAGGTGTTAGTGTCTTGTTCTAGGATCTGTATTTTTGGGGGCCATGTATTGACAATTAACTGATTAATTTTTATAATAAGAACTATGTATTGCAACAATTATGATTTTATTGGAATCATCTTTTACTTACATTTCTACCTTTTGTAATGATGTTAATCATATTTTGGTTATATATATTCTCCTTGTTGAAATATTATCTTCTCTTTGTTGTTGTTTACTGTTGATAATTGCTATATTAAGGGGGAGCAAACATCTGTGATTAACTCTAAAGGGGGAGAAATTAAAGAATGATTCAGAAAAAGGAAGAGTTAACCATGTTTGATGATGTCAAAAAGGGGGAGAAATTAAACAAAAAGCAATTAAATTATGAGCAATTAAAGAAAAAGCAAGTAAAATCCTAAATTATGAGAAATTTGGTATCAGACAAAAATTAAACAAAAAGCAATTAAATTATGAGCAATTAAAGAAAAAGCAACCCATCAAAAGCAAAACTACAAATTATGAGAAATTAATGAATGAATTGAAGAATTTAAAGAACAATATCAAAAGTACAATGCTAAGTACAATGCAATAATGTAACTTTTAAATTACTTTTTTACATATGCTCTGATTTACTTTAAAAATTTTAATATGCTCTGATATACTTTAAAAAATTCCAACTTGCTTTGATACATCTTTTGAAATTTTATTTACCTTGATACATCTTAAGAAATTTAACTTACTCTGATACATCTTAAATTTTTTTTTTAAACTTGCTCTGATACATTATAAAATTTTATCTGATACATTACAAAATCTTCTCTGATACATTGTAAAAATTTTTTCTGATATATTTTCTCTCATACATTATAAAATTTTCTCTGATACATTATAAAATTTGCTCTGATACAGTGTGAAATTTTCTCTGATACATTATAAAATTTGCTCTGATACAGTGTGAAATTTTCTCTGATACATTATAAAATTTGCTCTGATACAGTGTGAAATTTTTTCTGATATATTATAAAATTTGCTCTGATACAGTGTGAAATTTTTTCTGATACATTGTAAAATTTTTTCTGATAACATTGTAAAAATTATTTTTCTTGCTCTGATACATTGCAAAATTTATTTTCTCTTGCTCTGATACATCTTAAAACTCAAAATGATCTAATACTCTTTTCAAATCTTTAAGAAAATAGACAAACTATTTTTGAATATGACCATTTATATTACATGCCAAAAGAATCTTACTCTTTTCAAGCATATAAATCTATAATGCATTCTTTTGAAATTATTGATTCACATAAATGCTTTTGTTCAAATATTTTGTCATCATCAAAAAGGGGGAGATTGTTGCTCCTAGATTGATTTTGATGATTACAAAGCAGATTGAAGGGATACAAATATTTTAAATTGAAAAAGTCTTTATGCTCTTCAGGGGCAAAATTATAATTTTATCAAAACTCTGATTTGATAGTATCATTTGGTAGAACAAAAGATTTGTGATCCAATGGTGAAAATTTTATTAATTTTGGACTTGTATTTTGAAAGTTATGCATGTTTGAAGTGCATGAGTCGACTCATGAGTCAACTCATGGCACTATGAGCTGATTGGCACGCAAAAATTCCCCTTGGCATGCTAGTTTTCTGGCTTGGCACGACCTGTGAGTCGACTCATGAGTTGACCCACAAGGCATGAGTCGACTCATGAGTCGACTTCTGCTATTTTGAGCCAAAAAAATCCAGAAACTGAATCTCTGGTCTTTGCAACAGAGGTCGACTCATGAGTCGACCCCTGCGATGGAAAATATCAGCAACGGCTATTTTTTTGCCCGTTTTAATTGCCTTTTATGCTTCCTAAAATTGCTCTAACGGCTCTTTATCTGCCTAAAATATTTTCTCTTGTTTCTTAAGGCTATAAAAGGTTTCAAATGGTGAAAGAAATTGTAGAGATAAAAATATATATATATATATATACAAAAGGATCCAAAATCTACACGAGAAAGCCTGAGATCAACGAAATACCCAAAAGAAAAAGAGAGAGGATCCACAATATACAAGAGAGATTGTGAAAGAGAAAAGCAAGAGCATTCAAAGAAAGATTTTTCAAGCCTATTGTTCAACCTTGATCCAGAGATCTTTCAAAGCCTTCAAGAAGTCCTCAATCAAAGATCATCTTCTTCTCAAGCATTCATTCAAGCGTTCATCCACCTTGAGAAAATTCAAAAGGGGTTTCTTCATTTGAGTAAAGTATTTTTATTGTTATATTCGCTCATTTAAGGAGCTGTTATTGTATTAATTTGTGCTCTAAGCTATTTTACTCTTTGTGAGTATTTGTTCTTATTTTTGGAGGGTTTCCAAAACAAGGAAAGGTTGATCCGAACCTGAAATCGGAGTGTTTTGGGTTAGCTTGTACCCAAAAAATAAGTAGACTAGCTTGGGATAGCTAGTGTCGGAGTTTCTGACTTTTGTATTCGGGTTGAATACAAGTATAGTGGATTGAAATTCCCAAGTAGGAGCTTGGGGAGTGGATGTAGGGGCAAGGTTGGCACCGAACCACTATAAATCCTTGTGTTTGTGGTGTGCTTTCTTGTTTCTCTTTATTTCTTTATTATATCCTTGCATTCTTGTTTTAGGTAATTAATCTTGAATTAAAGTCTTTGTTCTCATTCATCATAAGTAATTAATTAAGCCTAAAATTTTTAGAAACCCAATTCACCCCCCCTCTTGGGTTGCATAGCTGGGCAACACTCAGAAAACTCAAGATGGAGGGAGGAAAGATATGAAAACAAACAACCCTAGAAGAAGACCCTCTTCTTCTTCTCATTTCTCTCTCTAGACACCCTGACTTGTGTCTTTTATATCTCCATGACCCAAAGGTTTTTCTCTTTGATTTTTGGATTTCCCAAAGGTCTCTCAAATCTATATCTTCTCCAAACATTTCATGAAGAAACTCATTTTATATAGAGAGATATGATAGAGTCCTTGTCTAAGTTAAATACCTAGTCAAGGCTTATCCAAACATGGCAAGTTAAGGGGCGCCCAACTCTTGAGCACCTTCTCCTTATTTTCGTGCATGGATCACTAGCAAAGGGTGCATAATGTGTATCCTAAAAGCCATAAAAATTCTAAAAAAAAATTTGGATAGATTCGGTGCAAAATTGAAAGAGTTTTGGATTTCTAAAACTCTATCTCATAGAATTCGAAATCCAAACTTATTCCTTTTTGATTTGATCCAAACCACCTTCCATGTAAAAAAGAAGAGAGGAGACATTTTATGAATGTGGGAGAGACCTGGGAGAGGGCTTTTGTCACATAAAATAAGAGGAGATTGGCGTTGAATGAGAGAGAGGGCATGGGGAAGGCTTATGTGGTGCAAGGTGGAATCCTAGTCTTACTAGGATTCTATCTTATGACTTGTTTTAATTTGGTTTCTCAAACCAAATCAAACCAAAATTAGATCAACCCAATTAAAATAGGTCTTAACCCAATTAAGAATCTAATTTAATTAGATTAAATTAGATTTAAATCTGATTTAATTTTTTAATCAAATTAGAAATTAGATTGACCAAAGTCCTAGTTGAACTAGGACTAGTTTTTCCTTGCACTTGGCTTATCCAATAAACCAATTAGACTTGATCCAATCAAGCCCAAACCAAATCTAATTAAATCATATTTAATTAGACTTAATCTCAATCCATTGTCTTAATCAAATTAAGCCAATTAGCAATCGAATTGCTAATCGATCCTCCTACAACGCTTGCACTGGGTTAAATGTCAATCGTATTGATCATTTAACCCTAGAACGATTCTTAATCGTTGATCAACCATCCGATCGGATCATGAACTCTAATGTGTGTGACCTCATAGGTCCGAACCTAAGCCAGTAGCACAGAAATAAATTTCTGTACCAATCGAAGTGACTATCTAGCAATGGAGCCCGACGACTGGATAGGTCGAATGTGTAGAACAACATCCTTAGAATCCATGCGGATATAGTTTTCATATAATTCATCTCCTTGACCAAAATGATCATAGAACACCCCAGAGTTCAACTGTCAACTCTGATCAGGTTGTTCACATTGTATTTCAAAATATCAAATCCATCTGATGGATTACGCTGGCCAAGGTTTTGCTAAATTGAAATACAGCGACTCATTCTTCTCCAACTCTTGGAGTGGTCAATCCCATCTCGATCACACTCTGACTTCGCAAGTACTTGACTGTGCCCAGAAGCCTTCCATCCCTGAATTAGAAATTCAATTAGTCCAGTACCAAAGCACAGTGAGTTGCTTGCAAGTCACTGAGGCGATCTCAAGTCTAAGGGACACATACCTATATCCCATCAAAGATATTCTCGACAGCAGAATACTCTGGAGTTGGTCATGTTCAATGATGATGTACCAGTACATCTCACCTGTATGCCATACCAGTGTCTCCACACTCTTTGGTTAAGAGAACAACCAACCCATATGGCCTACAGCGACCTATGCTCGATAGAAGCTGTCGTCCTTATTAACAACCTATCATTTGGTCGTGAACTGTTTTAAGGATTAATCGATAAATTCTCTCTTTATCGAATCTAAATAGTCCTAAGGACTTCATCATAACAACGAAGTTCATTAGAAGATGAAAGCTTATGATGAAAATGCCAAATATATTTTATTTATTAACAAATCAATTACAATACTTGGTTGCTCAACCGTCAACAGCTTGACGATTGGCTTTTTGGGATACATTTCCCAACAAAAGATCCACAGCCTTTCAACCTAGGGTCCAACTAGCCCTAGAGCCTCCATGAAGCCCTCATAAATGATGGACCTTGGCCTTAGCCTTGGTCCCCTGGGCCTTGGGCACACCATCTGGATCACAAAAATTATTGGAGCACGATCCTGGCTCCTCCCACAGACCTTGGGTGTAGCGAAACCAGCAACAAAAAAATCTGGAGACTTCTGGACTCGATCGAAGGCCCTTGACGAAATCAGCCTGGTTGCTGTCTTCTTCGTCAGCCTTTCGTTCCAGATGAAGAACACCTCTAAGATCACATCCAAAAAATTCAAGATCTGGTACCCAATGAGATTAGGCCTGGACCGAGGTCTTTCAATTCATAGATCTCAAATTGAGATATTTTAGATAGGGAAGAAGGTAGATAGAACCAGACCTTGCAGATCTGTCCTGCTGCAGCCTTTCCTGTTGATCTGTTGATGAAGATCTCACCCGTGCCTCAAACGACCTCAGATCAACTCCAGATCTGAGTGAAACTTATACCAACCTCGTAGAAAGAGATTTCAAGTCTTGGACCTGATGTTTGGTCAGCTGCAAGAGGGGGAGAGGCAATATGGTTGGCGGCACAAAGGAGGAGGGGCTCAAAACCCTAGCGCCTCCCCTGCTTTTCCTGCCTTCTATGGACCTGGCGGCAAGAAACCCTAGGGTTTCTTGCTCTTGGGGCATGGAGAATAGCTGAATAGAGAGGGAGAAGAGAGAGAGAGACTTGGGAGAAAGGGTTTTCGTATTCCTTGGCTTAATCAAACCTATACAGTGCATGTATATATAAACACAGGGTCAAGTGACCCAAACCCAAAACTCCCTTGACCAACTCTATGAGAGATTAGGTTAACCCAAGCCCATATACACCCATGACTTGACCAAATCTCACCTATCCTGGGTCCAGACCTGGCCCATAAAGAGTTGGTCCCTTGAGGCCCACATAACCTAGACCTCAAGAACCCGAAAGGCCCACAGCCTTTCAACCTAGGGCCCAACTAGCCCTAGAGCCTCCATGAAGCCCTCATGAATGATGGACCTTGGCCTTAGCCTTGGTCCTCTGGGCCTTGGGCACACCACCTGGATCACAACAATCTCCACCTTGGTGTCCCAAGGCCTCAACCAGCTCCACTCTATCCATCAGCCGAATCAGCTCAACATATCTCTAAAAGCTGTCCCATGGAAGTACCTTCGTAAGTGCATCAGCTGGGTTCTCCTTGGTGTGTACCTTTACCAGCTCCACCTTGCCATCCTCCACAAGCTCCCTGATTTGATGATACTGAATGTCGATGTGCTTTGTCCTTGCATGATAGACTGAGTTCTGTGCTAGTAGAAGTGCACTCTGGCTGTCACAGTACACTCTAATGGCCTCCTGAGTAAGGCCTATCTCCATCAACAAACTCTTCAGCCAAATTACCTCTTTAGCTGCTTCTGTCAGCCCAATGTATTCTGCCTCTGTAGTGGATAGGGCCGTGATAGGCTGCAGACTCGATCTCCAAGAAATAGGACCTCCATACAGGCTAAAGATGAAGCCTGTCGTAGACCTCCGGGTATCCACATCTCCATCGAAGTCTGCATCTACATAACCGTCAATCAGCCCTTGAGCCTCCCTGGACATGTCAGAGTATCCCACTGCACCTCCTCGCTGTTCGTAGTAGATGCCAACTCCAACTGAACCCGTTAGGTATCTGAATATCTACTTCAGAGCTCTCTAGTGCTCCCTGCCAGGCTGCACGATGAACCTGCTAACCTGACTCACTGCATGAGCGATGTCTGGCCTACAACAGACCATCGCATACATCAAGCTCCCAACTCCTGAAGCATAAGGGACCATCTCCATCTCCTGAGCCTCCACCTCAGTCTGTGGCGCCATGGTCTTCGAGAGTCTGAAGTGACCGGCAAGTGGCAGCTCCACCAGCTTTGCTTCCTTCATCCTGAACCTCTCTACGACCTTCTGTATGTAGCCCCCCTGAGATAGATGCAGCACCCTCCGGGCTCGGTCTCTGAAAATCTCCATGCCTAGGATCTTCCTTACAGGGCCCAAATCCTTCATCTCAAACTCCCGAGATAAGGATGCCTTCAGATCCTGCACAACCTTCCTACTCTTGCATGCTATAAGCATGTCATCTACATACAAGAGTAGGAACACCCTAGAACCATCCTCAAGAGACTGAACATAAACACAGAGATCAAACTCATACCTGGAAAGTCCAATGTTGCGCACATAGGAGTCGAACCGCTTGTACCATTGCCTCGGCAATTGCTTCAGCCCGTACAGCGACTTTTGCAACAAACAAACCTTTCCCTCTGATCCTGGATCCCTAAAACTGAGTGGCTACTCCATGTAAATCCTCTCCTCCAAATGCCCATGCAGGAACGCCATCTTGACATCTATCTGCTCCAGCTCTAAATCCTGAGCTGCTACAATGCTCAGCAACACTCTGATGGAAGTATATCTGACGACGAGAGAGAAGACCTCGCTGAAGTTCATGCCTTCCTTCTGAGAGTATCCCTTGGACACTAACCTCGCCTTGAATCTGATACCTTCCTGCTCTGAAGGTCCTTCCTTGCGACTGTAGACCCATTTGCAGCCAATGGGCCTCTTCCCCTGTGGCAACTGCACCAATCGCCACGTCTGGTTCTGGTGGAGAGACTGTATCTCCTCGGACATCGTCTGGACCCATCGCTCTCTGTCCTGACTCTCAATAGCCTCTTGATACGTATATGGGTCTCCATTCGCTATCACCAGGGCATATGACAGCATCTCCTCGAAGCCATATCGGTCCGGTTGCCTGATGGTCCTCTTGGGCTTGTGTAGGGTAACACCGATATCAGTCCTCGATCCAGCTCGCTCCTACTGGATCTCTTCGCCTCGATCATCTGTCTGAGTCCTTTCCACTTATGGAGACACCTTAGGTAGGGGCTCCACCTGAATATCATGTCCTCCAGTAGTACCTGCAAGAGGCAAAATCAAAGAGGTAAGCTATCCAGCAGTGCCCTGTTGGACCTCCTTCTGCTCCTGCTGCTCCTCCATGCCTGCTTGCCTCCGTAGGACTGACTCCTCATCAAAAGTCACATCCTGACTAATGATGACCTTCTTTTTCAAGGGATCCCATAGTCTGTATCCCTTAACTCCTCACAGAAAGCCTAGAAACACCATCTTGCGTGATCTGGCGTCTAGCTTGCTCCGCTCACCAGCTCCAATGTGCACATAGGCCGTGCACCCAAATACCCATAGATGGCCCACGTACACCCATGACTCAACCTAATCTCACCTATCCAGGGCCCAGACTTGGCCCATAAAGAGTTGGTCCCTTGAGGCCCACATAATCTAGACCACAAGAACCCGAAAGGCCCACAGCCTTTCAACCTAGGACCCAACTAGCCCTAGAGCCTCCATGAAGCCCTCATGAATGATGAATCTTGGCCTTAGCCTTGGTCCCCTTGGCCTTGGGCACACCACCTGGATCACAACAATCTCCACCTTGGTGTTTCAAGGCCTCAACCAGCTCCACTCTATCCATCAGTCGAATCAGCTCAACACATCTCTGAAAGCTATCCCGTGGAAGTACCTTCGTAAGTGCATCAGCTGGGTTCTCCTTGGTGTGTACCTTTACCAGCTCCACCTCACCATCCTCCACAAGCTCCCTGATCCGATGATACCGAATGTCGATGTGCTTTGTCCTTACATGATAGACTGAGTTCTGTGCTAGTAGAAGTGCACTCTGGCTGTCACAGTGCACTCTAATGGCCTCCTGAGTAAGGCCCATCTCCGTCAACAAATCCTTCAGCCAAATTGCCTCCATAGCTGCTTCTGTCAGCCCAATGTATTCCGCCTCTGTAGTGGATAGGGCCGTGATAGGCTGCAGACTCGATCTCCAAGAAATAGGACCTCCATACAGGCTAAAGATGAAGCCTGTCGTAGACCTCCGGATATCCACATCTCCACCAAAGTCTGCATCTACATAACTGCCAATCAGCCTCTGAGCCTCCCTGGACATGTCAGAGTATCCCACTGCACCTCCTCGCTATTCGTAGCAGATGCCAACTCCAACTGAACCCGTCAGGTATCTGAATATCCACTTCAGAGCTCTGCAGTGCTCCCTACCAGGCAAAATCAAAGAGGTAAGCTGTCCAGCAGCGCCCTGCTGGACCTCCTTCTGCTCCTGCTGCTCCTCCATGCCTGTTCGCCTCCATAGGACTGACTCCTCATCAAAAGTCACATCCCGACTAATGATGACCTTCTTTTTCAAGAGATCTCACAGCCTGTATCCCTAAACTCCTCGCGGATAGCCTAGAAACACCGTCTTGCATGATCTGGTGTCTAGCTTGCTCCGCTCACCAGCTCCAATGTGCACATAGGCCGTGCACCCAAATACCCATAGATGGCTCAACCTAACTGTCCTCCCAGACCACACCTCCTCTGGAAGCCTGCCATCCAACCTGGTGTGAGGTGACCGATTGATCAAGTAACCCGCTGCGTCAACTGTGTCAACCCAGAACACCTTTGGAAGCCCTGCCTGCAGCCTCATGCATCGTGCCTTTTCCAGAAGTATTCTGTTCATCCTCTCAGCCACCCCATTCTGCTGTGGAGTCCCCTTAACTGAGAAGTATCTCCTGATCCCACACTCCTCACAGTAGTCCTGAAACTCTCTGCTGGTGTACTCCCCGCCATTGTCTGACCTCAGACACTTCACGCTCCTCCCCTGCTCCTTCTCCACCTCAGCTCTCCAGATTTTGAACTTGGTGAAGACCTTAGACTTCTCTCTCATGAAGTAAATCCAGAGTTTCCTTGAGAAATCATCAATCAGGGTCATGAAGTATCTGGCCCCATTCCTAGCTGAAACTGGGGCTGGTCCCCACACATCCGTATGTACTAACTCCAGAGGGGCTGCACTGCAGGTTGTACTGATGTTGAACTGAACTCTCCTCTGCTTTCCCATCTGGCAAGGCTCACAGATCTCCCTTGTAGCACCATCCTCCAAATCAGAGATGAGTCCTCTCCTGCTCAACTCCCTCAGCCCCTTGTTACCCATGTGGCCTAGGCGGTAGTGCCACATCCTGTAAGCCCCCTGCTGGTCCTGTGCTGCAACTGCTGCATCAGACTCTCCGATCACCACAGTCCCTCCATGCGATAGAGATTATTGTCCAACCTCCTACCTCTCATCACCATCATAGCTCCATTGGAGATGTTTAATACTCCACTTCTAGCCGTACTGCTGAAGCTGTATCCACTGCGCTCCAAGTAGCCTAGTGACATCAGATTCTTTTCCAGCTCTGGGACGTGCTTTACATTTGTCAATGTCCTCATAATCCCATCAAACATCCTCACCCTGACTGTCCCTATCCCAGCCACCTTGCAAGGATGATTGTCGCCTAGAGTCACTGATCCCTCATCTGTCTTGGTGTATGTCGCAAACTAAGACCTGTGTGGTGTGTAGTGATGTGAGCACGCAGAGTCTAGTGTCCACTCCTCTGTGTAATGCCTGTGATCATCTGATACCACAAGTAGATCATCCTCCACCTACTGCCCAGCAACTGCACTCACTGATTCTGAGCTACTTCTTTCTCCCTTCTTGCTCTTCCATAGTGGACATTCTCGCTTGAAGTGCCCGAACTCGTTGCACTTGAAGCATTTCATCTCTTTCTTTCCCTTCCTGGACTTGAACCTTCCCCTGGACTTGCTTCTGCCTCTGTCTCTACCCATCCTCTCCCCTACTGCCAAACCCTCTTGGGGAGCCCGATCTCTGGTCAACTTTTCTCTTTGCTCATTAGATCTCAGCACCGAGACCATATCCTCATATTCCAGAGTCTCCTTGCCGTAGAGCAGTGTAGTCACCAAAGAGTCATATGATCCTAGCAGCGAACACAAAAGCAACAGGAACTTATCCTCCTTATCCAGCTTCACCCCGATATTCATCAACTCCGTGCACAACTGGTCGAACCTCTGAATGTGGCCAATCACATCAGATCCCTCCTGCATCCGAAGACTGTACAACCTCTTCTTCAGCATTAGCTTGTTGCACATATTTTTCCCCATATACATGGTGTGCAACTTCGACCAAAGTCCCTTCGGGGTCTTTTCTTCCAGCACTGAATACAATGCCACATCCGCCAAACATCCTCTATCACCGAGCATGCTTTCTTCTCCAACGATGCCCACTATCTATCTGTCATTCCCTCAGGCTTCTCATCCAAAGCCTAATCCAGATCTGCTTGCACCAGAAGATCCTCCACTCAAATTTTTCACATGGAAAATTTTTTCTTGCCATCAAACTTCTTGAAATCGACCTTCATATTGCTGCCCATGACTGGATCCAAGCCAAACAAGTAATATAAAATCAAGAAGTATAGAATATACCTTGATGGTACCTTGCTGAAAATTTTCAGCACTTGGGATCTTTAACTTCTCGTGCTTGGAACCGCTTCCTCACCATCATGGCTCTGATACCAACTATTAGAGCACGATCCTGGCTCGTCCGATGGATCTTGGGTGCAGTGGAACCAGGAACGAACAAATCTGGAGACTTCTGGACTCGATCGAAGGCCCTTGACAAAATCAGCCTGGTTGTTGTCTTCTTCGTCAGCCTTTCATTCTAGATGAAGAACGCCTCTAAGATCACCTCTAAAAAATCCAAGATCTGGTACCCAACCAGATCAGGCCTGGACCGAGGTCTTTCAATTTATAGATCTCAAATTGGGATATTCTAGATAGGGAAGAAGGTAGATAGAATCAGACCTTGCAGATCTGTCCTGCTGCAGCCTTTCCTGTAGATCTGTTGATGGAGATCTCACCCGTGCCTCAAACGACCTCAGATCAACTCCAGATCTGAGAGGAACTTGTACCAACCTCATAGAAAGAGATTTCAAGTCTTGGACCTAATGTTTGGGGGGCTTCAAGAGAGGGAGAGGCAATATGGTTGGCGGCACAAAGTGGGAGGGGTTCAAAACCCTAGCGCCTCCCCTGCTTTTCCTGCCTTCTATGGACCTGGCGGCAAGAAACCCTAGGGTTTCTTGCTCCTGGGGCATGGAGAATAGATGAAGAGAGAGGGAGAAGAGAGAGAGAGACTTGGGAGAAAGGATTTTTGTATTTCTTGGCTTAATCAAACCTATACAGTGCATGTATATATAAACACAGGGTCAAGTGACCAAAACCCAAAACTCCCTTGACCAACTCTATGGGAGATTAGGTTAACCCAAGCCCATGTACACCCATGACTCGACCTAATCTCACCTATCCTAGGCTCAGACCTGGCCCATAAAGAGTTGGTCCCTTGAGGCCCACATAACCTAAACCTCAAGAACCCGAAAGGCCCATAGCCTTTCAACCTAGGGCCCAACTAGCCCTAGAGCCTCCATGAAGCCCTCATGAATGATGGACCTTGACCTTAGCCTTGGTCCCCTGGGCCTTGGGCGCACCACCTGGATCACAACAGTATCATATACACCTCTTCGTCCAGCTCTCTATTTAGAAAAGCTGTCTTCACATCCATCTGCCAGATTTCATAGTCCAGATGGGCAGCTATCGCAAGCAAAATCCGAATGGATTTGAGTATTGTCACAGGAGAAAATATCTCGTCATAGTCTATACCATAACGTTGACGATATCCCTTGGCAACCAGACAGGCTTTATAGGTTTCCATCTTTCCGTCTGCGCCCCTCTTCCTTTTGAAGACCCACTTACACCCTATGGATTTTACTCCTTTGGGTGGGTCAACCAATGTCCACACATCGTTGACCTTCGTGGACTCCATTTCGGATTTCATGGCTTCTAGCCATTTCTCAGAGTCGGATCTCTGCATTGCATCCATATAGGTGATCGGATCCTCATCGTTTTCATCAAGTTCGATAGGATCATCGTCCCGGACCAAGAAACCATAGTATCTGTCCGGTTGACGTGGTACTCTACCAGATCGCCTTAAGGGTGCTTGAATAATGGGCTCCGAATCTGATCTAATCAAATCCAGTTCAGGTTCAGCAACTTGTGTCGGTTTTTCCACCTGTCGAACTTCATCAAATTCAACCTTAGAGGCAACAGTCCCTTCACCAAGGAACTCCTTTTCTAAAAAGATTGCCTTAAGGCTGACAAACACTTTTTGCTCATCAGCTAGGTAGAAGTAATACCCTTTGATCTCTTTTGGGTACCCTATAAAATTATACTTGTCAGACCTAGGTCCTAGCTTGTCCGTAATTAAACATTTAACATAAGCCGGACACCCCCAAACCCTAAGGTGTGAGAGTACTGGCTTACGTCCTATCCATATCTCATATGACGTTTTGGTTACAGACTTACTCGAAACTCTATTTAGAAAGTAACAAGTTGATTCGAGCGCATATCTCCAAAGGGAGATCGGCAGACCAGCAAACCCCATCATGGATCGAACCATATCCAACAAGGTCCGATTCCTCCTTTCAGACACACCATTATGCTGTGGTGTTCCAGGAGGTGTCCACTGAGAGAGAATCCTATTCTCCCCAAGATATGTCAGAAAATCATTGGAAAGGTATTCACCTCTTCGATCAAATCGAAGAGTTTTAATATACTTTCCAGTTTATTTTTCTACCTCATTTTGGAATAGTTTGAACATTTCAAATGACTCCGATTTATGCTTCATTAAATAGACATACCCATACCTCGATAGGTCGTCTGTGAAGGTTATGAAGTAGAAATATCCACTTCTTACACTTGAGCTCATGGGTCCACATACATCAGAATGTACCAGACCCAAGAGTTCGCTGGCTCGCTCACCTTTTTCAGTAAAAGGTGATTTGGTCATTTTACCAAGAAGACAGGACTCACAGGTTGGAAGTGATTCACAATCACCTACTTCAAGAATTTCTTCTTGAGCCAACCTGTTTATCCTATTCTTATTGATATGACCTAGCCTATAGTGCCAAAGGTAGACTTCTGGCACATTATCTATTCTAGGACGTTTACCGGAGGTTTGAACCACATTAACAGGTTGTGATAGAAAGTAAATTCTATTATTAAGTTGTCCAACAAACATTATAACACCATTCAAAATGATATTGCAAACATTTTTTTTATTAAAAATTGATAACCGTTCATGGCTAAAAGGCCTACAGAAATAATATTTAATAAAAAGCTTGGACAATAGTGACATTCACTCAGAATTATATTTCGAGAATTGATTACAAGGTTCATGATTCCTAATGCTAGAACTGAAACTTTGCTTTCATCTCCAACATTCAGAAATCTCTCGCCTTCATCAAATCTCCTACTGACCTGCAGACCCTGCATTGAATTGCAAATATGATAAGGGCTTCCGATATCCAATACCCAGGCAGTAGTATCACAAATAAAAAAGTTGTAAGGTGTTATTATATAAGTACCTTACTTCTTCTTCGGCCTGTTTGGGTTCAGGGAAGCAATGTATAGAGGACAGTTCTTCTTCCAGTGCCCCTGCTTCTTGCAAAAGAAGCACTCCGCCTGGCTCTGGTCGGGCTTGCGATTCTTAGTCTGATCCTGTGCAGACGTCCCAGCATGCAGCTGCACCATCTTATTCTTCTTCATCTTGTTCTTCTTCTTCTCTTTTCTAAAGGGTCGACGACCAGAAAAAGACCCTCCCACAACGTTCACCGACGCCTTATGGAGCTGGTGATCCTTCTCAAAGTTCTGCAGCAACCCCAACAAACCGTGGTAGTTCACTGCCGGCTTTGTCATCCGAAAATGAGTAAGGAAGGGGAGGAAGGACTTGGGCAATGAATTAAGGATCGCATCCTTACCGAGCTGCTCGTGCAGGGGAAAGCCCAGTTTAGTTAGGTGCTCAATCATTTCGATCATGTACAGTACATGATCAGTGACTGAGGCTCCATCCCTCATCCGAGCATTGAAAATGGCACAACTAGTTTTGTGCTTTTCAATGTCGTCAGGCGTGCCAAAGGAGTCGTTCAACATTTGAAGCATCTCCTGTGGCTGGGCGTTCTCGAACCTGCGACTGAACTCATCATTCATTACCGCTAGCATAATGCACCGAACGGTGGTGCGGTCGTTGAGCCACTTCTGATAAGTATCTTGGACCGTCCCTCTAACATTCGGAGCTGGCTCCTCAGGTGTCGGATCCGTTACTACATAAAGGATCCGCTTATGCTCAAGGATGATTTTTAATTTTCGATACCAGCTATCAAAATTAGGTCCCATGAGCTTGTCATTATCTAATAATGATCGGAGGGATAGGGTAGTGGCCATAGCTGCATAAAAGAAAATCAGACCTCTATTAGTATATAAATTATAAATACTAAAGACTTGAACTTTAGTCTAAAGTTTCTCCCAGTATTTTTACGAACTGGTAGCCTCAACCTTCAATTCGAGGAATTACTTTAATTCCTTAGTGGGTACTAGAATCCACACAGACTACACACGAGCCCAACTTTGGTTGGTCAACCCATGTGCATCTATGGGTAGGTTCATAACCAGTTGTTTTTCTAAACAACTTCTAGTAATTGATTTTGCCCCAAAACCTAATCAGTAGGCTTTGGCCTCCACTGAAAAGATTTGGTTAGGTCCAACCATTAACATGATTTGATTTGGTGAATCGGACCAATAAATGATCAGGCCAGACTTTGACCGGCCAACCTGATCACCATCAGAAAGACTCAAATCAAATTATCATATTATGAATGATAATTTCATTAGTCAATAAGCACCAGGCCTTTGGGCCTCCAATGATTATTAAACTAATGGACTCATTATCACTCACTTAATGGGAGGCTATGACTTAGTTATCAATATAACTTAATCATTTTTAGAGACCTAATAATTTTTTGAGTTTATTAAAGAATCGAAGAGAAGAAAAAATCCAACCAATTTCAATCCTCCCACTGACTTCATCAAGTCAGATTAAAAAGGATTTACTTAAAGCTGGCATTAGGAGCACCTAAATCAGTCAAACTGATTTACCTAATGACATGGGTGAGCCCTAATCACCAAGTGATCTAATCAAAACCTAATTCACCAGGTTGGCTAGGTAAGTGAGATCAGTGGTGGGCATAAGCCATTAACTCGTCAGGATCGAATCACTGCGAGTAGCTCCCACTTAAAAACCACTGGTCAAACTTACCTTAGACACCAACCGGTTCATTAGTTTTAATTTGATCAACTTAGTAAATAGGGTTCCACCACGTAGCCATGAATTAAGTCCATCTTGGTCTAGTTAAAGACATGGACCCATTCAACTACAACTATTGGAGTTGAGTCTAGAGTATCCTTGACCTAATCTAATTCAACTTTTGATTAGATTTGACCAATTACTCTAATTTAGTCCATTTCTTTAAGCTAACCTTAGGTCTAACCCAATTATGGACCTAATCCATCTAACCCATTGACCCACAAGTTTATGCAATTGTCTTAGGTCTTAATTCATAATTCTAGACCTACTAGACAACACTTAATTCTTTTAATTAAGTATTTGGGCTGATGGATCAGGGTTCGGCATTTCAAAAAAAATTTTCAAATTTGAAAGGCTTTATTTTCTGTTCACCAAATATGTTGACTTATTACACAAATATATCAGCACATTTCATAAATAGCAATCCTATTGCTAATTACATAACAGAAAATAACTCAATCAAAATAAATCATGAATATTCTTTTCGCTGCTTCATCTGCATGGGATATAATCGTATCGGCACCCCTACCACCATAGGAGACCCCATCGAATGGGAAGAGAAGGCCTTTAAACCCTACTTTTCTCCTATGACCGGACGGCCATGGCAACCAACCCAATTCGATTACTTACTACTTGGATCAAGTATATCTAAATATACCAATTTCAAAATTTAAATTTCAAATTTTAAATTTTAAATTTTGAATTTTAAATTTCAAATAAACTTTAAATTTTAAATTTTGAATTTCAAATTTTAAATTTTAAATTTTGAATTTCCAATTTGAAATTTCAACCAAATTTCAAATTTCAAATTTTAAATTTTAAATTTTTGAATTTTGAATTTCAAATTTCAAAATTTAAATTTTAAATTTTGAATTTCAAATTTTTGAATTTTAAATTTTGAACAACTTTCAAAATTCAAATTTTAAATTTTAAATTTTAAATTTAAACTTTTAGATTACAACTTAATCTACGCATGCAAATATATATATCATATCTAAGAACCCACTCTGATACTATTTGTGGGGAAATTCAGTGCAAGGGTAAAATGATAATTTTAAAACTTTTTCAAAATCATGATTTTACAGTGAAAAATTTTAATTAATATAATTAATTAATATAAATTTATCCTACACTAGGATCTAAATATGATATATAGCATGCATGCATTTAAATTTGAAATTCGAATTTGAACAATCAACACTTCATTGTAATGTGTTCAGAACACAATACCTTTGTGTGGGTAGTAGATCGCCACAATCTGATCACCGTCGGAAGAGTCTGATCATCGTGATGCAGCCACATAGCGTGTCTGGCCTCTGCAGATTATCCACATGAAGCTTTCGGTCTGATCGACTCCTCACGAGTGCTAGCTCATTGTAGAGCCCTTTTGACGGCCGATGCTGATCAAACTCTTTCGATCGATATCTGTCAATTCTTTGGATGCTCTGGATCATCAACAGATATGCTTGTGAGGATGTTGAAGATCTCTTTAAGATTTTGTGGGCTCACGACACTTGTAGCTCACTTTCTTACTTCCCGAACCCCAGGCTAAAACTCTAGGGAACTCACTGGAAACCTTGTACCCACTTTTCTTTTTTTTCTTTCTTTTTCACTTGGAAGGATATGGATTTTCTTCTCATGCACAAGACTTCCTCATGCCCCAAAATTTTTCTTCAAAAATCTTCTTCATGCACGCTCCACTCTTCTCCTCCTTTTATAACAACGTCAAACGTCTTATCCAAAAGAAAGGATAAAGATGAGTAATTGCACATTTGAATTCAAATCAAATTTTGAATTCAAATGGACACCAACTCATCCCTTATCCACTAAAGGCATGAGACATGGCTTAAATTATGCATGGAGTGATTTCATGAGAAATTTTTCTCATGTAATAAATATGGCGTAAAAAAAGGGATAAGGTGCAAAAATTTATTGCCCATTCAAATTCAAACTTTATTTTGAATTTGAATGGCCAACCAATCATCCTTATCCATTCATTTGGCACATTAAAGTGGGGCATGGAGAAGGGCTTGGTGTGAGGAAAAAATTCATGAGAAGTTCCTTCTCATGAATTCAAATGGGTGTAATGGAAGTGAGGTGGCGCATGGAGATGGGTCAAGATGGTTTAATTATTTAAACCAACCTAATTGAATCAAATAAGTTATGTCCAATTAGACTAATTTAAATCCAACTTAATTAGGCTTAATTAGGCTCAATAAAATTCTAATCAAATCAGGAATTGACTAAGCCCAACCCCTGATCAAATCAGGGATCAAACCATCTCGATGATTAGGTCAACTCTTAACCTAATCGGGTCAAACCCAACTGAATCCAATTCAATTGGACTTGATCCAAAAATAATTACTCAATCAAATTGAGTTAATTAGCGATCAAATCACTAATTAAACCTCTCATAAATACTAAGTCCAAATTCAATGGGCAATCAGGCATCAGAATTCATCGATATGTAAACCTGATCGAAAAATCCCAACCAGTGGGACTCTTGACCCCGTACCCATAATGTGTGAAACTCATGATCAGAGAATCTTGATTCTCGATCATTGAGTCCCAAACATGTAGGATTCTACATCAGCTATCAGATCAGATAGGAACCTCTAATGTGTGTGACCCCACAGGTTCGAACCTAAGCCGGTAGCACAGGAACCAATTCTTGTACTAATCAAAGTGACCATCTAGCAATGGTACCCAACGTCCGGATAGGTCGAATAGTCGCAATCGCAACACTCAGAACCTACATGAATATGGTTACTGTATAATTCATCCTTTTGACTCCTGTGTTTAGGACGACTCAGGGTTAAACTGTCAACCCTGATCAGATCATCCGAATCATGCTCAACTCAAACAGTCCTGTGACTCCTCACAAGGACTACCCTGGCCAAGGTTTTGCTAAATTGAAATACGACTGTACACAGCTCCTAAACTGGAGTGATCAATCCCATCTTGATACACGCACCGACAAATCAAGTACTTGACTACACCCAGCAGCCTTCCGTCACTGAATTAAAAATTCAGGTAGTCCAGTGCCTAAGTGCAGTGAGTTGCTTGCAAGTCACCGTGGCGGTCTCAGGTCAGAGGGATATTTATACCCATACTCCATCGGAGCAAATCTTGACAGTAGAAATAGCTCCGGAGTCAGTCACGTTCAGTGCAAATGTACCCTTACATCTCACCTGTATGCCATACTAGTGTCTCCACACTCATTGGTTAAGAGGACAACCAACCTATATGGCACACAACGACCTATGCTTGATAAACATTATCGTCCTTGATAACAATGTATCATTTGGTCGCGAACAGATTTAAGGACTAAACGACAAATCCTCCTTTGTCGAGTCTAAATAGTCCTAAGGACTTCACCACAATATAGGAGTTCATTAAAAGATGAAACATTTTGTGATGAAAAATATCAAAATAATTTTTTATTAATTCATAATTTATGTACATATATAAAAAATGAGCACAACTGTCAACAGACTGACGATTGGCTTTGGAACACTATTCCCAATATGATCTGTGATAATTTAGCAAGTTATTCTTTGAGATTAGCTACTTGGCTAACAGAGAGTTTTGTAAATTGAAGAAAAAATTCAACTATTGTTAGAGTGGTGGATCTATGATAGTTTGGCAAGTTATTCTTTGAGATTAGCTGCTTGGCTAGTAGAGAGTTTTATATATTGAAGAAAAAATTTGACCATTGTTAATAACTCGACTATCATCTACAGATTCATGAGGTCATCGATGTTAATCTCAATGATAT
Source organism: Elaeis guineensis (assembly GCF_000442705.2). Lineage (NCBI taxonomy): Eukaryota > Viridiplantae > Streptophyta > Magnoliopsida > Arecales > Arecaceae > Elaeis > Elaeis guineensis. The sequence goes on along the minus strand of NC_025995.2, from coordinate 28,105,823 downwards.
CTCATAGTATTATCTTGATCCTTTAAACCTAGCCTAAGATCTTAAGTGAGGATGTAGAACTAGTCAAGGATAACTTGGCTGAGTGAGCTTTTAATCTAGCCCTCACACTAACCAATGATTGGAAAAATGAATGACTATGACCACCAAAAACTTGTGAATAAGTCTTAAGATGTCAGGATGTATTTGGCTGATTAAGCAATGAGGTTCTTTATCTCATGACTTTTGGCCAAAGTATATGAAAAAGATGCTTTCGGGGTTGGTGCTAGGTGTTGGAATTTCATGTCGGGACATGCATGTATATTTCAAATTTTTTTTTTAAAATAACACAGTAGAATAGAAGATTAAAATATATTTTAATCTTAATCATGTATGCATAAAACATAGAACACAGATGTAATTCATATGCTGAAATTGAACACATACTGAAATTTATGTTGAAATTGAATATGTAATCGAATCACATACCTGTTTCATAATTTCTTTTTACAAATCGGATCTGGAAGAGAGTAGATTCTCTTTTAGCCATGAAACTATCCGACCTCTATGGGTATCCACTCAAGATCAGTCTGAAACAGTCCTCTTTGGTGTTGATTCTTCTTTTCTAAAAATAATCAGCCTGCGAATCTGAACGAAGTCTAGATCGCGATCAACTCTTTGATCCTTTCCTTGATTTTCTTCTTCTCTTCTTCTTTTGCTTTTCTTTCCTTGATTATAAAGCAAGCAAGGTCTGAAAACTAGCAAGCAAAGGGGTGCCCAAACATCTTTTGGGTGTAAAGAAGTGGGATGCCCAAACTCCTTGGGCGTTGGATCTTCAAGGGAGAAGAGAGAGGGGGCATGGGGACCTTCTAAAGAAGGAATGGGGTGCTAGAATTTAGTGCTTAAGAGCCTTAGGAAAGGTCTCTTTAAATAGACATAAGGTTTGAATTCTATTGAAAATCAAACTACCACTTAATATAAGTCCTACTTGCACTAGAAATCCTTATTCCTTTAGTTATTTGATCCCTTTTAAGAGATCCTTTAGACACCAATTTTTGGAGCCCTTGCACCCATAAATACACACGCCACATGGCTACCATGGGATGCCCCAATCAGATCCACACGCCCTCTCTAGTGTGTGCATGTCCAACTTGATCAAATCAAGTGGCACCCAATCAAAACTTTCAAAGAAACTAATTAAGGGTTTGAACCCTTAAGATATTTGATCCAAAACCCTAGGCACCCAACAATTAGAGCCCAATAAATCTAATTCATTTAGATTATTAGCAAATAATTAAACTTAAATTAATCTTACTAAATAAAAATTCAAATGCAAAGAGAAAATTGGATCCAACTATGTGCTAGTAAGGTTACCCTGAACCCAATAGTATTTCTCTAAATCCACTTGAGATTTCATAAGTCTAATTGCTTATTCTAGGTCTAATCTCTTTGTAATGTGACATCATAGGTTCAATTTTATCTGGTAGTGAGATATACAATGATCTTTATCATAGCATCATTGAAACTCTTTCAATAAGTCAGAACAATTTCACTCTAACTCATCAAGAATTGTCGATCCTGAGCAATCCTAGTGAGTTTTCACAATCTATCAGTGACATCGAGCAGTATGTAGTGGCAACCCAGTAGAATCGAAAAAGAATCTCAAGGTATAGTTAACATGTGATTCAATCTCTCTATCGTGAGTTCTAACTAGATAACAGATCATGGATAAATCGTCAAACCTCATCATCAGTCATATGATAGATTCGATCTGCTTAAGTCTAATTGCGATCTTTATAAAAATTTTTTCCACCAATCACACAACTGTGACTACAGACTCTTAGACTTAGCCTCTCAAATCTCATAGGACTACTCCTCTCTATCAAGATCATTAGATTCTATTTAGATGCACATCCTACTCCTACAGTAGACCAACTGTCGCCAGCATCCACTACAATGACTCATTGAGATCATGTTTATGTGTCAGTCAAACTCCAGCAATCACAATGTGAGCAGTCATACCATCATAGATCAAAAGATTATTCATACAACTATAGCATCGAGACAATCACTGATGATCGAATAGAAATCTAAGTGATCTCTCATATGTCATGCTTAATACTAGTTATTCTCTAATAACTATCCACACTTATCGCTCAGTGTCTCTATACTGTAGATAAAAACTCATCTACTTCGAAGGAAGTGATTTGTGTGCTGATTTATTCAGATCGATCACTATCCTCATGATGATACTATGATCACAAGTATTTAAGAATTATATATATATCTTTAATTCTCAATATTTTGAGAATATGTATCAAATATTAATTCATGGATGATTCAAGGATACATCACACTTAAATAAAAATAAACTTACCTTTTATTGATCAAATCAATGAATTAAGCATAAAATTATGCCTTAGATTTATTACAATGTGTCAGCCATATTGGCTTCTAGGACATACATCTAACAATCTTCCACTTGGGCTAAAGTCAATTGGCCACTAATCTAAGTCCCATCTTCTCAAGGTGGACTTCCATCTTTGGCTTAATCAATTGCTTTGTCAGTAGATCTGCCATGTTATCCGTGAAGTCTACTCTTCACACCTCGATATATTTTTTTTCGAAGTATTCATGTATACCGCTACTCTATATGATTGGATTTCTAGTGAGACCTAGGCTTCTTAGCAAAGGCTATGGCACCATTATTTTTGCAGTATATTTTCATAGTATCTAATGATATAACATTCAGTTCTGCAACTAATATTAAAACTAGATTTCATCCAACACATCTATTGCATACTCAGCTTTCATTGGTCAGTTGTTTGGAATCTTTCTAACATATCGAACCAACATTGCATAAGAATATATCCTGATGTAGTCATTCTATCATCAGCATCCGTATATCCTCCCACTTCTAACTCTATCTATTCTCCAAACATCAAGAACAAATTCTTAGTGCTTCTCAAGTACTTAAGGATTTATTCACAGTAATCCAGCACTCCTAGCCTGGACTCGACTAATATCTTCTCATGACACTCACAGCAATGGCTATATCAAATTGAGTATATTGTATGACATACTCTTATGCTCAAGAGATAGAAGTCCTCTTTTAGAGTTTTCTATGCTGAAGCTCTTCAGCATTTTCTCTATATACAATTTCTGTGACAGGCCTAGCATCCTTTTCGATCTATCCCTATAGACCTTTATTTCAAGAATATAGGATGCTTTTCTAGGTCTTTCATGGAGAATTTCTTGAACAACCATCTTTTGACCATGGTCAGTATGGGAACATCATTCTCAATGAGAAGAATATCATCCACATACAATACAAAGAATGTTATTGTGCTCCCACTGATCCTTTTGTATACACAAATTTTCTCTTCGTTCTTGATGAAATCAAATGATTTGATTGCATCATCAAAATGAAGATTCCAACTCCAAGAAGCTTGCTTTAATCCGTATATGGATCTTTGCAACTTGTAGACTCTATGATCACCATCACTTGATGTGAAACCCAAAGGCTGCTCCATATAGATGTCTTTCTCAAGATATCCATTCAGAAAAGCAATTTTTACATCCATCTACCAGATTTCATAATCATAATAAGCTACAATAGTAAGCAGAGTGTGGATGGATTTTAGTATGGCTATGGGTGAGAAAGTTTTCTATAGTCAATGTTCTCATGCTGACTATAACCTTTTGCCATGAGCCTAGCTTTATAGGTCTCTACCTTATCATTGGCACCTATTTTTTTTTGTAGATCTATTTACACCCAATTGGTACTATATCCTCAGATAGATCCATTAAGATCTATACTTGGTTCGAGTGCATCGAATCAATCTCTGATTTCATTGCATCTAACCATTTTTTGAAATCAATGTCAGACATCGTCTCATCAAAAGTACTAGGATCATCACCATGACCCCCATCTTTCATAAAGAATGCTTCCTCTACATCTTCTTTCAGTATACCCATGTATCTTTTAAGAGGATGGAAGATTCTACTTGATCTATGAGATGGTAGAGGAACATCAACTACTGGCTCATGAATAATGGGTTCTTGAGGATCCATAGCATTTTGTTCTTCAGAGATCTTCTCTTCGAGCTCAACTAATCTCCCACTGCCACCATCCTGGATAAATTATTTATCTAAGAATATGGTATTTCGACTCACAATCATATTATGATTTTGTGAAAAGTAGTAGTATCTCATTGATTCTTTTGGATACCCTATAAAACGAGCTAATATAGATCTATCCTCTAATTTATCAGCCATCTATCTCTTAACATAGGTCGAACATCCCCAGATCTTTAAATAACCTAGACTCGGCTTCTTATCGTGCCATATCTCATATGGTGTGGTAGAACAGATTTTGATGGAACCTTATCAAATAAGTGAATTATAGTTAACAAGGCATATCCCCAAAGATATAAGGATAAATTAGTGAAGCTTATCATGGACCTGACCACATCTAATAGGGTTCTATTCTTCCTTTCAGATACCCCATTGAGCTGAGATATTTCAGGAGGAGTCTATTGAGAGACTATGCCGTTGCTCTTAAGATATTTTAAAATTTTTTGACTAAGGTATTCACCTCTTCAATCAGATTGAAGAACCTTAATGGATTTGTCTGTTTATTTTCTACTTCATTTCTGAATTTCTGAAACCTTTTAAAGGCTTCAGACTTATATTTTATCAGAAACATATACTCGTACCATGATAGATCATCGATAAAAATGATGAAGTAGCTATAACCATCTTTGGCTTGTACATCAAATGGCTCACACACATTGGTGTGTACCAGGGCAAGTAACTCGGTGGTCCTTTCTTCATGCCCTATAAAAGGTAACTTGACCATTTTTTCTCGAAGATAAGATTCACAAGTTGGGTACAACTCTGGATCAAGAGAGTCAAAGATCTCATCTTTTTTAGTTTATTTATTTTGTTCTCTCCAATATGACCTAGTCTGTGGTGCCACAAGTACTTCTGATTAATTTCATCCCTGGGTCTCTTTTGACCTACGACACTCATTTTTTGCTCGTTCAAATTCATATTCGCATCAATATGCAAGTGATATAGACTATCAATTAAAAGATAATGTGCAATCAATTTATTTTATAAATAAATAAAATAAAAATTTTTATTAAAATTAAATTCAAAACCATCCTGTGCTAGCACAAACATGGAAATCAAATTCCAACTAGCTACAGGAACAAAATAACAGTCTTTTAAATCTAATCTAAATCCCAATGGTAATTGAAGAGGACAAGTGCCAGTGGCTTCTGTAGTAACTTTAGTTTCATTGTCGACTCGAAGGATCATGTCATCTTTCCTCAACTTTCTACTTTTATTAGACCCTGCATTGAGATACATATATGAGCACTCGAACCAGAGTCCAATACCCAACTAAAAGTAAAAAAAATTGTAAGGTTAGATTCAATTACGAGCATACCTTCTAGAGGTTTATTACTCTTTTTGATCTTTCAGCTCTCCAGATAGAGTGGATAGTTCTTCCTCCAGTGGCTGTCAGCATCACAGTGAAAATATTTTCCCTTTGCTTCAGCCTTCTTTGGAACATCCTTCTTTAGCTTGCTTTCTTTCTTCTGCTTCTTAGCGAATTTTTTCTTCTTCTTCCAATCAGACTTTCTTTAGGTCGAAGAAGTTTGCTCCACAGCGAGAACAGTACCCCTTGAACTCTTCAAGGTTCCTTCTGTAGTGACCAATATGTTGATCAGTTTGGGTATAGTGCAATCAAGTTTGTTCATATAAAAATTTATAATAAATTGACTATATAAACTAGTAAAGGATTGAAGGATTAAATCCTTCTGTAATTCTATTTGCATGTCAAGCCCGAGCTTCCCAAGCTCCTCGATGTCCTTGATTACTATCATACAGTGCTCATGGACTAACTATCTTTCGCGTATCTTCAGATTGAAGAGTCTCTTGGATACTTCGAAGTGCGCTGTATGATTCTGCTCACTATACAACTCTTGTAGATGAGTGATCATAGTCCTGATAGTGGGTATATGCTCATGCTGGCTCTACAACTCATTGGTCATGGATACCAGCATATAGCACTTGACCCGACTGTCTTCATCCATCAATTTTTCATAAACAATTCTTTGCTCTGCAGTAGAATGGTTTGGTAATACTAAGAGTTTCTGATCGAGTACATGACTTAGTTTTTTAGAAGTCAGAATAATTCTGAGATTTCTTAACCAGTCTTTATTATTTGTTCCGATCAAACAATTAGATCCAAGGATGCAGGCTAGAGGATTTAAGGTTGACATTGTTTAATTGTGAAAGTAGAGATTCAAGTTAAATTTTTATACTTTAAATTTATATTTACTTCTAAAGATTTTAAGATGCAAACAATAACTCCCACTAATTTTTCGGATCCCTCAACTCTTTGGGTGAAAAATAAAAATCCTGACATGATAACTAGATTCCTAGTGGGTGCTACGGTCCCATCGATGCCATGTACCTCACCTAATAGTTATTGATAATACGCACACCGATGCATGGACAACTCTTTACCCAGATACTTCTCTAAGTATGTTGCAGTGACTTGGTCTCTAACTCATGTGGGCTCACCTAACAGTTATTAACCATACTCCTTAGTTAAGCCCGACCCACCGTTCACAAGCAAGTGCAAGGCCGTCATTGGGTCCCTCACCTAATAGTTATTAGGCCCAATCCTATCCTTACCCTAGAGTAACTCTTTACTAATAGAGTGGTTGTGTATTTTTGGTGCAACTGAACCACTGTGACCAATCGAGAACAATCAACACCAGTAGCACGCCCGCACATCTACAACGGTGAAAAATCTATGGATTTAATATTTATGGAGAGATTTAGGTTTAGGTCTCATCTAATCAGTTATCATATGATCAATCTAATTGATAAACCAAATCGTCAAGTAACCTTATTTATGACTCAATCTTTCAAATTGATCAGGTAAGTAGAGATCGATGAGGGTCCCCCATTGCTTTTCTTAGATACTAATAAATTGATCAGATCAACAAATAGAACTAATTAAATAATCACCTCTCAATTACTTATCTTAAACACCAATAAGTTAGTTGGTCTAAACAGATTAGCTTAAGCAAATTAGGCTCAAGCCATTGAGCCAAATTAGGTCCTTAGGTTAATCAATTCTACGTATGGGATTCAATCGATTTGATCAATAATAATTACTTGATCTTATAACTTAATTGACCTAACCCTAATCAATACTTCACTCAATTTGATCAATTACTTAATCGAATTAGACCCATTATGTTCAAATCAAAAACCCTAAATGCAATCTGATTACATGATCTAATTTTTAATTTTTCCATGACCAAAATCCTCATGCATAATCATAAACTTTAGATTTTAAAATTAAATTTTAGATCTAAATTCTGTACATGAAAAGTAAGTTTTAAATCATGAAACTAATATTTAGATTTAACATAAAAGCATATATCTCATATATGTATGTAAAATTCATATCTAAATAAAAATTCAGATCATAACATGATGTCATATATCTCATATACGAATCATGAATTATATTGAAAATAATTTTTAGACCTAAATATGTAATCACATATCTTATATATGAATCATAAATGAGGTTAAATTAATTTTTAAATTTATGCATGCATCTACATATCGCATAAACATGAACTAGAAATCATTCTAGAATAAAATTCAGGTCTATGGATGCTAACATATATCCACAATATGATCTAAAAATTAAATCTAAAATAAATTTTAGATTTAAAACAATCATCTATATCTTATGTATCAAGAAAAATTAGATTTTAAATTTTTTTTTCAAAACATATATGTCAATTTCATGCATATAAAGTCCATGGCTCTGATACCACTGTTGAAATTTCATGTCGGGGCATGCATGTATGTTTTAAAATTTTTTTTTCTAAACAACATAGTGAAATAGAAGATTAAAATATCTTTTAATTTTAATCATACATGCATAAAATATAGAATACAAGGATCTAATTCATAAGCTGAAATTGAACACATATTGAAATTTATACTGAAATTGAATATGTAATCAAATCACATATCTATTTCGTAATTTCTTTCTTCAAATCTGGATCTAGAAGAAAGTAGATTTTCTCTTAGCTACATAAGTACCCAACCTCTATGGGTATCTACTAAGGATGAGCCTGGAATAGCTCTCTTTGGTGTTGATCCTTCTTCTCTAAGAACAATCAGCCTGCGAATCTGAACGAAGTCTGGATCGCAATCAACTCTTTGATCCTTTCCTTGATCTTCTTCTTCTCTTCTTCTCTTACTTTTCTTTTCTTGATTATGAAGTAAGCAAGGTCTGAAAACCAGCAAGCAAAGGGGCACCCACACATGTTTTGGACATGGAGAAGTGGGATGCCCAAACTCCTTGGGAATTGGATCTTCAAGGGAGAAGAGAGAGGGGGCATGGGGACCTTCTAAGGGGGGCGTGGGGTGCTGAAATTTAGTGCTTAGGAGCTATAGGGAAGGCCTCTTTAAATACATAAGGTTTGAATCTTATTCAAAATTAAATTATCACTTAATACAAGTTCTACTTGCATTAGGAATCTTTATTTCTTTAGTTATTTGACCCCCTTTAGGAAATCCTTGAGGTGCCAACTTTTGGAGCCCTTGCACCCACAAATACACATGCCACATGGCTACCATGGGACGCCCCAATCAGGTCCACATGCCCTCTTTAATGTGTGCATGCCCAGCTTGATCAAATCAAGTGGCACCCAATCAAAACTATCAAGGAAATTGATTAAGGGTTTGAACCCTTAATACATTTGATTCAAAATCTTAGGCATCCAACAATTGGAGCCTAATAATCTAATTTATTTAGGTTATTAATAGATAATTAAACTTAAATTAATCTTATCAAATAAAAAATTTAAATATAAAGAAAAAATTGAGTCCAACCATGTACTAGCAAAGTTACCCTGAACCCAACAGAATTTTTCTAAACACAATTGAGACTTCATAAGCTCAATTGCTTATTCCAAATCTAATCCCTTTATTGTGCGACCTCATAGGTTCAATTCTATATGGTAGTGAGATATACAATGATCTTTATCATAGCATCATTGAAACTCCTTTCAGTGGGTCGGAATAATTCTACTCTAACTCATCAAGGATTGTCGATCCTGAGCAATCCTAGTGAGCTCTCACAATCCACCAGTAATACCTAGCAGTATATAGTGGCAACTCAGTAGAATCGAAAAAGAACCTTAAGGTATAGTTAACATATGATTTAGTCTCTCTAGCGTGAGTCTTGACTAGATGGCAGATCATGGATAAATCGTCAAATCTCATCATCAGTCATATGCTAGTATCACGTCTCCGACTTGAGATTATGAGCCGAAAGTCATGGCAATCACCGTATACTCATAGAAAACTCTCTCACAAGCATGCAAGGCATATTATCATACTATCATAATACAACAGTAGAATAATTAGTCAATAATTTAAATAAAAAATATAACAATCTAAATTCTAACTTTAATATCTCAATAAATTCAACAATATTCAATAGATGTTACATCAAATTCAATAAGACTTTCAATCTAAAATAAAAGTATGAAGGTTCTGCTTCTAATCACTTTTCTATTCATATCTTGTATCCTCTTAATTTCTCAATATCTATAAAAATAATAAAATAGAAGGTAATGAGCTAGACAGTCCAGTAAAAAATAATCACTTTCAATAGATTTCATCAGGTATTAAGTAAATAATCATTTATAAAAAATAAAAATATAGAGTTTATCAATTCAAAATCAATTTCAATTATACAATATAGTTTGTGCTAAATTTATTTTTTTTTCAAAAGTTTGAGTTTCTTTTGAGATTTTAATTTTTTTTTCATTCTTAATTTTTTTTATCAATCATGAGCTATGACCATATTTTTTCAGTAGTAAGATCATAACACCGTGTATTATCTTGCGGTGAGCTGTGAATCATCAGGCAGCAAAGTCTTTCAAAATCGTTGGTCTCACTGGCGGTTTGTCGTTGATCTCGCTGGAGACATAACCCTCAGAATAAATTAATTGCGAACGTATATGCCCCCATTGGCAGAGTTCTTTACATAGTCAGGTTGTTGGTTCATATCATTCTTATATCAAAATTCTTCATAAATCATATTTTTTATTCTAGTTCGATAAGAAAGCACATAATTATGAGGTATCAAAATCAATTAATATAATATATAATGAAATCAATATGTTCAATCATGCTTCATCATAATATTTAAAATAAGATATTTTTCATAATAAAATATCATTCATCAAATTCATGTATCATTTTACAAATCATATCAGAAAAATATATTATAATTTATCGATAAATCTAAAAAAAGTGAAGCATTACTTACCTCATTCGTATTCTGACAAATCCACATAATTCTATAAATATCTTTTTAAAATTTTCAGTTCATAGATCATATCATAGTATCCAATTATTAGGTATCTACAACTCCTATACAAGATCAAGTCCAATAATCAGAAAAAATATGAATACCATATTCAATGGTTTAGATTGGTCCATTCATCTAATTTCTTTTGATTAAGATCTAATTGGGACATAAGTAGTTCAGAGAATGACTATTTACATCAAATTAGATTCAAAGTGATAGGACTGAAAATCTTTCATTAAGTTCATAAATCAAGTAGAGAGAAAAAGTCAGAGGAGAGAGAATTCACAAAATATAATTCGAATTGATCAGATGACATAGTCCAACATCTCGATCGGTCTGAATAAGATAATTTACATCAAATCATGATTCAATTACTCCATAGATAACTCAACAAAATAATGGATGAAAAAATCTAATAATATCTAGTTTGGTCAAGATGGGTGTCAACATGCCAATCAGTGACCATGGATTAAACCTGTTTTTTAAAATTATTCAAACTCATCAAAATAAAGTTTTTTTTCTTAATCAATTCTAAAAAGATAAACTTCTAGAGAGATACAATTCTAAAGAGAAAATTTTATGAAAGAATAAATAATCTAGAGAGAAAAAATTCTAGAGAGAGAAGGTAGAGAGAGAAATTAGAGAGAGGATAGGAGAGAGAGTTTTATTTTTTTATTTTTCTTTCTTTTCTTTTTATTTTTCTTTTTTCTTTTCTTTCTTTTCTTTCTTTTCTTTCTTTTCTTTTTTTTTTTCTTTTTTCTTTTTTTCTTTTCTCTTTTCCTCTTCTCTTCTTCTTCCTTCGTTTAAACAGAGTAGGGGACCGTGGTCTCCCTTCCTCTCCTTCCCAATCTCACGAAAGTCTCACTTGGGATGATGAGTGGGGGTTCAACCCAGGGCAGTGCAGCCATGGCTCCACGTTCGGGTGCTCGTCGGCAATGGGTGGCATCAAAAAATACACACACGGATGACCAAACAGGGGTTTCAAAATCTTAAATTTTTTCCAAAAATATAGCAATAAATTGGTAGAAATCTTGATTTATAATCAAAAAGAATTGAAGAGAGGATTCTTTGATTCATTATCTTGCTCTTTGTGGTGTTTTGGGCTACAAAATCATTGGCAAAAAGCAAGAAAATGAGGAAAATCGGGAGAAAGAGGGATTTTTCGGTGATTGACGATCGAGGAAGGGAGGGGACTTCTGTTTTATAGAGGAGAGTTGGAGATTGGCTCAGATTCAAGCTTCTTATTGGGGTAGGAAGAAGACTCTTAACGGGAATCTTCTTCCTCCCGTTAAATACCCTGTTTCTTCTTTTTTTTTGTTTTGGATCATTACCTTAATTAGGCTAGGCTTAGTTCTGGGTCATAACATTCTTCCCCCCCAAAAAAAAATTTCGTCTCGAAATTTTCTATCAAAGATTTTCGAACTTTACATTTTCATAATCATGATTTTATTTCTTCAATATCTCATGACTTGACTCTTCTTATAGATAATCGAAATCGAACCCATCTCTTGTAAATGGAAGAAAATTAACATCTTAATTTTAAATAAGAATTTTATTTTTTTTGTCAAAATATCAACTGCTCTTAATTAATCAACTCATCACAAGATAGGAGAACATACTAATATGAGTCACACGATGGTATCCAAATCAATCGAGATTCAAAAATATTTTCTCTCATTCATGCTTTTAAAGGTTGGAGATTTACCATTCTAATCTCATCTTCAAACTTTGATATTTTAATTCTTTATATAACTTCATCATTAAATCATTTCATAAGAAAAAGATCAATATCATCAATATTGATTACAATCAAACTACTATTTTTGATCATCGAAATTAGTCTTTCAATTCTAGATAAGGATATCAAATTTCTCATCAAAAATTCTTACCTACTCATAATTTGATTAATTTATCATAAGATCATAAATAAATTTTACTATACTCTCTGTAGATAAATATTTGAGTATAAAACTCTAAGATCAAAATTAAAGTTTGATAAACAATCTCAAATTCTTTCTAATAGATAGAGAAATATAAGATTCAATTCTAGGATAAAAAAAATCAATCTCTAAATATTCTAAATCTAAAATAAAAAATCAAGGGTCCACTTGTTGCCCAGCTATGCAACCCAAGAAGGGGGGTGAATTGGGTTTCTAACAATTTTAAGCTTAACTTATGACTTGTGAGAAATGTTTGACAAAGCTTAATAGATAGAGTGAGTAGAATTAATTCAAGGCTAATAGCAAGAGCAAGAATGCAAGAGAATAATGAAGAGATAAAGAAGAGCAATTAGACACACACCAAACAAAAGGATTTATAGTGGTTCGGTGCCAACCTTGCACCTACGTCCACTCCCCAAGCTCCTACTTGGAAATTTTAATCCACTAATCTTGTATTCAATCCGAATACAAATGTCGGAAACTCCGACTCTAGCTATCCCAAGCTAGACCACTTATTTTTCGGGTACAAGCCAACCCAATACACTCCGATTCTAGGTTCGGATCAACCTTCCCTTGTTTTGGAACCCCTCCAAAACAAAACCAATCACTCAACTAAGTATAACAATTTATAGCACAAATAAGTACAAAGAAAGCTTCTTCAAGGAGCGAATATAACTTTAAATACACTTTACTCAAGAGAAGAAGACTCTTTTGGATTTTCTCAAGGTGGATGGAGACTTGAATGTGCACTTGAGGAGTTTGTGTTGCTCCTAGATTGATTTTGATAATTACAAAGCAGATTGAAGGGATACAAATAATTTTAAAATGAAAAAGTCCTTATGCTCTTCAAGGGCAAAATCATAATTTCACTAAAATTCTGATTTGATAGTATCATTTGATAGAACAAATGATTTGTAAACTATTGATGAAAATTTCATTATATTTAGACTTATATTTTTGAAGTTATGAAGGTTTGAAGTGCATGAGTCGACTCATGAGTCAACTCATGGCACTGTGAGCAGATTGGCACGCAAAAAATTTCCATGGCATGCTGGATTTTTGACTTGGCACGACCTGTGAGTCGACTCATGAGTCGACCCACAAGGCATGAGTCGACTCATGAGTCGACCTCTGCTGATTTGAGCCGAAAAATCTAGAAATCAGACTTTCTGGTCTGTGCAACAAAAGTCGACTCATGAGTCGACTCCTGATGCATGAGTCGACTCATGAGTCGACCCCTGCGACGGGAAATATCAGCAATGGCTATTTTTTTCCCCATTTTAATTGCCATTTATGCTTCCTAAAATTGCTCTAACGGCTCTTTATCTACCTAAATTATTTTCTCTTGCTTCTAATGCTACAAAATGCTTGAAATGGTGAAAGAAATTGCAGTTTAAATAGCAGATCAAATTGGAGAGAAACATAAGTGAAGAAGAAGATCAATCGGCAGATCAAAGAGAGAAGAACAGAAGAGAGGATCCGAAATTTGCAAGAAAAAGCCTGAGATCAACGAAAAATCCAAAAAGAAAAAGAGAGAGGATCCACAATATACCAGAGAGAGTGTGAAAGAGAAAAGCAAGAGCTTTCAAGGAGAGAATTCTTCACGCCTATTGTTTCAACCTTGATCTAGAGATCGTTCAAAGCTTTCAAGAGATCTTCAATCAACAATCAACCTCTTCTCAAGCATTCAAGCGTTCATCCACTTTGAGAAACTCCAAAAAAGGGGTTCTTCATTTGAGTAAAGCTTTTATTGTTATATTCGCTCATTTAAGGAGCTGTTATTGTATTAATCTGTGCTCAAAATTTTCTAACTCTTTGTGAGTTTTTGTTCTTGTTTTTGGAGGATTTCCAAAACAAGGAAAGGTTGATCTGAACCTGAAATCGGAGTGTTTTGGGTTTACTTATACCCGGGAAACAAGTGATCTAGCTTGGAATAGCTAGTGTCGGAGTTTCCGATGTTTTGTATTCGGGTTGAATACAAAGGATAGTGGATAGAAATTCCCAAGTAGGATCTTGGGGAGTGGATGTAGGTGCAAGGTTAGCACCGAACCACTATAAATCTTTGTGTTTGTGGTGTGCTTTATCGCTTTATCTTATTTCTTTATTATATCCTTGCAATACTGCTTTAGGTAATTAATATTGATTTAAAGTCTTTGTTTTGTTCTTCATAAATAATCTGTTGGGCTTAAAATTTTTAGAAACCCAATTCACCCCCCCCTCTTGGGTTGCATAGCTGGGCAACAAGTGGTATCAGAGCCGGTGCTCTAGCTCTTCTTTGATCTAACAATCAAAGAGCCAAAGATCTATGGCAACCCATGTCGGTATTTCTCTAGCCGAGGGGCAATCAACAAACCGACCTCCACTTTTCAATGGGTCTAATTACACCTATTGGAAAGCTCGGATGAAGATTTTCATACAAGCACTCGACTATGATATGTGGAGTATCATAGTGAATGGTCCTCACACACCCACCAAGATTATAGATGGTGAGGAATCAACCAAACCAGAGAAAGAATGGCATGAGGTTGACAAGAAATTGGCACAATTAAATGCCAAAGCCATGAATGTTCTTTATTGTGCACTAGATGCTAGTGAATTCAATCGCATTTCTACTTGTGCATCTGCTAAAGAAATATGGGATAAGTTAGAAGTAACCCATGAGGGAACAAATCAAGTAAAAGAGTCTAAAATAAACATGCTTGTACATAAATATGAATTATTCAAAATAGAGCATGATGAGTCCATACCTGCTATGTTTACTCGTTTTACTGATATAATCAATGGTTTAAAGAGTCTTGACAAATCTTATACTAACAGTGAACTTGTAAGGAAGATTCTCAGGTCACTGCCAAGAACTTGGGAAGCAAAGGTGACTGCCATCCAAGAAGCAAAGGACTTGAACACTCTACCTCTAGAAGAGCTTCTTGGATCCTTGATGACTCATGAACTTAGCATGAAGCAACATCAAGAGGATGAAATCAAAAAGAAAAGAACCATTGCCCTCAAATCCATAACTTCGCCTGATTATGAAACGGATGAATCTGAAGATGAAGAACAGGATGAAGAGATGGCTCTCATCACCCGGAAATTTAAGAAGTTTCTAAGAAAAAGGAAACAGGAGATGAGAAAGAAATTCACAAAAAGGGATCAAAGCAAAGAAAAGGAGAAAGATCAACCCCCTATATGCTATGAGTGCAAGAAGCCAGGATATTTCAGATCCGAATGTCCACAATTGAAGAAAGGTCCAAAGAAGTTCAAAAAGAAGGCAATGATGGCGACCTGGAGTGCGAGTGATGACTCAAGCTCCGACGAGGAAACCTCAACAGAACAAGCCAATCTGTGCCTGATGGCACATGAAAATGAGGTAACTTCTGAATCCACTAGTGAATTTACTTTTGAAGAATTGCATGAAGCATTCTATGATTCAATTGATGAATTAAAGAAACTAGGGAAGAAAAACAAAGAACTGAAATTGAAAAATCAGTCCTTAGTGAAACAAGCTGAAAATCTTTCAATTAAAAAATTCACCTTGATTCAAGAAAATCAAAACTTAAAGGATGAAATGAACAAGCTGAAATCTATAATAGATAAGTTCACCTTAAGTTCAAACAAACTAAATATGATCCTTGAAAATCAGAAAGCTATATATGATAAGGCTGGACTTGGTTATAAACCTCTGAAGAAACAAAAATTTCTGAAGGATATTTATGTAAATTATTCAAGTAACAAGTCTACAAATATTACTTGTTTTAAATGTGGAAGAATAGGACATAAATCATACACATGTCTTATTAACAAATATGCAAACACAAAGAAAATATGGGTTCCAAAAGGAACCATTCTGACTAACCTGAAAGGACCCAAGAAAGCTTGGATACCTAAGACAGAAACGTGACCTTTGCTTGCAGGTGTGTCTAGCATCCCAAGAAGGAAACAGAAAATGGTATCTTGACAGCGGATGCTCGAGACACATGACTGATGATGAATCACAATTCATCACGCTTGATGCTAAGGATGGAGGGATGGTCACCTTTGGAGATAATGGCAAAGGAAAGATCATCGGGATAGGTAACATTGGTATCACTCCCTCCAAATACATTGAGAATGTTTTATTAGTTAAAGGTTTAAAGCATAACTTACTTAGCATTAGTCAATTCTGTGATAAAGGGTATAAAGTAAGTTTTGAATCATCTGTTTGCATTGTGACGAGTCCTATTAACGATGGCATTAAATTTATAGGACATAGGCATGGCAATATTTATATGGTAGACTTGAATGATTTAACAAAATTAGACATGCAATGCCTAGTTTTCTTAAATGCTAAAATAAATGAGACTAGTTGGCTGTGGCATCGTAGACTTGCACACATTAGCATGCATTCTCTCTCAAAATTAATTAAAAAAGATTTAGTTCTCGGTTTGCCAAAACTAAATTTTGAAAAGGATAGAATTTGTGATGCATGCCAATTAGGTAAACAAACTAGAGTATCATTTAAATCCAAAAACACTGTTTCAACTTCTAGACCTTTAGAGCTCTTACATATGGATTTATTTGGACCAACTAGAACCACTAGTCTAGGAGGAAAATGATATGGATTTGTAATAATAGATGATTACTCTCGTTTTACTTGGGTTTTCTTTTTAGCTCACAAAAATGAAACTTTTCAAATTTTCACGAAATTTCATCGAAAAGTCACTAATGAAAAAGGGTTTTCAATTCAAAATATTAGAAGTGATCATGGAACAGAATTTAAAAATCATGACTTTGAAAATTTTTGTGATGAAAATGGAATTGGCCATAACTTCTCTGCTCCTAGGACACCCCAACAGAATGGGATAGTTGAACGGAAAAACAGAACCTTAGAAGAAATGGCCCGTACCATACTCTGTGAAAGCAACCTTCCAAGATATTTTTGGGCAGAAGCTATTAACACAACATGTTACATTTTAAATCGTGCTTTAATTAGACAATTTTTAAAGAAAACCTCCTATGAACTTTGGAAAGGAAGAAAACCAAATATTGCATATTTTCATATTTTTGGTTACCGATGTTTTGTATTAAATAATGGCAAAGAAAAACTTGGTAAATTTGATGCAAAATCAGATGAAGCAATCTTTCTAGGTTACTCCTCCACTAGTAAAACATTTAGAGTGTTCAACAAAAGAACTTTAGTAGTTGAGGAGTCCATACATGTTGTCTTTGATAAATCTAACGATCTTCCTTCAAGGAAGAATGAGGGTGTTGATGATGCAGATCCACTAATAGAAGGTATAAAGAAAATCACTCTGAAAGACTCAGCAACTCTAGAAGACAAGGATCAAGAAGACAAACAAAATGAGAAAGGTGAAGAAATTCAAGAACAACCTCAAGGTACAAATGACTTACCCAAGGAATGGAGGTATGTTCACAACCACCCTAAGGAGTTAATAATTGGTGATCCTATGCATGGGGTAAAAAACCCGTTCTTCACTTAGAGATGTACTTAATCATTGTGCATTTGTATCTCAACTTGAACCTAAAACTTTTGAAGAAGCTGAAAATGATCATAACTGGATTAATGCTATGCAAGAAGAACTTAATCAATTTGAAAGAAATAATGTTTGGACCTTAGTAACAAGACCTAAAGATTATTCAATAATTGGCACAAAATGGGTCTTTAGAAACAAATTAGATGAGCATGGAAATGTAATTAGAAATAAAGCAAGACTGGTTGCTAAGGGATATAATCAAGAAGAAGGAATTGATTTTGATGAAACCTTTGCACCTGTTGCTAGATTAGAAGCCATTAGACTTCTACTTGCTTATGCCTGCTTTATGAAATTCAAACTATTTCAAATGGATGTTAAAAGTGCATTTTTAAATGGATATATTTCTGAAGAAGTATATGTAGAACAACCCCCTGGATTTGAAAATCATGCTTTTCCCAATCATGTCTTTAGATTAAATAAAGCTTTATATGGTCTAAAACAAGCACCTAGAGCATGGTATGAAAGGTTAAGCAAATTTCTACTAAATAATGGTTTCTCAAGAGGCAATGTAGATACAACCCTATTTATTAAAAGAAACCAAAATGATATGCTAATTATACAAATTTACGTTGATGACATAATTTTTGGGTCTACTAATGAATCCATTTGTCAAGACTTTGCTAAGCTTATGCAGGGAGAGTTCGAGATGAGCATGATGGGAGAACTCACCTTCTTCCTCGGACTCCAAATCAAACAATCAAAAGAGGGAATCTCCATCACCCAAAGCAAGTACACCAAGGAACTACTCAAAAAATTTGGAATGGAGAACTGCAAACCAATTGGCACACCAATGAGTCCCTCAAGTAAGCTTGACAAGGATGATGAAGGTAAAAGCATAGACTTAAAATACTATAGAGATATGATTGGCTCATTATTATATCTAACTGCAAGTAGGCCTGATATCATGTTTAGTGTTTGCTTATGTGCTAGATATCAATCTAATCCTAAGGAATCTCATTTGAATGCTGTTAAAAGAATCCTTAGATACTTAAATGGTACACAAACTATAGGGTTATGGTACTCTAAGGACTCACAAATTAATTTGTTAGGATATTCAGATGCTGATTTTGCTGGATGTAAATTAGATAGAAAAAGCACAAGTGGAACTTGTCAATTTCTTGGAGTTAACCTAATCTCATGGTTTAGCAAGAAACAAAATTCGGTGGCACTGTCTACGGCTGAGGCCGAATACATTGCAGCCGGAAGTTGTTGTGCTCAAATCTTGTGGATTAAGCAACAACTCGAAGATTTTGGAATCAAACTTAATGAAACACCAATAAAATGTGATAATACAAGTGCCATAAATCTATCTAAAAATCCAATACAACACTCAAGATCCAAACATATTGAAATAAGACATCATTTTATAAGAGAACATGTTCAAAACAAAAATATAATTCTTGAATATATTTGCACTGAAAATCAATTAGCCGATATCTTTACAAAGGCCCTTAGTGAGGATAGATTCTGTGAAATTAGGAGAAATCTAGAAATTCTAGATCTATTTGCCTAAAATTTCTCAATTTTCAAAGAATTGATTAGAGCTCAATTTTCAACATCCATCCTGGTCCCAAAAGCTCAAATTTATCACTTTAAAAACTTATCATTGAGCAAAATTCATTCTCCCAAAATTTCGAATTTTTTTCGAATTTATTTGCATTTTTCCTGAATTTTGAACTTCATGAGTCGACCCCCATGAGTCGACTCAATGGCAAACTTGTAAAATCCCACAAACTTCCCACGGGCTCATTGTTTTTAAACGGGAACCCTGTTTGTGAGACGACTCATCTTCTCATCGTCTTCCTTCCGAAAGCCGTTCTTTCCAACTCTTTCTTGCTCCAAAACCAAGGATTTATCTCGAGGCAATTCTCCCTCCTACTCTCCACCAAAAATCGCCTCCTTGGAAAAGAGATTTCTCGTGCTTTCTCACATTGCTTGGCGCGGTTGGAACGTGCCCTAGCACTTCACCGAACTTCCAAAATCCACTTCTTTTCTCCACTAAAATTCCTCTTTACTCTCTTGTCATTCCTCCTCCTCTAAATTTAAGTCTTCTTGTCTGCTACTTTATTGGATATGACTCCAAAGATGAAGCTTCCCCAAAGAAGGAAATCAATCTGTGAGCCTGAAGATATTGTCCGAAAAAAAGGCATGCTCAGTCTTCAACTGCTCCCACTTCAGTTTCAGTACCTGCTCAAGGTCTCTCTCAATCCTCCATAAATCCCCAGTGTAAATCCTCTTTCTGATAGAAAAGTAGAAACCGAAAAAATATAGATTTTCGGTTCTTTGAGAAAGAAGGCTTTACTTTTGCTACCAAGATCAAAAATCAAGGATGGGAACTCTATTGCTCTCTTAAGGAAGTCACCTATGTTGACCTTGTTAGAGAGTTCTACCAGAACCTACATTATGGAAACGGGTCAGTAACTTCAACAGTCAAGGGGATTGACATATGCTTGGATTCTAGGATATTGGGAGATATACTTCAGTTGCCTAGTGAAGGTTACTCATATATGGAACTCCCAATTAAAGAAGAAAGGATCAGAATTATCTTAGGAGAAACTTTTTCAGGAAGTTTAAACAAATTGGAAGCAAAGCTATTATCCATTGAGATGAGGGTCCTGCATCAGATTGTAACAAAACTCTTCTTTCCTAGGAGTGGTAGGCATAATCTACTATCTGGCAGAGATGTATGTGTCATGTTTCATATCATCACTCAGACCCCCCTAAACCTCCCTGCACTTATGATAGAGGCCATGAGAGAAACTTTGAACAGATCCAAGGCACACTTGCCTTATGGTTG